>NC_091121.1:29300936-29643436 GCF_040183065.1 Periplaneta americana
AGTGTTTCTGTGTTTAGCTGAGGATTTGATACATAATGAATTTACAAGCATAAATTATAATAAAATAACATACAAAAATTAATGTTAGCAGAAAATCCACAAGCGATTAGGGAAAATATGGAAATTTTACTTGAAGCAAATAAAGCGATAGGTTTGGAAGTAAACCCCGAAAAGGCGAAGTATATGATTATGTCTCGTGACCAGAATATTGCACGAAATGGAAATATAAGAATTCGCGATTTATCTTTTGAAGAGATGGAAAAAATACAAATATCTTAGAGCAACAGTAACAAATATAAATGACACTCGAGAGGAAATTAAACGCAGAATAAATATGGGAAATGTCTGTTATTATTCGGTTGAGAAGCTTTTGTCCTCTAGTCTGCTGTCAAAAAATCTGAAAGTTAGAATTTATAAAACAGTTATATTACCGGTGTCCCGCGCCGTGGCGTCGCGGTCTAAGGCATCCTGCCTAGGACTCGCGTTACGGAATGCGTGCTGGTTCGAATTCTCATGGGGGAAGAAATTTTCTCATGAAATTTCGGCCAGTGTATGGGATCGGTGCCCACCCTGCATCGTGATGCACTTGGGGAGCTACGATAGGTTGCGAAAGCCAGCTATAACGGCTGACCACACGAAACCTCCATTCCGGTTGGATGATCGTCCACCTCTGCTTCGACATGTGGGCGTGAGGCCAGCAGCCGGCTGGTCGGTCTAGGCTCTTCACGGGCTGTAGCGCCACGGATTATTATTATATTGCCGGTTGTTGTAAAACTTGGACTCTCACTTTGAAAAAGGAACAGAGATTAAGGGTGTTTGAGAATAAGGTTCTTAGGAAAATATTTGTGGCTAAGAGAGATGAAGTTACAGGAGAATGGGGAAAATTACACAACACAGAACTGCACGCATTGTATTCTTCACCTGACATAATTAGGAACATTAAATCCAGACGTTTGAGATGGGCAGGGCATGTAGCACGTATGGGCGAATCCAGAAATGCATATAGAGTGTTAGTTGGGAGGCTGGGGAAAAAAAACCTTTGGGGAGGCCGAGATGTAGATGGGAGGATAATATTAAAATGGATTTGAGGGAGGTGCGATATGATGATGGAGACTGGATTAATCTTGCACAGGATAGGGACCGATGGCGGGCTTATGTGAGGGCGGCAATGAACCTCTGGATTCCTTAAAAGTCAGTAAGTAAGTAAGAGGTGAAAATATTCAAATATCTTGGAGCAACAGTGACAAATATAAATGACACTGGAGAGGAAATTAAACGCAGAATAAATATGGGAAATGCCTGTTATTATTCGGTTAAGACGCTTTTGTCATCTAGTCTGCTGTCAAAAAATGTAAAAGTTAGAAATTATAAAACAGTTGTATTACCGACTGTTGTGAAACTTGGACTCTCACTTTGAGAGAGGAACAGAGATTAAGAGTGTATGAGAATAAGGTTCTTAGGAAAATATTTGTGGCTAAGATGGGTGAAGTTACAGGATAATGGAGAACGTTACACAACGCAGAACTGCATGCATTGTATTCTTCAACTGACATAATTAGGGACATTAATTTCAGTTTGAGATGGGCCGGCCATGTAGCACGTATGGGTGAATCCAGAAATGCATATAGAGTGTTAGTTGGGACGCCGGGGAAAAAGACCTTTGGGGAAGCCTAGATGTAGATGGGAGGATAATATTAAAATGGATCTGAGGGAAGTGGGATATGATGAAGAGACTGGATTAATCTTGCACGGGATAGTGACCGTTGGCGGGATTATGTGAAGGCGGTAATGAACCAGGGGGTTCCTTAAAGCCATTTGTAAGTAAGTAAATAAGCTTCGGTTTACTCACGTTAGTTTTTAGTTTGTTCCGTTTTAGATTAATAAATAAAATATTTTCCGAAGGTTCAGAAACTAATGCTATGTTCTATATGTAGTTTGGATTATTGTTTAATTATTATTATCGGATCTATATATTTGGCAAAAGTAGATTGGTATAAATATAAACACATCTGCAACTGAAATCCTTTCCGTGTTCAGAATACTGCGAACCTAGCACTGCGTGTGTCATCTGACATTCAGCCAATCAGAGGAGCGACACATAACTACAACAGCAACTGTCTATGACACGTCACTCCGTATGCTTCGTGAATAATACATGCTAATTAGTAATGTAGGTTAGAGTAGTGACCGTGAAGAGTCATGTAATAATAAAGGTTGCTTTCTCGGTAAAATCCAAAATTAGATAACGCATATATACATGAGACAAACCACATAATAAACTAGGAAAAAAATATTCGTTTTCAAAACGAATGGCCACCTTCAAAAAATACAGCTAGGTCTAAGCTACCTGTACGTACCGGGTTCGTTTCCATTAGTTTACTAGCAAAATCAGTCAGAGTCTCTAAGGGTGCTATTCATAGACATTTCGCTAGCCTGCACTACGAGCGTGCTAAACAGGATTCATATCATATCATATCGCTGACACTGGTTTATGAATACGAAAAACGTTAGTTCGCTAATCATCCACCGAAAGCCCGCACTAAGAATGTCTATGAATACGGCCCCTAAGTGTTTGGCTATGTCTCATTTAACCGCTCCAATCCAATATGAGGTTAGTTGTCTTTAAATGGGTACCAAAATGATACAAGCTACTATTTAGTCCATTACAAAGGATACTTACTTACTTACTGGCTTTTAAGGGACCCTCAGGTTCATTGACGACCTCACATAAGCCCGCCATCGGTCCCTATCCTGAGCAAGATTAATCCATTCTCTATCATCATATCCCACCTCCCTCAAATCCATTTTAATATTATCTTCCCATCTACATCCTAAAAGTCTTTTTCCCTCCGGCCTCCCAACTAACACTCTATATGCATTTCTGGATTCGCCCATACGTGCTACATGCCCTGCTCATCTCAAACGTCTCGATTTAATGGTCCTAATTATGTCAGGTGAAGAATACAATGCGTGCAGTTCTGTGTTGTGTAACTTTCTCCATTCTCCTGTAACTTCATCTCTCTTAGCCCCAAATATTTTCCTAAGCACCTTATTCTCAAACACCCTTACTCTCTATTCCTCTCTGAAAGTGAGAGTCCAAGTTTCACAACCATACGGAACAACCGGTAATATAACTGTTTTATAAATTCTAACTTTCGACAGCAGACTGGATGATAAATGTTTCTCAACCGAATAATAACACGCATTTCCCATATTTATTCTGTGTTTAATTTCCTCCCGAGTATCATTTATATTTGTTACTGTTGCTCCCAGATATTTTAACTTCTCTACCTCTCCAAAAGATAAATTTCCAATCTTAATATTTTCATTTCGTACAATATTCTCGTCACGAGACATAATCATATACTTTGATTTTTTGGGATTTACTCCAAACCTATCCCTTTACTTGCTTCCAATAAAATTCCCATGTTTTCCCTAATCGTTTGTGGATTTTCTCCTAACATATTCACGTCATCCGCATAGACAAGAAGCTGATGTAACCCGTTCAATTCCAAACCCTCTCTGTTATCCTGGACTTTCCTAATGGCATACTCTAGAGCAAAGTTAAAAAGTAAAGGTGATAGTGCACCTCCTTGCTTTAGCCCACAGTGAATTGGAAACGTATCTGACAGTAACTGACTTATACGAACTCTGCTGTACGTTTCACTGAGACATTTCAATTAATTACAAAGGATAATAATCAAAATAAACACTTTTTGACTGCAGCGATATTTTACTACTTAATTAACTTATTATTCCTAGAACATGAATTTTACCAGCAACCGAAAAGTATTGGGAGTAAATTTGAATAAGGAACAGAAAAAATGTTACCTTCACAGGCATGTTTCGAACTACGAAAGTCTTAGTTACCAGTTTATCGTGCTCTGGAGTGAACAAGGCTCTGAAATCAGCTACAAGGGTCGGTCCGGTTTTTTTTTTTGCCACTACTGTACATGATGCATCTGAGACACTTTTGCATACAACTACATTTCCTTACTGTAACACTTTCTACATCCCTGCTTGAATATTCGTACAGTTATATGCAATCTTGTACAGTGGAGAACGCGATGAAGCGAATAAATTCAAGATTATAAGTTGCCGTGCTCATATTGTGACATCACTGACGTATCTATTGGGTTCGACCCCCAACACATGTTAGAAATGAGTTGTTCAACACCGATAGCAAATTTTGGGAGATTCGGCTCTTTTACTGTTAGGGCCAGAGGTCTGCATCGGACGTTTTCGCTCGAGCGCCAAGTAGTTCATAGCATAATCTGATAGGTAGCGCACATGTATGATGGGTAAAATTGTCACGAGCGATAAATCCTCGAACGGTATAAGCCGAGCGTTAGACATTCGTTCTTGTTACAGTGATGAACTGTGTAGTAACATCATAGATGTTTATCATTTCAAAACTTTGCAGTGTTTAACTAACCTCTCCATAGTACAACTACAAAACTTACTTTAAAATGTAATATAAATGTTGCAGGTAAATGTTTTTACCCCCACACAGGAGTGATTTTGTTTTTGCCACATCTGATAGATGTTATTGAATGTAAATATAATTATTATAAATGGAGAACACTATCACGATAATGCAAGAACTGTATCAAGTTTTCTAGTAATAATAATAATAATAATAATAATAATAATAATAATAATAATAATAATAAAATAATAATAATAATTAGTGTATCAATCTTTGCGTCTGTAACAGTTGTGCAACATGGTTATTCGTTTTATTATATTGTCTGTGACGTTATCTCTGTACTAATATTGTTATTAATCTACTGCTATATCAATAATATTTTGTAATACGTTTCTACATTGTCGCAGTATATAGGCGGAACACTATGTATGGACCTATCATATTATATATGTGGTATATCAAATATTGAATAATTATTAATTAGCAATTATAACTGTATATCGAAGTTGTTCATACTATTTTATTTATAACTTCATGTTCCTGTTTTGGTACGTTTCATTGACTGTTCCATTAAACTTTTGTCATAAACGCAGAAAATAAAGCCTTATTTTTATCGGGTGAGCAAAACATATGTGTATCTTATCTGTCGCCTTCCATACAAAATAAGACATGTCGGTGAGATGATGACCTTGTACTGTGCTTCTATTTATTACGAGCGTATCACGACCGATCATATCTCACTCGAGGGTGCGATACTCGACCAAGTTCAAGCGAGCGATTTAACTCCAGTGCAGCACTCTGGTTAGGGAAACTATCTCTTGTTCACCTAACAGAATTGAAATCTGGCCACTTACGTGCAGATAAAGAAGAAGATAAATTCCAATAAAAGCAAAAATGTGGTTAAAGGCGAGGAAAAAGCCTTGAAGATACCGAGCGACGGTTTATTTGCTTATATGAGGAACAAAATAACTTAAGATTTTATAGGAAAGCGCAGGATAGATGTATGTTGTCATATGGCATAAATGAAAGATAACCCACATCTGCTGTTGTTACGTGTTGGCAGACCAAATGCATATTTGAAAGATTTCTATGAAATAGAATGAACAGTTCGTGACCTAGAAATGTAATGGCTTCCAACACATTGCAATTTTACTGTGATGTTGCGTGTCTAATATCTGATATATGGATAACTACTCATTGTGCGTGAAATAATAGACTGTCTGCTGGAGATTGTCCCATGTAATTTATATCTTTAGATGTCATAGTGGAAAGTACCTTATGTGATCAGACCCACAGAAGCGATTACACATCATTGCAGAGAACCTTTGTTGAGGTTAAGCTGGCTTTATTCCGTGTTATATTGATAAACAGTCGCATGTTGTGGTTGTTCTTTAACGTCGACATAAGCCATTTTCTTTTAGTTTCTTTTTAGATTAGCCGAGCTTGAATAGCTTATCTGCAAGTTTCATCTAACAAGGTTCTGATAAAATGAAGTTTATTAACAACTTTTTCATATTCCAAAGTAGTTACGATCTCGTTTATGTGTCGGTGTTTGTACGGGGAGTCCGGGGCAATGCTGGACCAGTTTTGCTTTTTCTTCGGAGAAGTTCCTTTCCAATGAGACTGAGCCAAAAGAGTGAGATAACACGTCAACCGAGGACGTCGTTTCTCTAGACTGGCGGTCTATGCAGTTCAAATTTCTACGAGACAAAGGATAACATGTTTTGATTTTTTCGTAGATCACTCATTATCCATCATCATCATCATCATCATCATCATCATCATCATCATCATCATCATCATCTACTACAACCCATTCCTATCAGAACCATTACAATATTCCTCGCGAAGGAGTATCTATTGGGGTTAGCGAACAGGTCTCATGTTCCATTTATTTCGGAGAATTTCTCCAACTAAAGGCGAATTCAATGAATGAATGGACAAATAAATGAAGGAGCGAGCAAACGAACGAACGAATAAACTAATGTACGAATGGATGAATGCACAAAAGGACGAGTGAACGAATAAACGAGTGAACAAATAATTAACGAATGAATAAATGGATAAATGAATTATTTAATTAATAAACGAACAAATGAACGAACAAAAGAACGAGTAAACAAATGAACGAACGAATGACTAAATGAAGGAACAAATAAATGAATGAATGAATGAACAAAAGAACAAGTGAACGAGTAAACGAATGAACAAACAAATGAATGAACGAATGAATGAATGAACAAACAAATGAACGAACGAATGAATGAAAAAAGGATTGAGCGAAGGAATGAACAAACTAATGAACGAACGAATAAATGAATAAATGAATGAATGAATAAATGGACGAACAACAGAACGAGTAAACGAATGAACAAACGAATGACTGAATATAGGTACAAGTGAACGAGTTAACGAATGAACAAACTAACAAATGAACGAACGAATGAATAAATGAACGAATGAACAAAAGAACAAGTGAACGAGTAAACGAATGAACAAAAAACAATTAACGAATGGACGAATAAATGAATGAACAAACGAATGAACGAATGAACAAAAGAATGAATGAAGGAATGAACCAAATAATGAAAGAACGAATGAATTAATAAATGAACGAACGAATAAATGGACAAACAAAAGAACAAGTAAACGAATGAACAAACGAATGAACGGACGAATGACTGAATGAAGGAACGAATGAATGAATGAACAAAAGAATGAATGAATGAACAAAAGAATGAATGAAGGAATGAACCAACTAATGAAAGAACGAATGAATTAATAAATGAACGAACGAACGAACGAATAAATGGACAAACAAAAGAACGAGTAAACGAATGAATAAACGAATGAACGCACGAATGACTGAATGAAGGAACGAATGAATGAATGAACAAAAGAATGAATGAATGAACAAAAGAATGAATGAAGGAATGAACCAACTAATGAAAGAACGAATGAATTAATAAATGAACGAAAGAACGAATAAATGGACAAACAAAAGAACAAGTAAACGAATGAACAAACGAATGAACGGACGAATGACTGAATGAAGGAACGAATGAATGAATGAACAAAAGAATGAATGAAGGAATGAACCAACTAATGAAAGAACGAATGAATTAATAAATGAACGAACGAATAAATGGACAAACAAAAGAACAAGTAAACGAATGAACAAACGAATGAACGGACGAATGACTGAATGAAGGAACGAATGAATGAATGAATGAACAAAAGACTGAATGAATGAACAAAAGAATGAATGAAGGAATGAGCCAACTAATGAAAGAACGAATGAATTAATAAATGAACGAAAGAACGAATAAATGGACAAACAAAAGAACGAGTAAACGAATGAACAAATGAATGTACGGACGAGTGACTGAATGAAGGAACGAATGAATGAATGAACAAGCGAATGAATGAACGAATGAATGAACAAAATAACAAGTGAACGAGTAAACGAATGAGGAATCAAACAAATGAACGAATGAATGAACAAACGAATGAACGAACGAATGAATGAACAAAAGAACAAGTGAACGAGTAAATGAACGAACGAACGAATGAACGAACGAACGAACGAACAAATGAATGAATGAATGAAGAAACGTTTAACTCTTACACTAAAACACAGACTTGAAAGGGAAGTTGGAAATGAGAGGAAGTATTATGTAAGCTCCAAGCTTGTTGCCGCTTGTCTCATTTCAATTTTCGAAATTCCATATCAAGGAACATTAGATAGTTTGAAAAGGGAAAGCCGAAAATAGAAGTAGCCTCATAGCTACCACAACAGAATAGCAGCAGAGCAAAAGGTGAATCGTCGGATTTATCTTGCCAAATTCCATATCGCTATAGCCTAACCAATACTGCAGACAACAAGTAACCGAAAAGTTGATATAGTGTCGTTAAAGAGCCGATTTTAAAAGTCAGTATATCACAATCACCATCCAGATCTCATCATCATTATCATCGTCACCATCCTTATCACCATAATGGTGTTCTCTACCATCAACTTCATCTCTACCAGTCTTCATTATCTGCATCACGGTCAATTTCATTATCTCTATCTTCATTATCATGATCTCTTATCTCCATCATCATCATAATCTATTATCAATCTTCATTATCTGCATCTCCATCAGTACCGTCATCTCTATCATTATCACCAAAATTATCATCATCACCTCTATCATCATCGCTTTCATCGCCGTCATTGTCGTGTCTGTTATCACCTTTATCATCATATTTATAACTATCATCTTTATCATCATCATTCCTTATCACCACCTCTTATCATTACCTCACTATCAACATCGTCACTCTTATTATCATCTCCATTATCATTACCAACTTTATCTTCGCCATTGTAATAATTTTTTTCATACTAGAATGATGAATGCTAATTTTTTTATTATTTTCTTTTTTTGTAATTTATTCATACTTATCAGTTAATAACTTACGAAATTATAGAGTATTAAAAATTCATATAGCGGATTTATTTAGATATATTTTCTGAATATAAGTTGAAAATTTGAAGCAAAATTCTTTAAAACTCAATCACGTAGAATGTTTTACATAATGAGAAATGTAAAAAGAATTATATATAGGCTATTATTTTTTCTAGAAAAATAAATTTTAAATTATGACTAATGTTTTCTACACGTGGCATACTGTGACTACTTTAAATGGTCACAAGAACGAAAATGAAACTACATGCAGAATGTAGGGAGAGTGTACTTAATAATATAAAAACAAAAATCACATTTTGTATGTTTTCAGTCAAATTTCACCTATGCTTTCCCATCAGTATTAATATCATTATTAAAAGGAAGTCCTTGGATTCGTCATACAAGACTGTATTGTGACAAAGAAACGCTCAGGACACGAGTTCGAAATCCAAAGTCAACGCTGTATGCGTAATGGTTTAATCAGCTTCATGCATTTCTGTTGGGATAGAACAGCTCTCGTGAACTATATGTTCATTCATTCATTTATTCATTCATTCATTCATTCATTCATTCATTCATTCATTCATTCATTCATTCATTCATTCATTCATTCATTCATTTATTTTATTCCATAGATCTTACATGAGCAATGAAGCTTTAAGGTGTGGAACAAGTCAAAATTTTACAATATTACAATTACAATTTTTACAAATTTTTACAATATTTTACAATTTTTACAGTTTTACAATTTAGTAATTTTCTACAATTTTTACAATTTTGTGCAATTTTTTACAATACCTTGGCGAGATGTAGTGAGATGAGGTGAGGTCCGAGGATTCGCCAAAAGATTACCCGGCATTTGCCTTTTGGTTGGGGAAAACGTCGGAAAAACCCAACCAAGTAATCAAATCAAAGAGGTGAAAAATGAAGTGATGCCGAGGACTCGCCATAGACCATCCGGCTTCAGTCCCACGACTGTACCTATCTTGGTAACAATATTTGGATTCCGAATGCTTAAATTAGCTTGAATAGTTAACATAAATATTTTTTTCAAAATAAAAATCTCTGTTTTTACATCAGTGTAATATTATTGTGGTTTTTATCTACTCTTATCGTGGTTCTTTCTCTGCACCATTTCTACAAGTGTTGGAATATCATACTGCTTTGCATTACTATTTTATGTGCCTCAAACTCATACGGAGTGTCTTCATTTACGTTATAGTAAGAGAAGCTGGAATGCACTTGATGTCTGCTCCACGAATTCACATTACGTAGCAATTTGGTAGTAAAACTTAATACGTTTACAGATTCCACTAAGAATGTGCAAACTGTAGTGTTACGTATGATTTTGTCACGACGAACATTCTTGACGTTGCCTCGCTCGCGCCAGTCCACATAAATACTATTTCTGACTTCACATCAGCTGCAGTCGCTGTCAGCAACAGCAGTCCGCCATAAATCTAATTAAAGAGAGCGACACCGACGGAATGGCGATAAACTTGCATCCAGTTACAATGTGAATTATCAAAGTAGAGAAGGGGACAGTTCTTTGGAAATATTTGGTGACGTAATTTCGAAGGTAGTCCAGAAGCATTATTTTAGGTCTGATTACCAATGATGTCAATGAAAATGTAATTGTTTCCGCTCAGAAACTACAGCGTGTTCATAACGCGTGCGTTCGCTTCATTTGTAATGTTCGATTCTATAATCATATCTCACCTTCTTTCGAGGAGTTATCATGGCTTAGGTTACATGAGAGGAGAAATCTGCACTCACTTTCTCTCTTATATCGAATTATGCACACTTCATCCCCCTATTATTTATTCGCTCGTTTTCATACTCTCTCTCGCTATCATAATATTAATACTCGATCACAACGCGATAACACGCTAGAAATTCCACTTCACACATCATCTCTGTATTCCTCATCTTTCATTGTTGCTACCTCTCGTCACTGGAACTCTCTGCCGCCTGAAGTCAAGGGCTGCCGAACATTGAAATCTATCAAATTCAAGTTAGAAAATTATCTTATGACGAGTTGCTAAACTAATTTACTATTATGACAAGTTTGTATTGCATGTTTCCACGTATACGCATTTTTTATGTTCTAGTGATATTTAACTTATTTTATATTTTTGTTTTCATATTTTCCGATAATGTTATATCTATAATGTGATAAGTTGAGCTATATATAATCATAATTTTCTTACTGTGTGTACCTAAAAATATTGTATTCATTGAATGCTTTGTACTGCACTGTTTTATTACTATTATTATTATTATTATTATTATTATTATTATTATCATAATTATCATTATTATTACAATTCTTATTTTTTATCATTATTCTTATTATTGTTATTATTGTCAATAATTTTCTTATTTTTTTATACTTTGTATGTCTCATTTATTTTGACCTCCTGTTCACATTTTATTATGCTTTTTCCTTTCTTTCTATATGTTATATATTATGTTTGATTTCTACTTACTTGTTGTTTACATTTTATTATTATTATCTTATTCAGTTTTGTGTGTAAAATTGTAGTGTACTTTGTAAATTCGTAGTGTTTTTTGTAACGCAGTTTTACTCCTGTTTGAGCGTTAGAGAAGACCGTATGGCCTTAACTCTGCCAGGTTAAATAAGTCATTATTATTATTATTATTATTATTATTATTATTATTATTATTATTATTATTATTAATACATTGTTAAAAATTTTATAAATGGCGTAGCTTGCACCATAACATTATGGAATTTACATATGATTAGAGTTCTGTGTTTGATCACCTAAAGCTTCCAAGCGACTCGCATCAGTGTAGGTATGTATGGAATATAGATCGGTGTCACCCGACACTACTACATAGTTCAGATCTGGTTTTCAGTGAACATGCGAAAACAGAACAAAGCTAGGCGCTTGGAGACAACTGCTGTAATAGAAGAATTTGGTAGCCAATATTAGGAAAGAAGAACATTGTATTTTATGAGAAAGAAGGAGATATTCTTCATTTGAAACTCTTACAATGTTTACAACCATTCATTGTATAGTACAGAGACTTATGAAACACGCACTCATAATTTGCTTTATTTCAAGTTTGAGCTGAAATTTATGTTTTTTCATTTGTTAATTCCAACCTTTAAGTACTGAGCGAGAGGAAGATCGGTTTTCTGCGTCAACGTAATGAATGTCCTTCAAAAGTTGTATGTAATGATAATTAAAATGAAATAATATTCTACGAGATCAAGCTTCCCAGGAAATGAAATTTGGTGTAGCGTAAGTAGGTTTTAAAACAGATCTTCCTATTATGTATCCTGCTTAATTACTATAAATACGGTATGTGATTAAAAATAAAGTAATATTTAACATTTAATATTTACTTTAATCCCGTGTATAATAGTACATCATATAAGGAGCCTATAGGCTAATGGTAGTAATTAAGACGCGAGTATGTTTATGAAACGAGCGCAAGCGAGTTTCATAATTTTCATACGAGCGTCTTAATTACCATTATAGTCAAGTTTCATACGACTTTTTATGCTCGACCATATTTCTAACTTGAAATTATTCATAAGTATTCATGTTATTCTTGTCTGAGGAGCGGAACTGATCTTGTGCAATACCTCGTAAATTGTGAGATGTGCGCAGACGCGAAGGTATTAATTTTTTCCGAGAAACAAATGTCGACATTGACCTTGATATTGATTTATTGTGCAATTGGTGAAATGAATTTGCGGGAATGTGCTTTGTGAAAGGCTGGAAGATGACGGTGAATTGATGTTAATTTGTGTGTTGTTTTTTTCGACTGAGTTTAATATTGTATTTGAGATTTCAATTTTGTTTTGAATCGATTCTTCAACATAACCTTCTGCGACAGTATTGCATTTCCATCCTCCGTGACGTTTCAATGAATAGAATAGAATAATCGATACTTGCGCTTTTATATTGCTACAATGGTATTTTCTGATTGGTGGAACACCTGAACTTTAATGAATAGGTGTACTTTAATGAGGTCCATTAAAGGGCTGCTACCAGGTGTATAATTATTACATTTCGGCATGGTCGAGAATAAAGAGGAGTTTGTTTCTAAGATTGCGGAATATAGCTAATCGATACGAATCTGCGAGTCGGCAATGTGAAAAATTAAATTTTTGGAATGAAAAGCAAGATGAAATTAATGATAACAACAATAATAATGATAATAATAATAATAATAATAATAATAATAATAATAATAATAATAATTGGTCCTAATAATAATCATCATTATCATCTCATGTTCCAAGGAGTTGGGTCCGAGATTGGCCCGTTCCGATCTCATATTAGAGGTAGAGAAGTCTCTTCACTAGTCTTTCTAGGTTTCTTGTACCCGCAGGGGTGTAATGTTTAGTAATGTAGGATATGTGTTCCGGGGTGTCCTGTTTATATATTGTATTCATTTTGAATTATAATTTAGAATTTCATCAAAGGCTGATGTCATTCTCAATTCTTCAAAAATTTATACAGGGTGTTTCCGGACTGGTGTTACTAACTTTCAGGGATGATGCGAAGGGCACATGTATCAATCTGAGATAAGGTACCCTGACCTGAAAATGACTGAGTCGAAAGCTATAAGCATAAATAGTTGTTTGGAAATGGAATTATAATTTGGCACCATGTGCCGTCCTTCCTTTAACCTTTGGAACAGTCGTGGAAAGATGGTATGGGCCAGATGACTCCTACGTGGGTACTCGGCCCGATACAATCTGTGAGCTTGTCTACTGGTCCCATTGGTTCATCCGTATTCGAAAATCAGCTCTGCATATAACGTTCTCATGTACTCCTCCATTTCACTAGGACTGATCGACTGGACACTGCAACTTGTACACATACACTGCTGTCTACAGATTTGCATATCAAGACCGACCATGTCCGTTACACATTACGCCATCTGCATTGCTTTAGTGTAGTTTCCTGTCCCCACCTCTCGGACAGCGCACTGAACGGAATACTGTAAGTAGACAAAGTAAACAACGTCAGATGAATACAGTATGTGTAAGATGTACAGATAAATACACATAAATAAGGTGTACAGAGGAATAAAATTATTTCATTTCCACACAACTATTTTTGCTTATAGCTTTCGACTCAGTCATTTCCGGACCAGGGTTCCTTATCTCAAATTGATACATGTGCCCTTCCCCATCAATCCTGAAAGTTTGTAACACTAGCCCGGAAACACCCTGTATATTTATTTTGTAGTCGTTCCATTTATAATCCGCTATTATTATTATTATTATTATTATTATTATTATTATTATAGCCGATGAAAATGATATTTATATTTCAAATTTTGGCGTGAGAAAGAAATAACCGACGAATATTGTCCAAAATCCTCTCGTCTGTCATACATTTCGAAATTCCAACATGTTCTTCCCAATTAACATCACCTTGCTTTTTATAGAAATTACTGATACGTATTTTATTTCCCTAAAGAAAATTCCATTATCCTTGCCTTTAAATTTGAAACCGTGGAAGACAGATCGTAATCACTAGACACCCTAGAACGTTATGTGAAGAAACTTCAGTATTTATTTTGGAGTTCAAATAAAAAAACGTTGGCTTTGTTTTTGGTCACCCTATTTTTTTCCTCCCCTACGCCATCATTTGTTCCACCTGGCCACTTTGAAATGCTTTTTATGACTCTTGCTATATAATATTAACAAAGGCTTTGTTGACCATATGGTCTCGATTGACAAAAACAGTCGTAGGAGTTTACTGAAATTCAATAAAAGTTCTCAATACACCCGAACAACGTTTTTCAAAGCCTATTTCAATTCTCTCCCACGTGGACATCTAGCGCATTTGAGTACTGATTTTATTCTCGAATGTAATCTAAATGCCTTCTGTTGAAATCTGAACCACATGTTTGAAATTTTGAGTGTCCTTTAACTATTTTTTATATTTTTTCTTGATAAACATAAATTCAGCAAGCATTGTACAAATAGCCTACACCGACATTATAGTCTGTAATTGAACGTGGTACCTTCAGATTTTACTATTTTTTATCTTAAATTGCCTATTTAAATAATACGTTCCATAAGGGGAGTATCAAAGAGCAATCCAGATGATATTAAATTACCATTTCATTTTCTCTGGAACATCTAAGATAATGTAATGAATATTTTACAGAATATGAGGTCGTATGTTATATAGTCCGTGATATTCCTTTAATCTAGATACAATTACTTCCAAGGAATATATAATACTTTTCAATTTAATGTTCAAAGTTAACTATCTAGGCAGAATTTTGGAGAATCATTTAAAATGGAACCAACACATTAATTACCTTTGTAACAAATTACGTAAAATAATATATTATTTTGTTTTATTGAGGAATTACTTGTTAATAAGTTTATTACGCACAATAGAAATTTTAACTGCTTGTATACTTCGTGACCTAGTGGAGTGTAAGAGAAGGCCCTATGACCTTAACTCTGACAGTATAAATAAAGAATTATTATTATTATACTTAACTTTATTTCAATCGGTATTTATATATGGAATTATAGGATTAATCCACATTAACATTTATATTTTGGCCATTGATGATTCTATTGGGTTTGCATTTCTCTGGATTTTTATTAAACAATTCCTGTCTTTCTCAATTATTCTGTAGTGCTTTTATTCTGGATCTTCATAGTCACCCTCATTGAGGGCAGATAATTTCGTTTAAAATTTATCTCTCTATTACAGAAGAAAGTAATAAAAATATGTCTTCATAAACCTATTGATTTTCCATCTCAAAATTTGGTTTTAGACTTTAATGTTCTTAAAATAAGACAAATTTATTATATTTTATTAATAAAATTCATACATAAAAATCGAAATAATTTTGAATTGTATTCTCACAGTTATGAAACAAAAGGTATGAATTCTTTAAGATTGTTTGAATCAAAATGCAACACTGCTACAGTATTTTATCATAGTAGTAATTTAGGCCCAAAAATATATAACGAAATTTATATTTAATATCCTAATCTTGTCAATTCTAATAGTTTTAGTATTAAATTAAAAAAGTTATGTACGGATTTTATAAAAATTGAAAAATTGTAAATTTAAATTTATATATTCTTACTGTGTAGTAGACATAAGACAAATTGTATTATTTACTTCTTAATTTCAATTCAGGAATCCGTCCCTAAGCACGAGTTTTACTCTTTCTGGGGCGAGCTAAAGTTTTTCTGTATATATTATATTTTATTTTAAAATTATTAGCAAATAAATAAATAAATAAATAAATAAATATTTCAATTATTTTTTCACTTAATTTTTATTTTTATGAAACCATTAGTTGTTCTGGCTGTAACACAATACATTAACAAAGTAACATTATAAAAGGAGTGGTACAATTTTTAGACTTCAAGCTTAAGCAGTTTATGAGAAAATGGGAAATCCGTGCAAGAAAATGTGGAACGTAAAAACTTCCACTAGTTGTTACCGCCCTGAGTACCGAAGAATAAAAGCGACGTCATAGGAAGAAGTTCTGTCAACATAAGGAAAATATGTAGTTTTCACTACACTACAAGACGAACCACAACCTTCTAGAGCGAATAAATCCTGAGTTATTAAATTTTAACTCGACCAAAAATTGTCTCGTGCAGTATAATTTCAAATTATTAATACTGCGTGTTCAGTTCAAAGTGTGTCATGGCTCGCTGTATACCGTCATGTGGCTAGCCGATGAGCCTAGAAAATTCAATCTTCCTACACTTCCGCAGAGGCGTATTACCTAAATGCGAGAGAAGTTGCCTAGCAAGTACGGCATTCATTCTGAAGTACGCAGAGTCCGTGGTATGTACGTACCGTTATGTGCGGTAACGCCGGTAGTGGCAGGAATGTGAACTGTTTGGAAACACGTACTGAGGTGAGTTTTTTTTCTTACTGTCGGGATATGGCGAGAGGGTTAAGGCGATTACTTACGTATTTGTTGACATTAACTTGGACGGTCAACATGGACACGGAGCATTTGATTTGTGTTGTGGACTGTTGTGGAATATTGCGGTATGCAACGGATGATAACAAATACCCTGCGTACGACTTGCCCGCGCAAATCATAGTTCGAAGGAAGTTATGGTAGCACACAGACCGTACAGACCGCCATCTGTTGCTACGACTTTCGAGTTACACCGTACATGTTCTCGAGTTGAGATTGAACGCCTTGATTAATAGGCAACTTCTCTGACATAAAAGCTGAAACTCGTTTCAAGTCGCTGACTCACAACAGTGACGTCATCACACACTTTGAAATGAACACCCAGTAGTACTCATATTTTATGCAACGAGCCTGTGATGGCCAGTTTTTACAAATATCTACCTGAGTTTCTTTTCAGCGTGTTCCCGAGTAATGCAACAGATAGCCCACACGGAGCACTTTTGCGTGTACGCTGTATTTATTGATTTTTTGCAGGGTTTTGTTTTAACGATTTTAATCTCAAAGCAAACACATTAAAACACAGGAAATGGACTCAGTTTATGAGAATATTAAAATTAACATAAACAGAATTTATTTAATTTTAAATACATGTTGTTGATGGTGCAGTTTGTGCCTGCCATTTTGGATTGCTCTTTTCAAGGCTTGCGGGTTTTTGCGAGTACGATATTAATCAATACCGCATATGCTTAGTTGGAAATCGATAGTTGGAATAACATAATGAATAGCAGTACTTTAATGTATGTTATTAAGGTATAGTTACGTCACATGTAATGAGCGTATTATAGCATGATCGAGCAAAAAATTATTTATAATCTACCAATGTTAAATGAATATACAGGGTGAGTTAAGAGGAAAGGTACATGGTTTGAAGGATGATAATATAATTCTGAACAAAAAAAAATTATGTGAATGTATATTCTGTTCTTAACGGTTTCGGATAAAATTAATGGAAACAATGAGGAACGGGAGAAGTGCAGGTTATAGTAAATTAAAATTTTATTACGTTATGTTCTCTTTAATTGTGTACTTTTATTTACAGAACATGTCCAAAAATTCCACCGTCAACTTCAATGCACTTTGCAGCTCTTGTAGACAACTGCTGTGTCGCTGATCTGAACTGATTCGGACATTCCTTTACTTGAGCACAAGCATGTGAAATGCGAGCTAGAAGTTCCTCCTTGTTTCCACTTTGCTTAAGCCAACCCCACACACAGTAATCGAATGGAGTAAGGTCGGGTGACCTCGGTGGCAAAGAAATGGCTCCACCGCTGCCGATCCAACCCCCAGGATACCTTTCATTGATCCTAATACAAACTAATGTTGTTTTTGTTGCGTCCGCATGCGAATGCTGATGAAGGATATGAGACTGACGCCCTTGATTTTCAAACAGCTGTATGTCAGATACTGTTAAGAGCAGGGTATTATGTTCATATAAACATTATTGTATTTTTCCTCCTGACTCACCCTGTATTTCAAATTAGACAAAAATTCCAAATATTAGTATGCTACAAAAAGCAAAACAGAAATATTTTCTAATATCATCTCTCATACTCCCCTTAAGTCTAAAACATTAATACTTTTGAAAGTTATGTATAAAAATATTTTTATGCTCGATCATGCCGAAATGTAATTATACACCTGGTAGCAAACCCCTTTAATGGACCTCATCAAAGTACACCTATTCATTAAAGTTCAGGTGTTCCACCAATCAGAAAATACCATTGTAGCAATATGAAAGTGCAAGTATCGATTATTCTCGGATATGCAATCGAAAGACAATTAGTTCTGTTATTATAATAATTAGCGTTAATTGTAAATAATATTCAAATAAACTCAATTTGTCATCTCGTTTTTCAATGTCTAATTCAATTTCAAGGTTATATCAAGATTAATGTTTATATCAAGGTCAATGTCGACATTTGTTTCTCTGAAAAAAAATCAATACTTTCGCGTCTGCGCACATCTCACAATATACGAGCTATGCACAAAGTCACTTCCGATCTTCAGTCAGATACGAATAAAATGAATACTTCTGAATAATTTCAAGTTAGAAATATGGTCGAGCATAAAAAGTCGTATGAAACTTGCCTATAATGGTAATTAAGACGCTCGTATGAAAATTATGAAACTCGCTTGCGCTCGTTTCATAAACATACTCGCGTCTTAATTACTACCATTATAGGCTCGTTGCATAATGCACTATTATGGCTTTAAAATCCATCTCCGTAGTATGTATGTGAGTCATGGGTCTACTGGCAGGGAATTGTTCTTGAAAGCAAAGATAATCTTCAAATTTGGCAATTTTCTACTATATTCATAGGTTAGGCAGGAAAAATTGTATGGGTGTGTATCACATTTCTTATTTTCACTGCTTTTGTATTATAACATTTGTGCATCATTTAATATAATCCTTCTCATCGTCGAAGTAATGTTAAATTCGCTATAATGTGCTGCTTTCGTTAGAAGACACATCATAAGATTCCCATAGTGAATATTTCACGAAATACGTGACCACGGAATCCATAGAACTAGCTTTTGTATTAATCTGTCACCTTATTAGTTAATAAGCAAACTTCTATAACAATGAAGTTATGGACTGTACACTTGTAACTCTACAGCTGTGTTGAATTAGCCGTAAACAAATCAATAAGTCTTCATATCTTCATTGAGGTATAGGCGAATTGTTATTAATGAATGGATGTTCATAATATTTGTCCATAACAACAGACTTGCGAATCACAGAATAGACAAACAGATTCCACGAGGTAAAATTGGAAAGTGCATTGAAACGGTAAATTATTTACAGAATAAATTATACGCATAATTAAAACAGGCAACTGGGCAATTAAATGTTAACTCTCACAGGGCTAATGAACTGTTCCATGTATATTTCCTGAAAGCGAAATTATGTTGTGCCATTAAAGTGACCAAAGGGATCTACTGCTTAGATTCGCCAGTTTTCATATAGCCGACTTAGCTTTAGTTAGGATAATATTTGAAATTTTGATCGATCCATCGCTGAAAGAGTAACCGTTAGCGAAGGGAAATATTATTTATCGACTTGGGATGTCAGAATTGCTGGTGTAAATTTATTTCGAGGAGACAAAGTAGAATTTTTCTAGACTTTTTATAGTTTGGTTTAGATCCCAGCATAGTGCTTAAAGTCCTCCTTCCGAATCCAATAATCTTCTATCAATCACTATCTTTAACATCCTAGTGTGACGTATGTCGACTGCTGATCATTGCTCAATTGAAATTGTTGCCTGGTTCGTTGCGAATCATTTTTGCGAACTTTCTATGGCTTCGAATTCTAGAGTTACATTGCATCGTCGATCCGCCAATTCGTGCATCCCCTCTCAATTATCGCTAGATGACGTGACCCGATCCAACTCAAGGTCACGTTGGTTACATTCTTCCTTCATGAGTATCACTGGATGACGTCACCCGTTCCAACTCATTCAAGGTCACGTTGGATACAATGATTCTTCGTCTGTGGACTTCCGTTTCCTTCATTGGAATATGTCATGCAGTTTAGAATTTATAGGCGCGGCAAAAGTGGCCTGAAAATGTGTCGGTCGACTTTCCAGGAGGGCACGCTAGTACTGGACCGAACTTATATGGACATAGTGAAGTCGGAACGAAGTTCCGGTGCGTTCCATCAGAAAAAAACATTATATACAGAGTGTTAAAAAAGTATCTAATATTTTAGGAGGTGATAGTATGCACCAAAACAAGGAAATGTGTCTAATAAACACATATTTTCTGAGATCTGAACATTTGTTCATAGGAGGTGCTAAATGTGACGTCTATTTACGGCAATGCATTTCTCTGCCCTGCAATACAGCAGGCTACCAGATATTTTTTTTATTTTAGTTGGTTATTTTACGACGCTTTATCAACATCTTAGGTTATTTAGCGTCTGAATGAAATGAAGGTGATAATTCCAGTGAAATGAGTCCGGAGTCCAACACTGAAAGTTACCCAGCATTTGCTCGTATTGGGTTGAGGGAAAACCCCGGAAAAAACCTCAACCAGGTAACTTGTCCCGACCGGGAATCGAACCCGGGCCACCTGGTTTCGCGGCTAGATGTGCTAATCGTTACTCCACAGGTGTGGACGTTACCAGATAATCATACCGTAGTTGACACCCCTGGCATGGAATACTGATACGTCGTAAGGAATACTGAAAACAAACGTTTGGTTGTGGTTATGAACGAGGTTCAGCAGAGATGGTGTTGTGAATTTTCGTAATCACCATGATTGGGATGATGAAAATCCCCATGCAGTTGAAGAAATAAAGCATCACCGATTCTCAATAAACGTATGGGCAGGTGTTCTTGGCGATAGATTAAGGGCCAAACGTGCTACAACAGAGATTAACTGGGCCTCGTTATCAGGACTTTCTTATTAACGTTTTGCCTACCTTGCTGGAGTATGTGCCATGTCAGGAAAGACTACAGATGTGGTTCATGCATGATGGCACACCAGCACATTTTTCCTGAACACCTGACGCTGACACTTTACGACCGCTGCTGGATTGATTGGGGAGGCCCCACACCTTGACCTGCTCGTTCCCAAAACCTAAATCCTCTAGACCAGACGTCTCCAAAAGCGTACTCACGAGTAAGCCCCTAAACGGAACCGAAGGCAGTACGTAATGAGCCGCTCCACCTCACCCATACCCACCTGTACTGTACTCAATGTTTATGCGCAAACGAAGAGCAATGGCGGACTGCCATTATCATTGTGTTGGTCGAAGTGTTCCACATTTTCACAATGTCTTCTAATCATGGACGTAGTACATTCAAGGATGAATAAGAAGAGACATTTTTTTTTTAGTTAGTGGGGAGAATGTGAAATGCTTAATTTGTTCGAAAATTCTTAAGGGTGTGTTAAAATTCAACATGCGACGACAATACTCGACTCGTCACAAAGAATATCATACAGTTACAGGTATGTGGGACATGTGAAAAGAATTTATTTTGGGACGTCTGTATATCTGTTGGTTATACATAATAATCAGTGTATTACAAAACGTTTACACTCAGTTCCGCATGACAAACATATAGTTTTTCTTTTAATTTTAGGTGAATTGCGTAGGACTACAAATATTTTGATAAATATAAAACAAGAAAATACAAACACAAATTACACACGTGTCCTCAGTCTTAAATAATAAAATCTTCTTGCTAGCTATGTTCTAGCTTGGAATATTGGAAAGTCAATGAAGCCCTTTACAGAAGAATCATTTGTAAAATCGTACATACAGGACGTTACTAAAATACCATGTCCAGAACAAAGTCAAAGTTTGAGAAAATTAAATTGTTTCCAATTACAGTTCAGAGAAGGAATTTCAAGATTGTAAATGTAATTGAGTCTAAAGTCGAAACCACAATTAACCAGTTTGTAGCTTACTCACTTGCATTGGACGAAAGCACAGATAGAAATGACAAAGCTCACCTAGCCATTTTCATCCGAGGAGTTAATGAATATTTTACTGTGTCTGAATGTCTTCTAGATGTAATTACAAAATACAACTGGAGAAGATCTTTTCCAGGCACTGAAAGGCACCATAGAACAGAAGAGGTTGAATTTGCAATGGCTTGTGTCAATAGCTACAGACGGGGCTCCAGCTTCATAGTATGTCAAAATAATATACAAACGTATGATATTTCTTATTATTTTGATGTTATTATTTGTAAATATAAGCACACTGTTGCCGCGATTCCCCACTGATCGCTCCCATCTGTTGAGGTACGAGTCTCTTCCCGTTACAGCACACTGTGTTCGGCGGGCTGCATCGAGAGTACGAAATACGATACGCTTTTTGGAGACCTCTGCTCTAGACTTTTGGTTATCAAGAACAACCAGGTCAATTTCAAAGAGTGTGTGATTCCTTACGCCGAAGGGCAAAGAAATGCATTACCATAAATGGACGTCACATTGGGCACCTCCTACGAACAAGTGTTCAGATTCAGAAAGTATGTGTAGTAGGACCCATGTTTATTAGACATTATTTTCTTGTTTTGATGCATACTAGCACCTCCTAAAATATTGGATGCTTTTTTAACACCCTGTATTAATTATTCGTTTATGAATTACAATCTTCAGCCGCACTTTGAATTTATACAGAGTGGAAGTGAAATTAATCCTTCAGTTTGAAAGGGACGGTAGGATACACTTAAATGAATAGAAAACCTATATTAGTTTTGCGATTAAATGCACGGTTAATTAGAAAATTGAGTTAGAAGTTTCAGCAGTCTAGCAACATCGCCGCCTCTTTCTTCTCTTAATACAGATATAAGAAATTAATGAACTCGAATCTCTTTGACTCGGTGAACTATCTCCCATCTTCCTTTCTGGCTACAGTATTGCAAGTTGGTCGCATCGGTCAGTGGCTTCGAGTGGTTCTTAAATTAAATATACACGAAAACCGTCAACGCTATTGAAATAAGCAAGAGAGATAAATGATTCCTTTTTAGATTTTGTAACTACGAGGCGCATCCAGAAAGTAAGTTTCCCGATTTTTCCCCTTGAAAGTAAACTTAATAAATTAGCAGTGTCAATTACGCATGCGTAACAGATCTGTGACGTATCAATCATATGCCAGCCGGACAGGTCCCGCCTGGTGTCAGTAGCGTGGCAGCAGTAGTCCGAAATGGAAGCTCTTATTCCTTCTCCCGCCGCCTGCGAGGTTCGGTCGGTGACTAGTTCTTTAATGCACAAAGCATTGCGCCAATTGAAATTCATCGGCAGCACTGTCAGGTCTATGGGTCGAACATCTCTCCCGCTCCCCCTCCCCCTCCTCCTCCCCTCCCCCTCTCCCTCTCTCTCTCTCCCCTCAAGAAATTCCTGTCCTCCAGTGAGCGTTTTGGCAACGAGGAAGAGCTGGAAGACGTCTATCACACACTGGTTCCATTCACAGGCGGCAGAGTTCTACGGCAGAGGGATACAAAAGTTGATCCCATGATACGACAAGTGTCTTAATTCTGATGGTGGCTATGTTGAAAAATAGCTGAAACATTGCTGTACCTGTTGCCAATAAATGCTTTCCTGAAAGTGTGTGTTCTCTTTTTTTAAATAGGGAAACTTACTTTCTGGATGCGCCTCGTATATGAACAAAAATCACGCTTCCACTCGCAATAGTTACCGAACAAGGAGATGTTAAACATTGTGAGGAGGGACTTTTTTCTGAGAATACTGTGGACTTCCCACAAATAAGGTGTTACATTTTTTTGTTGTGTAGTGCAACATGAGCTATTCGCTCTGAAAATATGCAAGGAGATTTCACTTACACCCTGTATAGTAAATATATTGAGACCCGTAAGATCAGAGCTATAGTGACATGTTAAGTTGCGAGTTTAGAATTTCATTTATTACAAGCATTTGAAAAATTATATTATTTTATGTGTTATATTAATTCTAAATTCGATTTATTCCTGAAATATTCCTGTCAAATATAACTCGTAATCTTGATTCTGTAGATTATTTCGCTTGTCATTAAAATGACTCGCAGAGTTATCGCTAAGTCCAAAAATACTCACGTCATTAAATATGATAAACAACATCTAGCAAGTCACCGGGGTGGCTCAGACGGTTAAGGCGCTTGCCTGCCGGTCTGAAGTTGCGTTTGGGCGTGGGTGTTTTTTCCGAAGTTTTTTCCCAACCGCGATGTGAATGCAATGTAATCTATGGCGAATCCTCGGTCTCATCTCGCCAAATATCATCTCGCTATCACCAATCTCATGGACGCTAAATAACCTAATAGTTGATACAGCGTCGTTAAATAACCAGCTAAAATAAAAATAAAACATCTAGCACACCACTTCGAATGCATTTAACCTTCACTTTAAATACCATGCACGCCGTTACCTGCTTTAAGTTAGTGACCGATGCTGAATCAATTTTGTTTTGTAATCTTACCACCCCAAAGTATTTAATTCCACCCTTTTAACCTTTGTGACCTAAAGACGGAAGGAGAAGTAATTTCCGAGATGTCGGTTTGACACTTAACCTCGGATAATGTCTAGCAAGTCTCGACTAATTGCTTTTTTTTTATTCTAATTTAGACTTTGATCTAATTCTGGGAATTAAAGTGCGGCTACGGCAATTTTCTCTGAACTTTATCGAACCTCGCAGAGTTGGGTTTGTGTGTTGTGTTTCTTGCGTGGTAAATTGAATTTAATTAACATGGAGGTTAGAACGCGTGAGGCACGGCCCTGAGGGTGGGAGCAAGAGGGACGTGTCTGCCCAGGAGATGGATCACCTTTTCCCTCTTCTTCACTGCTTCTATTAAGAGTAAAGATTAGCCATCAACTTTATTAAATAGGACAAGTAGTACATAATTCTTTACCTACACTTTATTCTTGTACCAGAAAAGAATTCCTCAGCTCTTTATGCAGTAGAAGTTGGACACAAGAAAGAAAAAAAAATGTCCATTCTTATTTTAACCTAGAGCGCTTTCAAATAATCTGAACATTTTAATAATTATTTAACTAATTTATACCATCAAGTAAAACAAAATCACAGTAAAATCTGTGAATTTATATATAGTCTTAAAGATTCTGTAAAATATGCTCCCAATCTGTAACAATATTGCACTACATGCAAACGAACTACATGAGTTCATGAATAAATGTGCTTTTATTAATATAATTTGGAATTATTTTTCTTTGTTTATTTCGTACTAACAATGACAGGTATATGCAATGTCTAAACGATATAAACTTTCAAAATTGTATGGACAGTACATATCGGCCTGCTGAACAAAATGTCATATTTTTAATTTCTAAAATACCATGTTTTTAAGATTGATAGTACTCTAATTATTAGTATACATTTCCACTGAACGTCAATGCCATTGCCAATGACCTTGCGTCTGACACACATCAATACACAACAGGATAACAAAAGACTGCTTCAGAGTAGCCTACGTATCGGGAGAAGTAAATAATGACTATCTATTCTCATTTTCAAAAATGTTCGACTAACATAACATATTATTTTCTTGGAAAACTTTGACAGTTATAGAAAAACATTATTTGAATTTTTCTTCAGTTATTTACTCTCTACTACCAGTATATGTTTCACTGTTCTTTTGACTTACATTTATTTTATTATTTTTGTGAAATTTGGTATGAAGTTAGATTAGTTGAAATTGTGATAATTGATGATAACGGTAGAAATAATAACAATTATGGCCGGTTTTTCCAAGTATTGTTAGAAAATTTAACGACTGTTAAACTCTAAACAGTTTGTTAATTAATAAAATTGTATGTTTTCAACACCAGTTTGGTTTAACAGATTGTTAACAGTTTGTTAATTTTAAATGTAGGATCTCCGTCAGTCAACTCGTTTAACAGTTAAATATGGCGGATGTCTCCACAGCTGTTCGAGCAGATATTGCGAAATTAATATTTTGTGTTTCTCTGTAGGGAATGTTTAGCATATGACTGGTAATATAACATTTAAAAAATACTTTGGACTGTTTAAATACATCAGTGTTATTTTGTTTCTTTCGTATTTCGTATCCATAATAGCATTGAGGAAATATAACCCTTATATAGGGCGGCTTTTGTTTATACAAATTATCTCAGCACGTCACCTACATCTTTCATTTGTCAACTGTTTGTTTATGGATCGTGGCCTACTATAACGGGACGTCATTTTATGCAAGTTTCATGACTCACTCTATAATGTAGAATTTAAAGATTAATTTTAGCCAATCAAAAATTGTCTTACATGTGTAGAATCATTACCAACTGCTGTTGAGTAGTTAAAATAGTACTAACAGATGTTATAGTTAAGTGTTGGTTATCTTAAACAAAATTATGTTGAACAAATTGGAAATAAATTAACAAAGCGTTAAAAATAAACAGACTGTTAATTTATCATTCTTTAAGCAAAATTAAATATTACTTGGACAAACTAGCCATTAGTGTTGTTTTGCTATTTTATTATTAGTAGTATTTTTTTGTTTCCTTTGAAGATTGAAACTGTGCATAGTTACAGCACGAATGGCCGTATGGGCTCTTGCGAAGGATCTTGTGTATATGAGTTTGTATAATTGTGTATCAATAAATGCACTTTATTCATTCATTCATCATTGGCAGTTTATATTGTTTACACCTTGTATAAATAAATGACATAATTATACATTTAATTATGTTCTGATTCATTAACATCTAATAATTGTGGCTGAACTTTTGTGTTAGAGTTACAAAACAAACATCTCCTTCTTATCACATAAACGAAAATAAATATTATTATGATTACATAGAATGCAACAAAAAATGCAATTTCATGTATTGCATTGATGGTATTATTCATTGTCATTTTTTCAGTCTCTTTCTATTTACAGTTTTAACTTGAATCTAAAGAAATATTACTTTATAACTTTGTGGATGGTGTGATATGCGTTAGTTTTTCCAAACTAGTAGATATAATTTTTATTTGTATGTAATTAGGATATTATTATGAAATTCTCTCATAGACTCGACTCGATAAACAATTTGAATAATGAAATCTTAGGTGTACTGAGTTGGAAAGACGTAATTTTAATGATATATACAATCTTCGATGGAGAGCTCAGAAACGTGTCTCTCATAGGTAGATATTTTTCCGCTGTCAATCTGAAGTGTTTTGCTCACATACAATTCTGAAATAGTGATGATCTCGCAGGAGTTCCATCAATTGGTCCTCTATTGTGCAAGGTTGAAATTTCCTCAAAGGGTTCAAACCAAACCTGAACAGAGATAAAACGTTCCAAAGTTTATTGTCGTTTATAGCAGTGGCTCTTCACAGGTTCATGTTAATAATGAAATGGCTAGTATGGAGGAATTTGGAAAGAAACGTAGACCAAATAGGTATTTTAATGCGTACATGTCGATATATCCAATGGGAGCAAATGAAACACGAAATATTCAGAATAGCTTTTATAGTCTCTCGGAACCGTGACCAAAAGAATTTAATTTAATTTTTTACTAACACAATTTATACTCTTTTCAATTCGTTAGTGCACAAACTGTATGTTTTGTATGGAGTTGAATATTAATGCCAATAAATAACTTTGAAATAATATGAGACAAAGTGTACGTCCAATTTAAAATAACAATTCATAAATGAAATTATATAATCAAAAAAGAACATAATTATAGTTAGAATAGTATAGCATCATTTTAAGACAAAAGTGTTCAAGGTTATGAACTATGAGAGGGAACAATATATTTTAAAGAAGAAAGGAATAAGAGAAGAGATTAACAATTTATTTTTCTGGGAAAAGATATGTCCTATAATAGTAATAATTACGAAGATATCGCAAAAAATTATCGAATTGAACTATTTATTCGAAAAAATAAAACGATGCCCGAAGGGAATTATGAAGGAAACTATGTTAAAATTCTGTAAGACTGTGGCATTTCATGACTATTATATGTGTCAGACAATGGATATTACCAAAACAGCAGGGACATAGAATAGAAGCATCGGAAATTAGGTTCCTGAGGAGTGTAGATAGTTACAGAATAACAGAAAATAAATTTATTTGTTTATTTATTTATTTATTGTAGTGTAGTTAAGGCCATCAGGCCTTCTCTTCCACAACACCAGGAATACAAATACAATAATAGAAATAAACAGAGAAAAAAAACACTATATACAAAGTAAAGCTACACAAGAAATAAAGAGAGAGAGAAAAAAAACACTATAAACAAATATATTTTGATGTACCGAAGTACATATGATATTTCCATGCAGATATTCTGCGTCATCATATGATGAAAGAGTGATGGAACGGAGAAAAATTCTCTCCGGCGCCGGGATTTGAACCCGGGTTTTCAGCTCTACGTGCTGATGCTTTATCCACTAAGCCACGCCGGATACAACCCCGACGCCGGTTAGAATCGTCTCATTCGAGTGCACCTCAACACATGTATGGACTTCGGTCCTGCGTTCATAGACATCTATGACGTAGTGCAGAGGGCGGCCACTAGAGGGAACCCAAGAGATGGAGCTTAATCTGAGACGATTCTAACCGGCGTCGGGGTTGTATCCGGCGTGGCTTAGTGGATAAAGCATCAGCACGTAGAGCTGAAAACCCGGGTTCAACTCCCGGCGCCGGAGAGAATTTTTCTCCGTTCCATCACTCTTTCATCACTATAAACAAAGTAAAGCCACACAAAAATATACACAGGTTGCAGTCACACAAACTTTAAATGAGTGATTAAGTATCATAATTAACTGTATCCTAACTAATTAACTAACATAAACAAGAAACTTGCAATTTTAATCTAGATTGAAAAATAAAAAGGAAAAAAAATCTCAAAGCAATACTTCTAGCAATACCTAAAAACATTAACTAAGACAAAATTTTCCAATTTAATTGTGAATTGTGATGAAGTCCGGCAGTCCCTGACGTCATTATGTAACGAATTCCAGAGGCGAGGTATTTCTACAGTATAGGAAGATGAGTATAAAGACGTTCTGTGATGAGGGATACAAAGAAGTGCTTGAAATTTAGCGAATGTATTAGAACGAAATAAAGTATTTTCAAGCTTTCAGATAGGATCATTCAGTATAGAGAAGACTTGGTGGAACATACATAGGCCCTAGATTACATAAGAATTCTGAAACATATTCTTAACTACAAAACGAAGAAATGTCGAAAGATCTAAACTCCGTGTCTGGAATCTGTATACGTATTTGGGTGGGCCGATGAGAAGCGAGAGTTTATCAGTGCGGGAGTGTATTGCGAACTGCATCTGCTCGCAGCCGCTAAGGGGTAAGATGCGCGTGGTAGAAAGTGATAGATAGTGTGGCATTTTAGATGCTTGTCTTCAAGCAATGCTTTCCCCCAGAGCGGTCTTTGGACTGGCCCCCTCCTCTCACCACTTGCGCATAGGACTTGTTTCGGTTCCTATAGGCTAGTCTATAGATTTCAGAAACGGAGAAAATCTTCATAGGGTCTGAACGGGTCTTGAGGCCTAGTGCTTCTTGTTAATGATGATGATGATGATGAAATTTATAGAGAAACTTAAACTTCTTGTTCTGCTGTATAATCTGCGGCTACAGGTTGAATCAAAAGTTTGAAACAATATAAATACATTCCATATGCTTGATTTTCGATAACTATAGGTGTTACCAGTATCTGTAAGACTAAATGCTCCACCAGTGACACATTCGATTCTAGCCCTCAGCTATCTCAAAAGCCGCCATTTTGAATGCAACTTTAAAATTTTAAATGGAAAGGGGGTCATATAGGTATTCAAAATCATGTGAAATTTTCTGAGAAAAACAATGGTGCAATTCGTTTTGAGATATCTCTAATCGTTTTCAAGTTATTTAAAGATAACTGTAATAATGACACAAACATTAGTTACTAACATATATATTTTGTAACACGGTACGGTACTAAGGAGGCTTTGGAAAAGGTGTTTTAATGCAATTCTGGTAATTAACGTTTCCTGCTTTACTGTTTGGTTAACCTGTGACAGTTTCAAAGCATTGTTGTGAATATTTGAAGTTTTCCTATAAGAAATTTCTTGATTTTCGTGATGGCATTATCGAAAGTGGAAAGAATTGATATTATTCATTCTACAACACACTGAACGAACAGTTCTCTGGACATTGGAATGGTCGGCGTGGACCAGTAGAATGGCCGGCCAGGTCTCCAGATTTAACACCCTTAATTTTTTCTTTTGGGGTTACATAAAGAGCTTGATATATGAAGAGAAAATTGGGAATGTGGATAGAACATTTTGTAGCATTTCCGGGGTGACTTTAGTACAGGTTTCAATGATACGGTTCTTTAAATCTTCCACATTTTCTCAATTTTCTCTTTAAACTTGAGTCTTGATAGAACATTTTGAAAAAATCATAGTACAATAAGGAAATCAATGGAACAATTCTGTGATTATTACGAAACGATATTTTGAATAAGACAATGCAGAATACTTAGCAAATATGAAACGTAGACTAACTATACTGCGTTCCATAATATCTGTCGGTAGAAGAAGGGAGAAGGATACTTGCTAATCAACCACGACAGAGGTCTGATATCATGCTTATATTGAAGTTGAGCGGTCTCAAGCTGTCTGCCTCCGCTCACTTCAAGATAAGCCTGGAACGTTACTTCTTCCAGCGGTTCATTAGCAAGTATCTTTTTCCCTTCCTCTGCAGGAAATATTTACGTCGCCTGTCAGACTTTATGGAACGCAGTATAGCTGCAATAGAGAAATAGATTCAAATTTACCTGTCCAGTTTGGAACGAAGTCATCTCGATATTTAGGCGAAACTAACTTTACTCACAGCCAAAAGAACAAAGAACATTACAATGATATTTATAGGGTTGCTTCATTAACTAGCGTATTACGCTAAATTTTAAACTATTATACGTACATAGAGTAACAGAGAGGTAGAGCTGCAGTTACCTTGTGTCGAATGATCTAAGAAAGTCTAGCAGGTTGGAGAGCTTTTCCTTGTCGCTTCACGGAACTAGTGCTGTAAGTCAGATCTTACGACAGACTGCTAAGCTAGATTGTCCAACAGTTACGAAATACATCGTAACGCTTTAAATAATGAGCTATGTGCCAACTTCATCATCTATTATTCATATTAAAGCGCTAGTAATCTCTTAGGAAACTTTAAGATGTGCATGTGTGTAGCTTTTCTGTATTAAACAAGAAGACACTAGGATTGGAAACTACAAGAAACCACTATATTTGAAGAATGTTGACCTGTGTTTCTTCTTGACATTAGAGAGACAATGCGTGGGGTCAACACGACGCGGAGACTTCACCTAAGATATGAGCCGTTGAGAACAGACGTGGTGTAAGTCAAAACTGGTTAATTAGGGTTAAAGTAAAATATAGCGCAAAGTAGCAATTAATATTCAATTTATTTAAACTATTAGTAGTCAGTGGATGTCACGAAGGACATAATACTTGTTATTTTGCGCTGTATTTTACAGAATTTTTACTTTAAACCTCATTACCCAATTTTGACTTACACCACTTCTGCTCTGAACGGCTCATTTATTGACATCTTCGCTTCCAGGACACTTTAAGGGGACAAATATAATTTTTGAAACTTCCACAATTTTCATTCAAAATTTCTAAATTTAAACTACATAAACAGGTCCACAATACTATCATCTGTACAAAATTTGATGCCATTAGGACTAATATTTTTAAATATATTTTATATTGATATCACTGAAAAGACTTCTTGCGTCAAAGCTTTAGTTCATTTTTGCTTAAAAGCTAGAAAATAGTAATGGGAATAAAAACGTATTAGCCTTTTGAGCTCAGTCTAATTAGAGATTCACAATAAATTTTTAAATTTCAAGAACTTACCATTCCTCTTCTCTTCTTTCTTGGCGCTACAGTTCATTGTGAACCTTGACTTCTTCCACGATTTTCCGCCAGTTGTCTCGATCCTGCGAAATTGCTTTCCAATTCCTGTATCCCATCTTACACATGTCTTCCTCAACTCCATCCAACCATCTTATTCTTGGTCGTCCACGGCTTCTTTGGCCCCCAGGATTTACATTTAATAACCTTTTACGAATTTCTATGTCATTCATCCGTGCCACGTGCCCAGCCCACCTAAATCTTGCTGCTTTTACTATTCTTCTAATAGGCGTATCTTTATAGATGGAATACAACTCATTATATCGCCTTCTCCATCTTCCTCTCTCGAATACTGGGCCAATTATTTTACGGAGTATCTTCCTCTCAAAGGCATCCAAATTTCCAGCGTCCTTTTTTGTTAGGGACCACGTCTCTGCAGCATATGCTAGTACAGGTCTTATAAGTGTTTTATAGATAGCTATCTTTGTGGTACGAGATAAAATTCTTGAACAAAGTAATTTTCTTAAGGCGAAGTAAGCTCTATTGGCAGCCATTAACCTCTGCTTTATTTCATATGAAATATCATTAGAATGAGTAATTGTTGATCCCAGGTATTTAAATTCATCCACTCTCTCGAAGTCATATTTACCATACCTCACATACAAACAGATGGAAGAACTAGAGCGGGTGAAAGCTAGGTATTTGAAGAGAGCTCTAGGACTACCACAGAACGCAAGATCGAGACTAGTGTACGAACTAACCAGAGAGACCTTTTTGATAGAGGACCTAAGGTGCGAAATAATGCTCCCAGCGAACGACGCCTACAAACGGCTCCTACAAGATCTGCACGAGAAGAAAACCAGCATACCGGAGGAATTCTACGCAACGTGTGCGATGCAAGATAGGACCTGGACGGAAGCTAATCATGAAATGAGACACGTGACGACAAGATCGGCAACCCATGGCTTCCACACAAAGTGTGCGGCAACAAAACTTACCACGAACCAAATGATAAGTGTGTGTGTGTTTTTATGCTCAGAACTATGTGACAGATATCATATTATCAAGTGTAAGAAGAGACAGAAATCCATCGCAGCTTATAGTAAAGACAAGTAATGTTTCTTACCCCATGCACGGTGTGTGCTCATCTCAACTTATATATTTACCATTACAGCATATTTTAATTTAAGTGCAATATGAATATGCCCCCAAGTAACTTAATATTAATATGTCATACAAATTCTATTTAAATCTTATTTATCAACATTTAAATCACCTCTGTGAGAAATTTCAGTTCAATCTGAAAATAACTGTTATGCATGTAACTTCTTTTATTCAATAAATTGCTTAAAATTTTAAAGTCGAGAAAACAGCGTAAAAATAAAAACAAAAACAATTCTCTCAACTCATTTCTTTATACGAATAGATCATTTAAATCAGTCTGAAATGTAATTACAATCATAAAAACAAAAAAAATTGGATTTTATTAATTTTTAGACATTATTTCACCGTAGCGTCCCCTTTAGTAAATCATATTGTTTTCATCGTTTCCTTATACATAATTATAGTTTAATCAAAAATTATTTCTCAAGATTTTGGCAAATGTTCAGATTTTCAACAGCTTCTATGGTATAACACTTCATTTGGCATGTATTGCACTATTTTTTTTATTCGCGAACGATATCTTCCTTCTTGCACAGCGCCTTGGGAAGAGGAAGGACAAATTACACAAATGAAAGAAAACAGCAAATAAAACAGTAGGGTTAAAAATCAATACAAACAAAACCGATAAAATGAAAATAAATAGTCCATAACAAATTTTATGTAGAACGCAGAGTTAAAAAAAGGGGGTATGGAAGGGGTGCTACTTGGGATGTTCAGTTACAAGATCATGTCGCTGTTTTTTCAAAACCTCGTAACTCCAGAAAACAATAGTTTTCAGTAAGAAAAATAATAATGAATCGTAAGGAGGTGCCTTCACAAAATATAACTACCAACACTTTGCAGTGATCATTAACCATAATTTGTGTTAATAGGATAGTTGATAGTTGGTGAATTTAAAGTCATTCAGCGGTTTACAGCCATAGACAACGTCAGAGTATATATATATATATATATATATATATATATATATATATACATACATGGCTATTACAATATGAATAAATGTAAAAATAAAATCAAAAATAAATATACAATCACCAGATAATCACAAAAACAGGTTAAAAGTTTTAAAAGAAATAGTATAAAATCAGGTTTAAATGTACAGATTTGTCAATTACATGAGGTTAAAAAAATTGTATCTAAAACGTAATATTGCTAAAATCATTGACACTGTAGATTGGATTTGCCATCAAATTCCTTCTCATCATCCTTCTGAAAGTAAAATATGACGTGTTTCTTATATGCAATCGTAAAGAGTTATAAAGTTTATAAGATATGTAAATAAAACTATTTGTACTTGGTGAAGTATATGTCAAGTATGTACCCAAATATTAACTATAAGAAGTTCTGAATTAACAGATACGCTATCAGTTCGATGTACGTGGTTTTTATTTTGCCATTTTCGAAAAATGTATTGTTAACTCGTTTATAAGCGTTTAAAACCACGGAGGATCGATACTACGCAACCGTTAAGCCCAAAACTTTGACTTCAGTGGTTATTGGATTTACGAAGTTTTAAAATAACAGCGACGATGTGGTCCTGAGAAAGATGTCAGGTCTAAAATTCTGCAATGCTTGGGAAAAGTGTCATAAGTCAGTTTCCACAAACTTTTTTATTAATTTATTGACAACTTACGGAACATCTTCTCGCTTGGGAAAAGAGACAAAAGTATTCCTCCCACTAGAATAATTCATACAGGAGAAAATCAAATCGTCATAAACCAGTGTGAAGACAGTTTATTTCCTTCTCCTGTAAAATTACATTTTTGACTTGTGCCACTTTTCCCGAGCACTACAGAATTAATAGAACCAATGGCACCTTCATGCCCTGGGGCCTGTTTCTCAAAACTCATGGACTAGTAATACTAGTCTGTACACTATTAATATTAGTTTATTGTACAAATCTGTGTTTCTAGAAACTACAAGGGTAAAGTAGTAGTTACCAGGGGCCTGTTTCTCAAAAATACTAGTTTAGTAGTTCACCAGTTAATAATAATAATAATAATAATAATAATAATAATAATAATAATAATAATAATAATAATGTTTTATTTTCGCTGGCAGAGTTAAGGCCATAAGGCCTTCTCTTCCACTCAACCAGCCTTAATCAATACAATACATAAATTTAAATTACAAATATTTTCACTACACTTAAAAGGTTCTCCAGCAATAATCTTCACTACATATTTATTTAAATTTAGATAAATCTATAAGGTAAAGTAGTAACTTAATTTATGAGCTAATTTAATTCAATGAATTATAATTAATTTAATATTTGAGATAGCTAGTAAAATGATGAAAATTAATTTAATATAAGCTTACTAGGACTATGTTACAGGGAGAATATATATATTTCTATTTCTATAATGACAATATTAATGTAATTGCCATTAGAGGTTACTAGTTACCAGAGTATATTTCATCAGCTCTAGTAGATTCTGTTTCTCAAACTATTTTACCAGTCTATTAACTTGTGACAATTTTTCACTAGTCACATGATCTCTTTCACTAGTCAGCTGATTGAGTTCATTTATTTATAGCCATTGGTAGGTATTGTTATTTGAGGTTAGAAGGCTAAGTTGTTTGTGTTTTGGTTCTTACTTCTCTCTTTTCTTGAAATTCCATCAATTGAAAACAAATTAACTATACTCAATATGATTAATGAATCAAAGGATATATTATTCGGTGCTTTTTCAAGTATAGTAACAAAAAATGATAAAGTAAACGAATGGACAAAAAAATTTGTAATATGTGAGGCTATGGAACTGATACCTCAGAACAAAGATTATGCATACGTTAGGGACACTTACTGGCCCAACATTAAGAAAGCAACTTTGACGAGTACCAATTCAAGTTCACAGTATCATAATATGAACACATTATGTAGCTAGTGGGTCTACTGGCGACATGAATGCTACTTATGACTTGAAAAAATTCACTATTTTTTTCAGTTTTACGTTTGATCTATTCGTAAATTAGTGACATTTTGTATTTAATTTGTAGGCTAAAGTTGACAATGTCAGAAGAACTGGCAGTGGAGGAGGAAAGCCAGCAAAAATTACTGCAGTTGATGAATTGGTATCAGATTATTATGAAAAAAATTCTGCATGTGTTGCGGGTCTAGGGCAGAAAAACCAGATGGCATTGGAAAATAATCAACATTCTGATTTGTAGAGCAATTTGTATTTGAAGCTTTGCTGATAATGCATGACTTCTATTTGTTTGTCTTGTTATGGCAGGTCCCACTATATTGAACAACTCTCCAAGCTTTTCAGCACTTTATTTAAACCATTCATTATATTTAAACAATGCTCCCGTAAAGGAATAATAATTGTTCTTTCTCGATATAGTTTTAGCTCTTCTCACAACAACTTCTTTACTACTTCAATCGGAATCACTAAACCACATATTAAAAAAATAACTACAATATTTTGTTTTGATTATCTGAGAAAGATTGCCACCGGTAACTGATAATATAGAATCACCAGTCTTTAGAGTCTTGTAGGAATATTCCTGCGGAATACTAGTGTAATCAACTAGATTAGCATTTTGAGAAACAGAATCTCTTAGGAACTGGTGAAATCGACCAATAGGCCTATTACTAGTCTGTGAACTGGTAACTACTACTTTACCCTTGTAGTTTCTAGAAACACAGACTTGTAAAACAAACTATTATTACTACTGTACAGACTAGTATTACTAGTTCGTGAGTTTTGAGAAAAAGGGCCCCTGGTAACTACTACTTTACCCTTGTAGTTTCTAGAAACACAGACTTGTAAAATAAACTAATATTACTGCTGTACAGACTGGTATTACTAGTCCGTAAGTCTTGAGAAACAGGCCCCTGTATGGAAGGTCAGAAATATTCTAAGACAAACATAAGCTACTGCAATTATTTGATGAAAATGGTAAATATATTCTTTTACGTGGTGTGAAAAATAAAAATTTCATATACTAGAAATTGGTAATCAAATACGAAGGTTTATGAAGTGAGTGAGTGAGTGTTTGGGTGGGTGGGTGGGTGGGTGGGTGAGTGAGTATGTATGTATGTATGTATGTATGTATGTATGTATGTATGTATGTATGTATGTATGTATGTATGTATGTATGTATGTATGTATGTATGTATGTCTTCGACGACTCGTAAACTTAGAGTGACCTAAAATAATAATTAAGTTGGTCGCAACATGAGAAATTAACCAATGACTAATAGAGAAAGCAAATCATTAAAGCAACTAAAGTAATTGGATCCAACGATGCGAAATATGGCCTTGGACTGGAATCCTCGAGGTGCTCGAAAACTGGGACGATCCAAAAATACCTGGAGGCGAACCGACGAGACAGGTGCTGTCGGTATGAAATAGTGTAATTAATTTTGGGCATATTGAACATTTAGAACAGCTGTGACCAAAGCGGGTATCGTGATTACATCGTGTAATCATAGACATTCAAACCGTACGAGGAGTTTCCTGTACATTCCTGTGTGTTTCATTCACGTACTGAAGGTAAGCAGTGGCGGTATCATCTCGCTCTACAAACTCTGTCTCTATAAACAGTAAGAGGTGGTTTCGTAAACAATGAGAACTAGAACTTTTTTGTTGTTCTGTCGGACAAAATGTAATATGTTTACTTTGCTCAGCGGTTCAATTAGGAATATATAGAAACATTGTCACGCTGAATAATTTATTATTATTATTATTATTATTATTATTATTATTATTATTATTACTGATCACCAAGTATGCGTTTCGATAATTCTTCTGTACGTGCATGAATATTAATATTTTTAAGCCTTCTCCCTAGAAGGATAAAATTGTTAGGTTTTTTTCTCAATTTTAATTTTCTTAATCTTTAGATGAAGGTAACTATTTATTAGTTATTCATTTAATAATAATAATAATAATAATAATAATAATAATAATAATAATAATACTGTAGGAAAACTGATTCAGTATTATGTGCCAACGAACTGTTAAACGCCAGGAATTGACATGCCTTAAATCATAGCCAGGAAGAGAAAGTTGAGATAAATAAATGAAAGGAAGTCAGCTACCTAATGGTGTTTGAAATATCTCATGCTTTAAAGCCTTTTAATAGAACAGAATTTCTCAAAAGAGTAATGGTTAAAATAGCTTAAATAACTTGTCCATAAGACGTTTTTAATTTTGAAAAACTACGAATTTCTCGACCAAGTATCGAGAGAAGAATTAAAAAGATTCCTGATTATATTCAAGAGGAAGGTTAAAAAAAAAAAGAAGCAAGAAAAATCGTATATTATCCACTGGCTCTTGATGACAGCAGTGACATTAGTGATACAGCAAAGTTTGAGATTTTTATCCGCGGGATTGTTCAAGATGTTAGTACAGGAACTACCACGGATGTAGTTTACATGCCAAGTACCTTTCCTCCGTCTCCTTACTTCACAGGCTGTCTGTCGCATGTAATCACTGCAGCTCGAATTTTGGTCACCGCTGATTTAGAAGAAGACACAACTTTTATCATAACATTACTCGTATGAAGTAATTCTTACATACGTATTTATGTTATACATACATACTTACATACAGACACACACACTCACTCACTCACTCACTCACTCACTCACTCACTCACTCACTCATACAGACATACACACATGCAGACGTGCGTACATAAAATTTAATCAAATAGGAATTTCATCATATGGAGACACGTGAGAACTTTTGAGGCCAGTAGCCGGATATATAAAACAGAATTAAAAATAATGAATATATTGTATTGAGGCTACGTGTATATAGAGTCTAAGTGAAAATATCAAGAAGATTGCATTAATCCTAATCATATTCGAATAATACCTTCATCTGAATTTAAAAAAAAAATACCGTTAAAGAAGAAGAAAAAGAACGGGATATATCATTGAAAGCATGGAAAGAGGAATTGGATGTTAAATGTTATGTTTTATTTAACGACGCTCGCAACAGCAGAGGTTACATCAGCGTCGCCGGATGTGCAGGAATTTTGTCCCGCAGGAGTTCTTTTACATGCCAGTAAATCTACTGACATGAGCCTGTCACATTAAGCACATTTAAATGGCATCGACCTGGCCCGAGATCGAACCCGCAACCTTGGGCCTAGAAGGCCAGCGCTATACCAACTCGCCAACCAGGTCGACGACGAATTGGATTGGTCCTGAAATCGGGACAGGCGAATGGGCCTGACCTTGGTCAACTAATTTTATAGAATTATTATACTTACTCTATTAGAGATTAATCTTAAAATATCTATGAAATTCTCATAAGACTACTATTACCATTAATTAATTACATCAGCTGTTTTACCATTACAATATGTTGTTCTCCGCAATTTGGTTACTGGTTGCTATACGTAATAACAATATAATCTATCACATTGCCGAATACAACACTACAATGTACTTCAGTTGTACTTTTAGATTAATATGAAATTTTTTAGCTCCCATACAGGTAAGATCGTGTGTATGATACACGCTTCAAGCCCCAGTTTATCATGTTTTGTGTCTGCAACGTACCATTGTGTAAGATATATTCATGACTGTACCTCTGCTTAAAGATGAGAATTCATTTATTGGTCTCTAGAAAACGTAACAGATTTCATTTCTTGTTTATTCTGTTGTATCTGGAGTCGATCCAACAACCTTCATAGGATTATGACTGCACTGCATTGGATAAAGTCACGTCTCGGTAATGCAAGAAAGCGTACTTAACTGAAAGAGAGTAATGTAAAGTTTCTGGAAGAGTCTGTTATTTTGCTTTATGACTTTGATTATTTGGCAAGATCGGATATACATTTCTACAGGACCAAATGCTTTTCATCTAAGTAGGATTTTATTGTTAGTATCTTCAGCCAAGTTCTTTAGTGCTCGTCAAATGTCTCTAGCAAAACATTTGCTTTCTGGATCTTGTGGACAGTGAACATAACATGTTTTTTATTTGTTTTAACAAGTGTAGTAAATATCAGATCATGTATTTATTCCAAATTGAATTAAACCAGTAAAAATTAACACGCGGTATTTTAGGCTACGTAGGGTATAAAATATCACAATCACCACAATTTACCAAAGTGGTCGTAATCATCATGATCATCAACATCTACCTCTAAGTCTTGTTGCCTATTTTGTGCCATCTCTCAAAATATGGTATATAGCTACGTTAACTAGAAAGTCATGTGTCTAGAGGCAGATGAGAAAATACCAATTGTTTTGGTTGGAATCAAACAGGAATCCACTAGTTACAGCTGGAAATACTAGCCACAACCAAGGATTTACAGCAGCGGCGGACTTTCAGGGGAGGCAAGGGAGGTCGTGCCTCCCCTAATATTTAATATTTTACCGGAACACAATATATCAATATTAATTCCAGCTGAATTAAGATCACAGACAAGTTAAAGCCAATGACGAACATTTTTCCTTTTATATTAATTTTATTATTCACTACGACATCAAGTTGACCACATCCAGTTGGTGATGCCCACTCGCTATACTGTAGATAGTACAAATAATTCGTACTGAAAAATAACAGATAGCGCTGTAATCTGTATAGTCGACATCTAGCAGCCTGCAGTGTCAATGCGAGAGCGGGAGAGAGGAGTCGGCTACATCACTCTGCTCCCCGGTAACCATGACAACAGCAGTTCAACCAATAAGATAGCTGGTTAGCGGATTGTTTAAACTTGACTAGAATGCGCGAGAGGAGCCGAATTTGGAGACGTCCTACCCACCGATGACAACTGTATTGCTGTACTGCTAAAGATACCTAATTCATATCGGAGCACTACTTGAATGAGTGGTTTGCGGGTGTAACATTTTAATAAAGATACAGTGTTGAAAACATAATAGACTATTAATATGTATTAATATTGGTAAATAGTTCCATAAAACATTGCATCATCACCACGTGAATCAGTAGGCTGTTTTTAGATTTATAGCTATAATCTATAGCTAGATATAATAACGGATATTTGACTATAACTGTAATAGTACTGTAATATATTGACAGTATATTTTTTATTTTTATTTATTTTCCCCGTAAAGTCATATAAACTCTTAAACATAAGATTTGGAATCCTAAGAAAAATTCCTAAAAATAAATCCTAAACATAGATTGGAAAACCTAATTTTAGTTTCTTGAAACTTATAAATTCTGCGCTTGGTAAAGAGGTACATGTAATGCAAACTCTCATCAGCCTCCTCAACTTTCAAACTCACTATCCGCCACTGATTTACAGGCGTATTCATTTTATTTCGTAAGAAATTATACAAATTAAAAAGAGATTTAAATTAATTCCGCCTAACAAAAGTTTTGGCCAAAGGGATACGCGCGTCTTCGTACTGAACCTAGAGTGTATTTGGGCGAGGGTTCGATTGCAACTTGTTCTGACTACCTGATTATTTCCTGATGTATTCTATCAGCTGTTGTGTTGCCAGAAAAGACGTTGTTCATGTAATTAAAACTCACGGAGTCAGAATTCTTTCCGTAAGTGTGTAGCGTCATTATAGGCATCAGAATGCTGCGGAAGACACCTGAATTTTACGAGTAGGCGAAGAAATCTGTCCGCATCCTGGATATGTGGGCGTCCCTCCATTACATTTTATTATAATGCTTAAAATATCCGTGATAATTACAGTAGTATTAATTTAAAGAAAAATGTTATACAAATAAAGTTTATTTATAAAATTATTATTATAATTATAATTATTATTATAATAAATAATGTCATTAATTTCAGAGATTTTTTTAGATGTTTTAAGTAAAAAGGTTTAACAGAATTTTGCACGATTTTGCTTCCTTTTCAATATAAAAACTGTTTTATTTCAGAGCGTGTTTGGGAAAGAAATTGGTTTAATTTTCAATATGCTCAGTCAATTTAAGAGACCATTGTGTTATGATAATAAATGATAGAAAGAATTTTAGTTATGTCCTTTAAATGTGCAGAAATTTTACCCAACAAATGTAAAATTTATATTGTTTTTTCAGAACAAAAAGTTATATTTGTTCAGATCAAATTTCTGCACATTTAAAGGACAGAACTAAAATTCCTTCAATCATAATGTCATTAATTTCATAGGTTATTTTTTAGATATTTCAAACAAAAAGGTTTAATAGAGTTTTGCTCGTTTTTGCCTCCTTTTCGATATAAAAACTGTTTTATTTTAATCATTTCAGAGAGTGTTTGAGTAGCCATTGATTTAATTTCCAATATGCTCAGTCAATTTAAAGACCAGTGTATTATGATAACTGATTGAAAGAATTCAAGTTATGTCCTTTAAATGTGTAGAAATTTTACCCGAACAAAAGTAAAATTTATATTGCTTTTCAGAACGAAAAGTTATATTTGTTCGAATCAAATTTCTGCATATTTAAAGAACAAAACTAAAATTATTTCAATCATTCTTATTAGCATAATACAATGGTCTCTTAAATTGACGCAGCATATTGGGAATTAAACCAATGGCTTTCCCAAAACACGCTCTTAAATGATTATAATAAAACAGTTTTTATATCGGAAAGGAAACAAAAACGAACAAAATTTTATTGAGAATTTTATGTTTGAAATATCTCAAAGAATAACTACCTGAAATTAATAACATTTCTTACTGTTCACTCTGTATAATTTAAATCCAAGGGGTAGGTGGGGTCGGTGGGGACGCAACTCATCTCAGGGGTGCACAATATACATCAGGTCACAGTGCATAGGGATGTTCCCCTTCTGTCCTCATAGAGAGAGAAAAAATACACCATAACGAAATATTTTGAAGTTGCTGTGTTATGAAATCCTCTACTTACCAGTGTTTTATAATAATATTTAATTTAACTACTTTCTTTTGCAAACAAAAGGATGAAACTCCACCATTTATCTAAAGCAGATGAAATGTAGGAGTGTGTACGAAATATAAAAGGAGCGTCATTATGAGTTGATTATTTCGAGATGAGTCAGAAATAAAATGTTTGTATTATACGTCATCTCTTAGAAACATACCACTGCAACATTACTCAGTTCCAAGGAAATATTTTGCGATGTGTTGAATTCATACTTGTGCCAAGAAGACTTGTACATGAAAAACACTTCTAAGAAATCGACCTAGAAATCCGTTAATTATATTCACATTTTTTTTTTTGACTTGCGAAAATCTGGAAGTTATCATTAAGTTCTATATTTAACCCACTTTTAAGTGCATGAACGTTGACAGCGAAAGAAAACTGCATTAGTCATACTTGCTAACAACATACACAAGTGGAATTATCTATGGTTATTCAGCACACAGCTGAGGAAATCATGGTCAAAACAAACTTGGGAAACAAACCAAGGGGGAATGGAGCTCATGTCCCTGCTCAGTTTGGGAGCGCGAGTTTCGAACCAAATTCAAGACGTTAGTGGCAATATAAACTCAGAATATTCACTTCATTATCATTGTAATTATCTGTAGTAATGTCACGAGAGGTCTGAGATCGAGCGAAGCGAGTGGATTTATCTGGGAAATCTTAGACCTCGAGTGACATTTATTACGACTATTTCGTGAATAAAATAAATATTTAAATAATATATCCCTAAAATTCGATCACAAAATGTTAATAATTGTATATTAACGAATACTTAACCTATTCAGACATTGTGAACTTGAAATACTCGTAGATGAATATCGATTATTGCAATAAAGAAATTCGATGTTATTATTCAGTAATGCCAATTGCGAAAAGCGAAATACAGGTTTAACATTGTTAATTACATATACTGCACTTTTCTCTTATTATTATAACAAATACATTTTCATTATCTGCTGAAATCATAATTTAATTTAACAGTAGCATTGAGGAGAGCTATATACCAATGCTTAGGTATTCACAGCGAGACATGTTGCTACACAGTGAAGCCATCTCTGTATAGATAGGCCTAATTAAAACACGAATTTTATTACGCCATACGAAAGGCAGTTTGATCAAAGACATTATTACTATGCAAGGTCTTTGAGTTTGATATGCGATGATGTTACATACATTTGAACGTCTATTAATTGTTTAATTTCAATACAAATGTTATAGGCTACAATTTTATAGGTTACGTTAGGCCTACCTGTGGAAGCAGGACCAATGTCAGCTGTGCCTTGTTTCGACCGTTACTTACAATGAGTGCTACACGAAAGCATTTTTATAGCTCGACAAACGCATTCTCGCTGTAGTGTGTAACGGAACTAAAGCTGCATCTACACAGTTCAATATTCCAATCGCGTATGCGTGCAATCTGGGAAGAATAGAATCAAGTTTAAAAGGTACGTTCAATTAAGATGCATAAAGATTTTGTGTCTACATAGTGCGCCGTTTTGAAGTGGTCTTCACTGCGTAAATATATTAATTAATATTAAATATCAATCTTGCATTCATTGCTTTAAAGTTGAAAGAAAAGTTTAACCATGTAGTTGCATCTTAATGCATTCATGATCATCAATCTACGGGGAAACAGTTGGCGACAATGACTAAACAAAAGAACGACCATGCGATAAATTGATAGCGATAAATCTAGCTGCAGAAATTACCGCAAAGTCTGACTGTGATTGGTTGGAATTCAAAATTTCATTACACTTCATTGATCGAAAATGGAATGACATCATATAAACGAAATACTCAACATAAAATTTAGACCATTTATCTCATTTGACTTCCCTAAACCTAATATATTCAGTACGACTTACAAAGGATGAGTCTAAATTCAACCGGAAAACTTCCTGGAGTTGTAGAGGACTCCAAAATAAGCAATTATAGGTAGGAAACGATTGGTCAGAAATCAGTTATTCAGAAGGTACAGAATGTTAATAAGTTTTATTTCAAAATGAGCAACTGCGACCTTTTCTGCCACAAGAGTCATTATGAAACTTAAAATTCCAGCCCTTTTCTAGACCAGAATCCGAATAGCGAACGTGACAGACAGAAGGATGCAGGAAGCGATGCAGTGGACGCAACATATCTCCGAGCCTGGCATACGTCACCGAGAAAGGAGGGCGAAATAAGAAGAAACAAACAAATCATGCTGTAGTGCGGATTGTTGTGCGTGTATGTTAAAACTGAAAACATCGGCTACTCACCGCTTTATAAGTTGCTGCTCTACTACATTGAAGTAATTGAGTCTGTTAGTGATAATGAGTGGATGTTTTCAATTATTTCAACTGTGTGAAAAATTTATTTTGATAGAGATAAAGTTGCCACACTCCTCTCTTTCTTCGCAAGTCCGCTTTCATCGTTACGGCAGTCAGATGAGATATTCTATGACAACTGTACTATGAAAAGTGTTCTAGGTAAATTTGAAGTACCGCTCTCGTGACACAAATCATTCCTCCAAAAATTAAGAGAATATTTACTCAAAAAAACCTGATAAGCAATAAATCCAGTACCATCGAGTAGGATTTCACCTAATATTGCATTTGATTTACTCTCATTCACTGGCATCAATAGAGTAATACTGATCTTAGCTATAAAATCATGACCTGTGAACTTGAGATGAATTTTTCATCCCTGCGTTATTATTCACTTTTATAAAAACATTGAACTTAATTTTTTTTTGTTAGCTGTTACAGATAGAACAGATCTCTATTAGCCTATAATTCTTTCTATAATAATAATAATAATAATAATAATAATAATAATAATAATAATAATAATAATAATAACAATAATAATTATTATTATTATTATTATTATAATAATGATAATGATAATAATAATGATATAATAACAATAATAATAATGATAATAATAATTTATTTTATTTATTTAGAATATTAACGTGCAAAAACAACAGCAAAAGGCCAATTACAGTTTAGCACGATACAAAACAGAACAAAACAACAAATGATGATGAGAATGAATGATAGAAAATGGCAATGAGATGAAATACAAACAATATAATAGTCTACATCAATCATTGATCAAATAATAATTATAAAATTATAAATTTAGTACAGTGAGATAATTGAAATAATGGAATAGTCTACATTAATCAATTGACCAAATGCAAGAAATAAAATGGACAAATAATGATAAAATTAGATCAGTGAGTTAAAAACTCAAAGATATACTACACATTAAATGGATCCAAGTTCAATCCATGCAAATTAGCATATTTAATGCATCTGCAGACTGGAGAGAGAGATTTAGGATTCTTATTATAAAACAATTTATGAAATCTTAAACCATTAGCAGGAATACGAAGACTGATATTGCTTATGAAAGATTCACAATCAATATCACCCTTAATGACTTTACAAAAAAATAAATAATCAAGATCCTGACGTCTGGTGAACAAACTACCGCAATTGAAATAATTCCATTTAATCTCATAGTTATAATCGGAATTTGGTAAAAATCTATAAGAACACAAGGAAATAAATTTTCTTTGAATATTCTCCAATTTAGCCGACTCAGTGGAAGTAATGGAGTTCCATACAACAGATGCATATTCAAGCTTGGATCTAATAATAATGATAATAATAATAATGATATAATAATAATAATAATAATAATAATGGTTATAATAATAATGATTATAATAATAACAATAATAATAATAATAATGATAATAATAATAATAATAATAATAATAATTATGATGATAATAATAACAATGTAATAATAATAATAATAATGATTATAATAATAACAATATTAATAATAATTATTATAATAATAATAATGATAATGATGACGATGATAATAATAATAATAATAATAATAATAATAATAATAATAATAATAATAATAATAATAATAACGATGTCAAAAGCAATGATGTGAGAGAGCGAAATGCATTTATACGAGTATCCTGCATTTAGCTACATTGTCTCGCATACATTCGGAGAAGTGTTTCGATTTCTCAAGTGTATCCAGAACTATTATAAGTACTGAATCTGCGCTTTTTCTGTTTCAAAGAATGAAATAGACAGACTTAAATAAACATAGAAGTAAAGGATACACAATTTCCTGCTTGATGCAAAGACAAGATTATCGCTTCTGTAACTACCTCTCGTTTTAAAGTCAGGGTGTTACATAACATGCACTCTGTCGTGTAAATATGTCGTAAAGTCCTTCGTCTCTCTTTAACGACGCTTCTGATAAAATTGCTAGTATTAAGAACTCATGCTAAATAGCAACAAAGAGTCATAGGATGTAGGTCTTTCCTAGGAGTAACCGTGCTTCGTATCCCGGCTCGGAACTCTATTCTGTGCAACACTCGTTTCTCATTCGCAGCGCTTTACATAAACATGGCGCCGTAACTATATTTCAAACAAAGTTCCTCCAGTACAGTCGTTTAAAGAAGTCCAGTTTCTCTCCACTCACAAGTCATGCCTGTTACAGGAAAGTATATCCAAGATCTCAACTTGTTTAGTCTCTTTCAGATCTTTAGCCTGGGGCTGCTCTTTATCTAAGTTCATAGTCGAACTTTTCCTCGATCTAACAACAAATGAACATACGGTGGGAGTCTTTAAGATGGTAGAGAACATAGCAGTGAAAGCTGAAAAACATCCATGGCTTACTTGGGAATTTATTTGATCATAGCTTCCAAAGAAAACTGAAACTGTTTATCTGCTGAGTAAAAATGAATAGTACAACTTCGTATTCGTTAATTGAAAATAAATGATTAATTCTACAAACGAAAATGCATGCCTACGTACCTACGTATGTACAGTAGTGACAAAAAAAATCGGACCGACCCTTGTAGCTGATTTCAGTCACAGATTCAAATGTTGCTAGTCACAAAAAACATCCATCTTGTATAATTAATTGTAACAATGAAATTTATTGCATTTGTTCGATTCTTACCGTCTTGTCTTTCCTTCAATGGCTCAAACTTACAAACGAAAAAACTTTGAGAATTTTATTTTCATCTGGCATTAATATTACATTTCTACCTCTTTTCGGCAAAGATAACTGCGTATTTTTACATTAAATAGCAGTACGTACCTCTGGCTTCACTATCCATATTGAAATTACCACAGTTTGACACAATACACAGCACAGGATTCTTTTGTATCAGCTGCAAGGGTCGGTCCGGTTTTTCTGCCATTAATGTACATACATACATACATACATACATACATACATACATACATACATACATACATACATACAGTCGGCCTCGGTGGCGTAGTAGGTATAGTGCTGGCCTTCTGTTCTGGAGGTTGCGGGTTTGATCCCGGTCCAGGTGGATGGAATTTAAGTGTGTTTAAATGCGACAGGCTCATGTCAGTAGATTTACTGGCATGTAAAAGAACTCCTGCGGGACAAAATTCCGGCACACTGGTGACGCTGATATAACCTCTGCCGTTACGAGTGTCGTTAAATATACCATAATTTAATTTTTGTTACATGCATACATACATACATACATACATATTGTTCTCGTCAAGCTTAGACGACCTCACTCACACCACTCTGCTGTCTGAGCTGGAGTCGTCTAAGTTTGGCAAGTACAATACATACATACATAAATACATGCATACATACATACATACATACATACATACATACATACATACATACATACATACATACATACATACATACATACATACATACATACATACATACATTACATTACATTAGAATATAATGCATACATGCATCCTGAATATGCAGCATGCCTTAGCATAGTCGGCTGGTGTGGAATTCGCCTAGCTAGGAGATACTACAATGGATCAGAGAATGTCCGAAACGCCAGATGGTCATATAAAATAAATCAATGCAGCAATCAATTGACTTCCACCATTATGAATTTATCAGTGGCTATTGTCTTATCCAGGCTATACTGCGTTCCATAACGTGGCAGGCGACGTAAACATTGCCGTCAGAGGAAGGAAGAAAGATGCTTGTTAATCAATCAATTGCGGAGGTGATATTCCAGAGTTATCTTGAAGTGGTGTGAGGTAGAACTCTTCAAACCGTTCAACTTCAATATGAACCTCTGCCATTGGTTGAATCCTCTTTCGGTAATGTTTACGTCGCCTGTATGACGTTATGGAAAGCAGTATAGAAATATGTCATTTTATTGTAGGCCAACTCGTATCAAAGTGAAATTTTGAAGCAGAAGATATATAGGATAAAGGTTAATATTACCCGAGATATGAGCAATATCGTCTTTGTTTGTGAGTGTGTTACGATTTTGCTGAGCGAGAAGACAAAGACCTATTTTGTGCAGATCGTGTTGAGGAACAATCTCTCAACACTACCTGCTTTACACCTTCTTATTCGGTTACTCTCTTGTATAACCTGAATAGAGTTGATATATTAAATTGTATACTTTTGGGTTTAAGTTTTTAACATAGAACAAGAGATCACAAACTAAAATTAGGTATACAAATCTTGCTCTTTTGAAGACTATTAAAGTGATGCAAATGTGAAATTTCTCTATACACAGGGTGTAAACGATATAAACTATCAGAGATGTAATGGTGGTGGAGCATAAATAACAGAAAAAAATGTCAAACATTTTTCTATTACTCTCATTGTTTTCCCAGAAAAAAATGTGTTTTGTGATTGTACCTTTTTTGATCAGGGGAATAGACAGTCATTATTTAGGCTACATTACCCCGTATGTACGCTGAACCGTCGTTTGTTTCTCTGCTGTGAATTGGTATGTGTTAGGTGTTGACTGCAAGGACATTGGCAACAATGACATTCGAAATGTAACAAATAATTAAACTACTATCATTCTTAAAAACATGGTATTTTGCAAATTAAAATCATGAGAAATAATTTTAATTTCACTAGATATTTGTTCAGTAGTCCAATATGTACTGCACATATGATTTAGACAGTTCATATCGTTTGCGTCTTGTACTTTCAAGCGATATGAAAGCCACTTTTTATCGAAAATGTAGTCCTGGCGTCTTGGAACCACCCTGTATAAGAATTGACAATTAGTTTATTACAACAGGATGACGTGAGGGTCTGTAATTGCAGAAGCATGCATACATGAAGCTAATGAATACATAGCAGTATATGACCATTTATCATTTTATGAACCATTTCATCACAAAAGAAGACCTAAGTCTTAATCATTGTTCTTGGATCTGCATATCAGGAAGCTCTGCATCGCGTCGTCAATTTATTTTAGAAAAGTATCTTTTAATTGTTCCCACAGTGATGCATGGAGGTCATACCTCTTTCGTGTCCTTCCATAAAGCAATTAAGGAAGGCAGTTTCTCAGTGACAAAGGGAACGTATCCGTACACAGGTGCTCACAAATTTATTGTGACTAATTTGAGAAGAAACTGTATTACTACAAACAGTAATCCAAATAAATTAATACAGTTTTATACAAAATCTGAAATTTTGACAGTGACGTATTTTCATGCAAATATTATTTTTTTAAACAGTTCCCTGTGAAATTAGATTGAATTATTTCAACCGAAAAATTGTTCCTGGGCCGGGTATCGAACCCGGGACCTTTGGCTCAGATAGACGGGATATAGCGCGTTCATCGCCATATTTAGTTCCTTACTCGTATTAAGTTCGACTACTATATTAAGTTCTTTATCCCTATAATTTTCGTCACCCTTATTTAGCATATGAAGTTCGTTAGGTCCCGTTCAGACGAGGCGGAAATTTATTCCAGTCAATTTCGAATTTTTTTTTAATTTCTTCTTTAGTTATTTTATATAGTGATGAATATATGGAGGGGGATATAAATATTAATCGGTTTATTTTGTTAGTTCTTACATTTGTAATATCTATAATATTTTTAATTCTGACAACGTGGAAATACTGTTCCATTTTTTTTCTAGTGCATAAGTTTCATTTGATTAAATACTTCGTAGACAATGGATGCGAATCGTTTCTGGTTCTGTATTGGTTGGTAAACCGTATCTAAACTACTGTAAGCACGAAATCGATTCGAATAAATGACCATTTCGACGAATTCCGGCACCGTCTGAACGGGACCTTATTCCCATTACATTCGTCACCCTTATTGAGTTCGTTATCCTTTTACATTCGTCACCCATATTGAGTTCGTTATCCTGTTATATTCGTCACCCATATTGAGTTCATTATTCTGTTCCATTCGTCATCCATATTGAGTTCGTTATTCTGTTACGTTCGTCACCCATATTGAGTTCGTTATCCTTTTACGTTCGTCACCCATATTGAGTTCGTTATTCTGATACGTTCGTCATCAATATTGAGTTCGTTATTCTGTTACGTTCGTCACCCATATTGAGTTCATTATTCTGTTCCATTCGTCATCCATATTGAGTTCGTTATTCTGTTACGTTCGTCACCCATATTGAGTTCGTTATCCTTTTACGTTCGTCACCCATATTGAGTTCGTTATTCTGATACGTTCGTCATCAATATTGAGTTCGTTATTCTGTTACGTTCGTCACCCATATTGAGTTCATTATTCTGTTACATTCGTCATCCATATTGAGTTCGTTATTCTGATACGTTCGTCATCAATATTGAGTTCGTTATCCTGTTATGTTCGTCACCCATATTGAGTTCGTTATCCTGTTATATTCGTCACCAATATTGAGTTCGTTATCCTGTTACATTCGTCACCCATATTGAGTTCGTTATCCTGTTATGTTCGTCACCCATATTGAGTTCGTTATCCTGTTATATTCGTCACCAATATTGAGTTCGTTATCCTGTTACATTCGTCACCCATATTGAGTTCGTTATCCTGTTATGTTCGTCACCCATATTGAGTTCGTTATCCTGTTACATTCGTCATACATATTGAGTTCGTTATCCTGTTATGTTCGTCACCCATATTGAGTTCGTTATCCTGTTACATTCGTCACCAATATTGAGTTCGTTATCCTGTTATGTTCGTCACCCATATTGAGTTCGTTATCCTGTTATGTTCGTCACCCACAGTGAGTTCGTTATCCTGTTACATTCATCATCCATATTGAGTTCGTTATCCTGTTATTTTCGTCAGCCATATTGAGTTCGTTATCCTGTTACATTCGTCATCCATATTGAGTTCGTTATCCTGTTATGTTCGTCACCCATATTGAGTTCGTTATCCTGTTACATTCGTCATCCATATTGAGTTCGTTATCCTGTTATGTTCGTCACCCATATTGAGTTCGTTATCCTGTTATGTTCGTCACCCATATTGAGTTCGTTATCCTGTTACATTCGTCATCCATATTGAGTTCGTTATCCTGTTATGTTCGTCACCCATATTGAGTTCGTTATCCTGTTACATTCGTCACCAATATTGAGTTCGTTATCCTGTTATGTTCGTCACCCATATTGAGTTCGTTATTCTGTTACGTTCGTCACCCATATTGAGTTCGTTATCCTGTTACATTCGTCATCCACATTGAGCTGTGTAGAATGGTACATAGTTTGAAAAATATTGTTAATTTATATTAATATTTTAATTTCTGAACAAAGTGAGCTATTCTGTTTTTATTATATTACTAGCTGTACCCGTGCGCTCCGCTGCACTTGTTAGAAATAAATTTAAAGTAATTACATAATTGAAATAGGACATCTGGTCCAGGGAACATTCGTGTTTGATAGGAGGATAAATCGTTTAATATGTCACTTAATTTAAATTGTATTTAAATAATTAAATTGCGATCATTTTGGTCCGGAGACCACTCATTTAGTGCAATGATAATTCCTTTAACATATTTCTTAATTGTTATTACATGCAAATAATTAAAATATGATCATTTGCTTCAGAGAACATCCGATTTTGGTGCAATTTGGTATCATCAATATTTTGCTTGGAATGAAACGTATCGGAAATCATTTTTAAAGAAACTTTTGTTATGCAACGTTTTTCACAAAAAATAATAATAAGGGAGATATTTCGATTTATTTAATTCAAGCCCCCTTATAACCTACCTTTTAAATAAAGTATTTTGAATTCCATATAGCCTAAAATCTAAGTTACAACGAACTTAATTTATATTTCAATTTTCATATAAATCGGTTCAGCCATTATCGCGTGAAAAGGTAACAAACATCCAGAAAGACAGACAGACAGGTAGACAGACAGACAGGTAGACAGACAGACAGACAGACGACAGACATACAAACAAAAATTTCAAAAAAGCGATTTTCGGTTTCAGGATGGTTAATTATACAATAAGTAGTCTATATACATACACATGTCATGTCAACACCAATTATTTTTGGAAAATCGAAAATTATCAGAAATATTTTGGCTACAGATTTATTATTAGTATAGATTTACATAATGTTAATGTTATGCACGATTTCGAAAAAGTAAACTCATCTGTTATTAACTAAATTATGCAAACAGGAATTTGTAACAATTTTATTTTTTCCCGGATTATTCAGTTATTATATAGCCGACTGTATTTATAGGAATCTATACTAATAATAAATCTGTAGCCGAAATTTTTCTGGTAATTTTCGATTTTCCAAAAATAATTGGTCCTAACATATATAATTAACCACCCTGAAACCGAAAATCGCTTTTTTGAAATTTTTGTTTGTATGTCTGTCTGTCTGTCTATCTGTCTGTCTGTCTGTGTGTATGTTTGTTTGTTACCTTTTAACGCGATAATGGCTGAACGGATTTCGATGAAAATTGGAATATAAATTAAGTTCGTTGTAACTTAGATTATAGGCTATATGGCATTCAAAATACATTATTTAAAAGGGGGTTATAAGGGGGCCTGAATTAAATGAATCGAAATATCTCGCTTATTATTGATTATTATGAAAAATGTTACATAACAAAAATTTCTTTAAAAATCATTTCCGATAAGTGTTAGTCTTTGAAAAAGTTTGATATGACTGATATTTAATGAGATAAATGAGTTTTAAAATTAAAATAACTGCCATCTAAGGCCGTGTAATGAAATAAACAAATGACTTCGTCTATAAGGGGCCTTGGTCAACAACAATCGAAAGCTATGAATCATAGCCTACAGAAAATGTTTCTGTGTTCGTATGAAGCAATATCGGAAGCTAAATTAACCGATTTGTATAATTAATTATTATTTCACCATTGGAAAGTGTAGTTTCTCTGTATGGACATAATGCTATAATGTTATTACAGTAACTTCTGAGTGAACTGAGGACAGGTAAGATTAAAATAGCTTCTTATGCACAGAAAACCTGATAGACTATTCTGTGTATTCCTTTCCTGTATTTCTCAAAATAATGTTTATGTCAGAGAATTAACGACCAACGCGAGTGTATTGATTTAGTATGGAGTAATAATACGTTAGCTTAGTATTTTATTATTTTATAATCCAAATTTTAACTATGCTCAATTGAATCGATCTAAAATACATAAAATACATATGCATTAAATGCAATGCAAAAAATTTGGGTAATGAGCCAAGCAGATTCTGTTGCCCTGTTGTAAAATAAAATTTGTTCCTCCTGAGATTCAAGAGACCCCATAACAAATTGAAAACTTACTTATCGGGGTACATCCGTTATCAACACACTTTTTATATAATATAATATAATATAATATAATATAATATAATATAATATAATATAATATAATATAATATAATGTAATATAATTTAAATTAAGTTATTTGAAGGGTTCAGAACCCTAGTGGGCCAAGCGCCATTTACTGAATACGTAGAAAACAAGGGTTAAAATTAAGTTATTACCATAATGCAATGGAAACATATAACAAGTAAAATAAAGTATACACATTAAATGTAAATGATGTCAATGTTCATTGAACTATGGATGCATGTAATAAAAATTAGAAACATGTTAAAGGAATTGTAATTGCACCAAATGAGTGCTCTGTGGACCAAAATGATTCCATTTTAATTATTTAAATATAATTTAAATTAAGTATCATATTAAACTATTTATCCTTCTATCAAACACGAATATTCCCTGGATCAAATGTCCTATTTTAATTATGTAATTACTTTATATTTATTTCTAATGGGTGCAGCGGAGCGCACGGGTACGGCTAGTAACATATAATTATGACGAGAGTGACAGGAATAGAGTAATAAAATATGACGAGTTGAATATGGATCACGAACTTAATTAGAGATGGCAAACAAGATAGAGTTAAACGGAATAAGAGTGCGAAGGAAACAACGATAACGATGTAATAGTATGAAGGAAATAACGTATTACGTATTTGTCCGTTATTATCTTTGTGGCCAATTTCCGTCAAATTTGATGATGATGATGATGATGATGATGATGATGGTGATGATGATGATTAGTAGGCGGGATATAGCGCCAATTCACACGAAAATGGGTGAGTTTGCTATGTTTTCTGGCTTACAATAAGTCCTAAAACAAATCATAAAGTTGTTTCTTTTCTTCCAGAAGAGCCGGTGATGTGTTATTGCCTCCGCGTCTGGCAGCGTATCAAAGGCATGAAAGCGCTTCGCCGGCCGTGGAGTTCACAATGACTTTCGCTCTACATTACCATGCATTCGCTTTTACGATGTCAGTCCTTTAGTCCAGGTCTTCAATTATAGCTATCATCACTCCGAGTTGAGTTCAACCAACGCATTTTTTCTATGCTACGTCTCTATTTAGTAGTCACGTGATTGTAGCTTTGAGTTTAACCCACAGAATGAAATAGAAGTGAAGTAATCAACACGTAGTCAAATAAATACGTGCCTCCCTAGCGATTAAGATACTGGCGAATCGGAAAAAACCGCAAAGCTATAGATTTCTTGAATTTTAATTGATATTCTAGTATTGTTTTGTCTTAAGATTATTTTCTAAGACTAATGAACAGAAGAAGGCCTTCAACCTAGCAGAAAATTAAACTTGGTACCAAATCGACCCAGAAAATTGTAAGAAATTAGAGCAAAGTCGTTGTTTTTCATGAAAACGTTTTTATGGAATCGTTATAATAGCAATTAAAAATAAATATTTGCATGAAATTGAATTACGACACTGTTTCCCTCTTTTTTAAATATAGTAGGGGTTAGCGAGCCTAACTCCGAATCCAGCGGTCCCGGGTTCGAATCCCGGTCAGGACGAGTTGCCTGGGTGAGGTTTTTTCGGGGTTTTTCCCTTACTCCTATGGATGAATATCAGGTGACTTTATCAGGCGATTGGAACTCCACTTATTTTCGTCACGTCCTTTCCTCCCCCATCATCCTGTTTCTGGTTTTTCAGATCACTCTACAGGCGGCCTCCCGAAGCTGCTGACTCTCTCGACCGGCCCCCGTGGAATGTAGCGTTGGATGGCTTCTGCAACGAGCACCCAAGGCGGACCTACTCGGGGGAGGAGTTTCGCCTCGGGCCGACAGGGGGCCTTTGGGGGAAGTTGCCGAAGCAGGAATGGTATATTGATTTCTGTCGGCTGTAGGGACCGGTCGTTAGGGAGTCATGTGGTTGGGTTGGGTTGGTGCGCGTAGGGGATCTGTGGAACGCAATTCATTCCATATCGAGGGTTAAAGCAATAGATCTCAACAGGTCGCAGTGCTGGGCCATCCGTGCCCCCTCACTTAAATTCCATTCCATTCCATTTCATTCCATTCCAAGCTTGTTTCTGTATTATGTCTGTTTCCGTCTTTACGTGTTTTTTTTAACGTTACAGCACGAGAAAACTGATGCCAAACAATTTCGCTGTATATATAGTGAGTGAATGCTGAAACTGATCAGGAAAATAAAAAACAATTGGGTGGGTCACTGGCTGAGAAGAAACTACCTACTGAAGAATGCACTGTAAGGAATGATAAACGGGAAGAGATTTCGAGGCAGTAAAAATATATCAAATAATAGATGACAATAAAATGTATCATATGCGAAGACTAAGAGCAAGGCAGAAAATAAGAAAGACTGGGGAATGTTGGGTTTGTAGCGAAAAACCTGCCCTTGGGCAGTTCCAAAGTTATATCACAGTCTACTTATACAGTCACGAAGCTTGAGTTCTGAGGGTGCTAGAAACAATAGACTGTGAGGGTACTATTTTGAATTACCTGTAATGAGGCGATATTAGCGATCCTAGTGGTGAGCAACTATCTAATGTTTGCATATTTACTACGTATTGAGCTTCGCGACTGTATATAGTAGACTTTGGTTATATTATGTAATTTTGGAACACAACAACGCTGGTATTAACACTAAAGGTGTTCACATTAAAATCGCACCCACTATTGGATGCTTCCAGGACGATACTTCCCTTGATACCCTGGCCATATCACATATGTCCACACGCATTATTATGTCCACTTTTATTTATGTCCTCATTTTTGAGTCTATGTCATCTATGTAAATACACATTTACTGTATGTTCATTTTTATTTATGTCCACTCGCGGAATATGAAGGGCAATTAATTATTTATTTATCTAGACACAGTTAAGGTCGTAAGGCACTCCACTAGACACATTTTATGAATGGGGCCTAGGCCTGCAGTATGTGCATCATTATTACAATTATTCTCAGGTTTCTGTCTCATTAGTTACTCAAATTGTTGATCAGCAAGTTACGCATATAAGAAATGAAATTCCACAACTAATGTTAATTCCTTTTGTGCCGTTGGCAAATGTTCAGGTTGCTTTTGATTGTCTTCTACTGCGTGTTCACTTCAAAGTGTGTCATGGCTCGCTGTATGCCGTCATGTGGCTAGTCGTTGAGCCTAGAGAATCCAATCTCCCTACACTTCCACAGAGGCGTATTACCTATGTGCCAGAGAAGTTGCCTAGCAAGTACGGCGTTCATTCTGAAGAGTACTGGGTGTTCATTTCAAAGTGTGTCATGACGTCACTGTTGGTGAGTCAGCGATTTGAAGCGAGTTTCAGCTTTTATGTCAGAGAAGTTGCCTATTAATCAAGGCGTTCAATCTGAACTTAAGAACGTGTACGGTATAACTTGAACGTCGTAGCAACAGATGGCGGTCTGTACGGTCTGTGTGCTACCATAACCTCTTTCGAACTGTGTTTTGCGCGGGCAAGTCGTACCCAGGGTATTTGTTATCATCGGTTGCGTACGGCAACAATCCACAATACAAATCAAATGCTCCGTGTCCATGTTGACCGTCAAAGTTAATGTCAACAAATACTGTACATAAGTAATTGTCTTAACCCTCTCCCCATATCCCGACAGTAAGAAAAAAACTCACGTCAGTACGTGTTTTCAAACAGTTCACATTCCTGCCACTGCAGGCGTTACCGTACGTATCGGTAAGTACTCTTCAGAATGAACGCCGTACTTGGTAGGCAACTTCTCTTGCATATACCTTATACACCTTTGCGGAGATGTAGGAAGATTGAATTCTCTAGGCTCATCGGCTAGCCACATGACGACATACAGCGAGCCATGACACACTTTGAACTGAACACCCAGTACTTACCGATACTTACGGTAACGCCTGTAGTGGCAGGAATGTGAACTGTTTGGAAACACGTACTGAGGTGAGTTTGTTTCTTACTGTCGGGATAGGTGGATATACAGACCACCATCTGTTGCTACGACGTTCAAGTTATACCGTACACGTTCTCAAGTTGTTTGAACGCCTTGTTTAATAGGCAACTTCTCTGATATAAAAGCTGAAACTCGCTTCAAATCGCTGACTCACAACAGTGACGTCATGACACACTTTGAAATGAACACCCAGTAGATAAAATTGAGCCTCAAGTGATGTATTCAGCGGAATACATGGAAAGAATTTACATAAAAAGAGTCCACACCTGTGGAGTAACGGTCAGCGCGTCTGGCTGCGAAACCAGGTGACCCGGGTTCGAATCCCGGTCGGGGCAAGTTATCTGGTTGAGGTTTTTTCCGGGGTTTTCCCTCAACCCAATACGAGCAAATGCTGGGTAACTTTCGGTGCTGGACCCCGGACTCATTTCACCGGCATTATCACCTTCATATCATTCAGACGCTAAATAACCTAGATGTTGATACAGCGTCGTAAAATAACCCAATAAAATAAATTTACATAAAAAGGAGAGTTCGTGGAATCAACATCGGTCAAGTTACAAGGCACTGTGACATCGAGAAACCTTGTTGTAATCTCCTCAAATTTGTGTATTCCCTTCTAATTTTAGTGTATTTTAACAATTATTTTTCAAAATAATCCCCTACTGACTGTGTCGAAAGGTGCTTCATAATCAATAAAACGTAACTGTTTCCTCGTTTTATTCTCTGCTTGTCTCTACTCATTTCTGCAGCAATCCGTGTAAAGTTTATTACCGCTAACGGCTGTGCGTGTATCCTAGAACCACACATAATAACCATTAAACTACTAAACCACGGATCTCCACTCACTAGAATCTTTTCTGGTTTAAGATCATGATATAAGCTGTAAACACGCGTTGAAAGGCTATAGATCCATATGGTATTATGACTCATATATCTACACGAAAGGAGATGTTTTAAAAGAGGGAGGCACATTAATTTTTGAAGACCCGTTATAAAAGATCAAATTATAGTTTAGCTCAGGTATAATAGTACCACTGCTGTAGGGTGTGGTCACGTGGTTTGAGAGCCGGGACGGAGGGGGCAGAGGAAAGGGAGTTAAAGTCAACTTGGACGCCGCAACACTCAGGCACGCAAAGTGGCAATTAGAAGTGTTTGGAGCGACGGGCGTCATGACGCTCAGCGTCGCTTGGGAGATTCAATAGTAAGCACTTGTATATATCAGGACGGACACTGTAGTAATTTCTCATGTGGGAGGTTGAGACGGGGGTTCTACATGTAATAAACGACTGCAACATTGTACTACACACGTACAGCCCCACCTAGCAGGATAGATAATACAAGCTAAGAGTACATGTTTACTAAGTAGTGGTAGGGAGCATTCATGTTATACAGGGAGTTTACAAGTTGTGTTAACATTTTTATAATCCTCTTTAAGCCATGTATGATGATTCAGGAGGAATAGTACATACAGAGTGAATCAAAAGTGTGGAAGCATATAAATATCTCCCATTTGCTTGATTTTTCGATTAATCTAGGTCAGAGGTCTGCATCGGACGTTTTCGCTCGAGCGCCAAGTAGTTCACAGCATAATCCGATAGGTAGCGCACATGCATGATGGGTAAAATTGTCGCGAGCGATAAATACTCGAACGGTATAAGCCGAGAGTTAGACATTCGTTCTTGTTATTACAGTGATGAACTGTGTAGTAACATCATAGATGTTTATCATTTCAAAACTTTGCAGTGTTTAACTAACCTCTCCATAGTACAACTACAAAACGTGCTTTAAAATGTAATATAAATGTTGTAGGTAAATGTTTGTTTGTTTCCCCCCCCCCCCACACAGGAGTGATTTTGTTTTTCCCACATCTGATAGATGTTATTGGCTGTAAATGTAATTATTATAAAAGGAGAACAAATCACGATAATGCAAGAACTGTATCAAATTTTCTAGTAACAATAATAATAATAATAATAATAATAATAATAATAATAATAATAATAATAATAATAATCTCTAATAATTAGTGCATCAATCTTTGCGTCTGTAACAGTTGTGCAGCATGATTATTCGTTTTATTATATTTTCTGTGACGTTATCTCTGTACTAATATTGTTATTAATCTACTGCTATATCAATAATATTAATGTAAAACGTTTCTATATTGTCGTAGTATATAGGCGGAACACTATGTGTGGACCTATCATATTATATGTGTGTTAAATCAAATATTGAATAATTATTAATTAGCAATAATAACTGTAAATCGGAGTTTTTTGTACTATTTTATTTATAACTTCATGTTCCTGTTTTGGTACGTTCCATTGACTGTTCCATTAAACGTTTGTCATAAACACAGTAAATAAAGCCTTATTTTTACCGTGTGAGCAAAACATATGTGTATCTTATCTGTCGCCTTCCATACAAGATAAGACATGTCGGTGAGATGACCTTGTACTGTGCTTCTATTTATTACGAGCGTATCACGACCGATCGTATCTCACTCGAGGGTGCGACAATGCAGCACTCTGATACGTGAAAAACCAAATAAAGTCATATGAAAATAACGACATAAAATTTCACGCTCCGTTTGAAGTTTGTGCACCACTGTTTTCTTAATCTAACAGACTGCTTATTCATATACACAACCCTTCCTCTTTCCATACCTAGCGCTTGATGCCCGCTCACGACGTCAAGGTCAGAAAAATGTGCTTGCTTTGACATCACTGCAGTACAGACTTCTAGGTCGTAGCGCCACTCTAACACACGTACAAAAAAAATTCGTTTTAGTATGTAGAGTATTTGATAAAAGATTGTTTTTCTCTATTTTGGTTTTTTACTTTATGATGCTTCTTTAGATGAACTTCGCCTTTCTTAGATGGCCAACCTCTCAGCCAGAATTGCATGTTGACGAATGATCCTGATGACATCGCATGTTTTGAGGCTAACAAATTAATTTGTGAAGGCATGCTTTTGGGGCAGGCAGGGTTTGAATTGTAGGGTTTGCTGTATATGAGGTCGTGTGTAAAGCCAGTAGACTAGAAGAATGTAAGACTCACCTTTGTTCCCAGATTGTTATAACTTTAGTTTCGAGGAAGGTGTTCATCGATCTTCTATTCCTATTTTTCCGATATGTTGTGGCATTCTGAACGACGATAAGTGAGAATTATTATTATTATTATTATTATTATTATTATTATCATCATCATCATCATCATCATCATCATTATCGTTATTATTTATTGGCAGAAAAGTACAATACAAGAATTCTAAATGTACAAAATTCCAGCACTCCCCACGAGGAGGATTAAATGCAAATAAATTTTCATGCGTAAATTACAATAAAATAACATCTAAAAATTAATCATTATTACCCATAAAAATTGTTTATGCTCGACCATGCCGAATGTAGTAATTATACACCTGGTAGCAGCCCTTTAATGGACCTCATTAAAGTACACCTATTCATTAAAGCTCAGGTGTTCCACCAATCAGAATATACCATTGTAGCAATATGAAAGCGCAAGTATCGGTTATTCTCGGATAAGCAATCGAAAGACAACTAGCTCTGTTACTATAATAATTAGCGTTAATTGTAAATAATATTCAAATAAATTCAATTTGTCATCTCGTTTTTCAATGCCTAATTCAATTTCAAGGTTATATCAAGATTAATGTTTATTTTACTCTCTAGATTATATCAAGGTCAATGTCGACATCTGTTTCTCGGGAAAAATCAATAATTTCGAGTCTGCGCACAGCTCACAATTTACGAGGTATTGCACAAGGTCAGTTCCGCTCCTCAGTCAGATAAGAATAACATGAATACGTATGAATAATTTCAAGTTAGAAATATTGTCGAGCATAAAAAGTCGTATGAAACTTGACTATAATGGTATTTAAGACGCTCGTATGAAAATTATGAAACTCGCTTGCGCTCGTTTCATAAACATACTCGCGTTTTAATTACTACCATTATAGGCTCGTTGTATAATGTACTATTTTATATATATATATATATATATATATATATATATAGTATTTCTTTATTAATTTATTATAAATTTTAGGCCGATATTAGTACCATGGTTGAAAGCAGTGCTCGTTGAGTTAAAACAAACATATTGTATCCATGCCTTTGGTTTTGTGTTTGTGAATATATGATCTGAAATATTGGTGATATTTATGTATAAAAATTAATACTACATTTATTGATATAAATCTGATATATTTTCAATATATCCTGAAAACAATTTTTCGGTAGGATAATCAATAGATTTTATATATTTTTTAATTATTAATTAATAATATTAATTTAATGAATGTTATTAAATAATTTTATTTAATGTTAATTGATAAATTTTTAGTAATATAAATAGATCCTGTTAAGAAAAGTAAAATTTAACTGTGACGCAACATTAATATAAGTAATAATTTTGGAATAATAAATCATGAGAAAAAAAACAAGAATATCTTTACGCCTATCATTGGTGATGTTCAATTTATATAGACCTAAATGTAATCACTAAACAATGGAAAAGTAAAATAAATCAGCTCATCTTAGAAAACGCATAATTAAATACATTACTATATGCAGGCAGTCAAATAATTTTCGCAGATTCTGAAGATAATTCACTGCGAGATGTACGCTCATAGATAATGTATAGATAACTTCAAATTAACACAGCTTAAAAATGTTCTTTGATAATACAAAAAGAACGCCTTTTATGGGATCAAACCATTTAGAAAGAAGGGTGATAAATGGACAAATTATACAGCAGAACAAGTACTTTCTTTAAATTAGTTAGCCTGCAGCGTCTCTTATACTCCTCTGAGAGACACAGAGAACAAACTGGCAAATTTTCAACAGTTAATAACCACAATGAAAAGATTTCTAATTAGAAAAGTACTATTGGACGCAATTTTAAAATTCTACAAGACATTAGTACTACCAACACTACTATATGGCTCAGAGATCTCGACAATTTCATCATTTCAGTTAAAAAGAATAAAATCAGTAGGAATGAGACCGTTAAGGGGTGAGGTTCACCATTGGCCTGTAAAAATTTAGTTTAATTGTTTTTTTTATATCTCAGCTATTATAAAAGCTAAATCAACAAAATGTTTCATGCTTAATATAAATAGGCTACATTACACTTTACAAAACACTATTCAGGATAATAAAATAACTAATAATTACCTGTAAAAATAATATCAAATTTGAATAACTTTTTTACAGCCGTAAAGCGTTTACTTAATAAAATATACAATTAATTAATTATCTGCAAGATTCTTTTACTAGAATGTTTTAGAGACCTACATCAACGTCATAGTCTAGGACAGGGTTGGGCAGAATTATGCACTCTGTGCTTGCACGGTGTAATACGAGAGAAGTGTGCTTATAGAGTGCACGAAAACCGGTTTATTCAAGTTACGGTACGTACTGTATGTTTCAAAAGAAATTGTTGTTCAACCAAACTAAGTAAGAACACAAAGTAATAAAACACTTTCTTACACACAAAATAAAACATGTCTGTCGCACATTAATTCATATTACTCAATTTCTCAAGATTTGGAGAAACTGTATTAGCACAAGCTATGCGAAAAACTGCCGTTAAAAGCCCATCATTTCTCGTTTGAAATTTGTTTATTTTCGTAATAGAAAATAACTCTTCACATCTAGGCTATAAGTGGAACCATATAAACACAAAACTTTCTCACACAGCTTATGCAGATTGGGAAAGCGTCCTCTTGGGAATCCGTCATAAAACTGCATAAGTCTCGACTTTGGCTCATATTTCGCTCGCAACTCTCGATCACATCGCAGGTCAATCAATTCACGCTATAATGAAGGGGGGACGTTATCAATAATCAGTTGGAATCAGAACATGTAGCAAAAATACGCAAATCCATTTCCAGGCAATCTAAATCTTGGAACCTTGATCTAAATTCCTCTAATAGAACGGATAGAATACATGCGTACGTTTCGAAATTTTCGTTGTTCAAAATTCTATGCGCTTAGATAAGGATGGGAAATGATATATTTCGCCCTTTTGCATTTGACGTATCCATAACAGCAATTTCTCCTTGGAAGCTGCAATTCTATCTGCAAATTGTGTATTAAGAATTTCTTTTCTCTGAAGTCCTAAATTCAGCTCATTTAAAAGCTGTAAGATCTGTTATAGCTGCTGACACACTACAGCGCTCGCACTTGGAATTCCCCGTGCGCACGGTGGGCACATGCACTCTAACGCCCATCGCTGCTCTAGGATCTTTTACCTATTTCTTGTGGAAATATACAGGGACATCATTTTATTTTTACTTGCATTTTTATTGTACCTGCATTTCTGAATGTACTTCACTCTCACCCACTCACTAATGTCCTTGCTCCCGTCAGACACACAAACTTACGGCCGCTGTTGCATTCGAAGTCTTCAAGCAGTGAAGTAAACACTGCAGTGTATAGTGTGTTTCAGAAATATGGTTGCGTTTTCTGTAGAAGAAAGAACCTATATTAATAATATCGTACTAAAAAATTATATTCAAGAAACGATAAATTCAATTTCATAGAATATGCTTCAAAATGTTTTTAATAATACGCATACTGAATTGAAGCCTGCATTGTAATGAACGGCTACCATTTTCAGCAACTTGTTTAAAAATTCAGATTAGCTTTTTTTTGAATTGAGGTGGCTAGAAGCAAAGGAATGCTAGTGACATTTGTAATAACATGAGTTAAATGCATCCAGTTTAAGCAAAAGTATCTAAAATTTTAGTGGCAATGGGATATTTTAATCGCATCACACATTAAAATTTAAATAAAAAATTGCACCGATTTTACGAAAGCTTAAATATTTAAACCCCATTTTCTCAAAAGTAACTTAAGTGCACTTACAGCCCTTTACTTATGACCCCCTCAATTTAAATGCACTCTCTATGTTGTATGATAACATCAATAATTAATATGCTAAATAAAGTAGACATTACATAACGAACATAGCCGCCTGAAAAGTTGAGTTTAAAAAAAATGTTACTACTCTACTGTATTTTGATAAATTCCGTAAAAGTGATGATCAAACTGAAAATCGTAATATCGAATTTCCCTACAACATAAATGGATACACTACTTTTCTCTCCTCCTATACCTAGTAAAATGATTTGTTTACATATTGCACTGGTAACACCAAACTCCTGTAATGGAAGGGGGGCAACAGTGTTTCCGAGTATAGCCAGGTTAATGTTAAAAATGTTGGTAAAAATAAAGTGATGTCCCTGTATATTCTTTCCTTAATCAAAAATTTTATACAACTTAATACTGAAGGTAACGATTAAGAAAAAATATATATCACCCAGTTTTTAAGAACATAAAATATATATTTATGTAATTTTTAGCACATTATCATCAGAGCCCAAATAGTAAGTTTCCTATTACTACAGGTAATTTAATAATGCGTTGAAAACGTGCTAGAATTTCAATTCCTTTTCCGACTAGAACTACTGTAGCTAGCTTGTTGTTGCCGTTTTACACCCCCGCCTTTCCTTGATGTGTACTTTTATTACATTTCTCATTATACGAACCGCTGGGCGTCGCGTGACCACGCATAGGCCATTCAGAGGAGCTGCCGCTAAAAGGTTGATGTTTTATTAGAAATCTCCTTAAAACAAACCCTATTTTTCCCCCTTGCAATGCAAGCGACACAGTGGTGTACTGTAACAGTATTGCTGCTTGATATAATCTGTCTCTTGCGTTGTAATACAAAGTCAGATTATTATTATTATTATTATTATTATTATTATTACTATTATTATTATTATAAATATTCACCACGGCATGGCGCGTCCTCAGGTTGCGGATAGAGACGGCCTCCAGATATGGAGGGTAGCTGCGAATATATTGAATAAGCAGTCTTGGACAGCCGATAAGGGGTGGTCCTCCAGTTTGGTGGTTGGGCGAAGGGCTAACAACCCATCACCGTAAAAGACAGCTTATTATGAAACCTAACAATAAGCCTCGGAACGGATTAAGGGTGTTTGAGAATAAGGTTCTTAGAAAAATATCTGGGGCTAAGAGGGATGAAGTTACAGGAGAATGGAGAAAGTTACACAACGCAGAGCTGCACGCATTGTATTCTTCACCTGACATAATTAGGAACATTAAATCCAGACATTTGAGATGGGCAGGGCATGTAGCACGTATGGGCGAATCCAGAAATGCATATAGATGTTAGTTGGGAGGCCGGAGGGAAAAATACCTTTGGGGAGGCTGAGACGTATATGGGAAGATAATAAAATGGATTTGAGGGAGGTGTGATATGTTGGTAGAGACTGGATTAATCTTGCTCAAGATAGGGACCAATGGCGGGCTTATGTGAGGGCGGCAATGAACCTCCCGGTTCTTAAAAGCCAGTAAGTAAGTATTATTATATTATTATTATTATTATTACTACTACGATTATTATTATTATTACTATTATTATTATCCTTATTACTACTATTATTGGTAGCTCAGTTGGTAGAGCAGCTGGCTACGGACTGAAAGGTCCTGGGTTCGATCCCAGGTGGTGATAGGATTTTTTCTCGTTGCCAAACTTTTAGAACGGCCCCAAGGTTCACTCAGCCTTCTATAAAATTGAGTACCGGGTCTTTCCCGGGGGTAAAAGGCGGTCAGAGCGTGGTGCCGACCACACCACCTCATTCTAGTGCCGAGGTCATGGAAAGCATGGGGCTCTACCTCCATACCCCCCAAGTGCCTTCATGGCATGTTACGGGGATACCTTTACCTTTTATCTTTTACTACTATTATTATTAATATTATTATTATCCTTATTACTACTACTACTATTATTATTATTATTATTATTATTATTATTATTATTATTATTATTATTGTTATAAATATTAAAATAATAATAATTCATTCATAATTTCCTGGCCTAATCCAGGTCTTTCACTGCAATTCCAGCATTCTCCAATCTTTCACATTTTATGCCATCCTCTTTGTCTCCGCATATGATCGATAAAGGCTATCTCAATGTCGTTATCATCTGATATCTTCTGCTGCCCCGAACTCTTCTCTCGGTCACCATTCCTTCCAGTGCACTTTTCAGTAGGCAGTTTCTTCCCAGCCATCCTCTTTGTTTCCGCATATGATCGATATAGGCTATCTTAATGTCGTTTACCATCTGACATCTCCTGGCGAGTATGCCGGAAAACCTGAAATGCTATTTGTAGAAGTCTCGACAAGCTTTCAGAAATGTCTTATTTGTGTAATTTACCAACCCCCGAAGATTAACGATATTGCAGAGATCGAGAGATCGTTGTTGGAATTCATCACAGATTATGAACACGTCTTAATAATGGGTGATCTTAACACAAATTTGTTAGCCTCTGATTCGAACTACACTAGACATCTATTGACCATGTTCCAGGCTCTTGATCTAGCAGTCCTTCCCCTTGAACCCACCCACCATACCCAATCTTCCGAATCCCTATTAGACTTAATTATTACGAAGAATGCAGACAAAGTACAAAAACATGGACAATGTGCTGCTTCGGGAATTTCGTACCATGATATTATTTATCTAGTATATTCCTTGAAGTGTCCCAAGCCCACGCCTAAACTCATAAGGTACCGTGACTTGAAACGTGTTGATGAAACCCAACTACTTGAAGACGCAATGAAGATTCCCTGGGACTCAATATGGACCTTACATACTGTTGACGAGAAACTTGTTAAACTAAATGAATACATTATAAATTTATATGACAAGCATGCTCCTATCAAATCTAAACGCGTAAAAAGGACACCAGCACCATGGATGACTGCTGACATACGTAGTATGATTATGGACAGAAACGCTGCATACAAAACGTTTAAACATGACAAGACAGAAATCTCTTATAATTATTATAAACTCTTACGTAACAGAACTACTCAAGCCATTAGAAACGCAAAACTGAGATATTTTCATAACATCTTGAAGGGGGGAGCTGACCCTTCCAATCTGTGGAGAAACCTACGGACAATTGGTTTAGGAAATCCCAGGACTCAGGTAGACAGTGTGCCAGTTTCTCTTGACGAACTAAATGACCATTTTGCAACTGTACAGTCAATAACCTTGGATACGGTCGACAAACAGCAGACAGTTAACGAATTACAAATGACTCCAATTCCGGATAGAGAAATATTTTACTTCACTTATGTCACAGAAACTGAAGTAAGAGCGACAATAAAACGTATTACTTCTAAAGCTGAAGGTGTGGATAATATTAGTATAATATTATTGAAGAAAATATTGGACATAATACTGCCGACATTAACACATATATTCAACGCCTCACTCATAACTTCTACCTACCCGAACCTCTGGAAGAAAGCCTTTATCCGTCCGATCCCTAAAATCAAAACCCCATTATGTGCAAATGATTTCCGTCCAATTAGTATCCTACCTGCCCTATCAAAAGCTCTGGAACGTATTGTTCACAAACAACTAATGAACTATCTAACCGAACATGCCTTACTGGACGAATACCAATCCGGGTTCAGAAATGGACATAGTACGACTACAGCACTACTAAAAGTGAATGAGGATATACGTGAAGCCACGGATGAACGTAAATTAACATTACTGACATTACTTGACTTCAGTAAGGCATTTGATACAGTTGACACGGACCTTCTATTATGTAAATTAAGACTTCTGAATCTTTCTGAAAGTTCTGTTACTTGGTTTGAATCCTACCTTCGCGACCGTCAACAATGTGTCATTGCATGCGATTATTCTTCAAAATGGTGTGTCGTGAAATCTGGAATTCAACAAGGATCAGTTCTCGGACCTTTACTCTTCATGATCTATATTAATGACGTGGCTAATATGATAAAACACTGCAAATACCATATGTATGCTGACGACTTGCAAATTTATTTGCATTTCCACCCTGACGAGACTAGTGACGCAGTAAACAAAATAAACGAAGACTTGAATTCGATTTCACTGTGGGCACACAAATTTGGATTAAGGTTAAATCCAGAGAAATCGCAAGCAATCGTAATGGGGCATAATCGTCTACGAAGCACTCTTGATAGCAGTACTATACCACATATAATATTGAATGGGATTATTGTTAAATACAGTGAAACCGTTAAAAATCTTGGCATTTTTATGGATAGCGATCTAAATTGGAATACTCAAGTAACACACATTTGCAAAAAAATATTTTCTCAACTTCACTCCTTGTTTCATATGAAAGAATTTCTACCACTTAGTCTAAAAAAGAATCTTATTCAGACGCTTGTAATGCCCCATTTTGATTATTGCGATTCCTTGCTAACTAATGTAAGTTCACGCTTAGCTGAGAGACTACAACGTGTTCATAATGTGTGCATACGATTCATCTGCAATACTCGTAAATTTGACCATATAACACCTTCCCTCCAGTTACTTTCATGGGTGCGTCTGAAGGAACGAAGAACAATACATTCACTGTCTCTTCTGTTTAGAATCATGCATACTTCTACTCCGAAATATCTGTTATCGCGCTTTCAATTTCTTACAACTCTTCGAAACCGACATCAAGCACTTCTTTCTATCCCTCATCATAGAACGTCTTTATACTCATCTTCCTATACTGTAGAAATACCTCGCCTCTGGAATTCGTTACCTAATGATGTCAGGGACTGCCGGACTTTATCACAATTCAAAATTAAATTGGAAAATTTTGTCTTAGTTAATGTTTTTTAGGTATTGCTAGAAGTATTGATTTGTGTTTTTTTTTCTTTTTAACCTAGATTAAAATTGCAAGTTTCTTGTTTATGTTAGTTAATTAGTTAGGATGGAATTAATTATGATACTTAATCACTCATTTAAAGTTTGTGTGACTGCAACCTGTATATTTTTGTGTGGCTTTACTTTGTTTATAGTGTTTTTTTTCTCTCTCTTTATTTCTTGAGCAGCTTTACTTTGTATATTATAGTGTATTTATTTCTGTTTATTTATATTATTGTATTTGTATTCCTGGTGTTGTGGAAGAGAAGGCCTGATGGCCTTAACTACACCAGAATAAATAAATAAATAAATAAATAAATAAATAAATAAATAAATAAATAAATAAATAAATAAATAAATAAATAAATAACAGTGTAAATAAATCTTCTTCTGCCCCGAGCTCTTCTCCCGTTCACCATTCCTTCCAGTGCACTTTTCAGTAGGCAGTTTCTTCCCAGCCATCCTCTTTGTTTCCGCATATGATCGATATAGGCTATCTTAATGTCGTTTACCATCTGATATCTTCTTCTGCCCCGAGCTCTTCTCCCGTTCACCATTCCTTCCAGTGCACTTTTCAGTAGGCAGTTTCTTCCCAGCCATCCTCTTTGTTTCCGCATATGATCGATATAGGCTATCTTAATGTCGTTTACCATCTGATATCTTCTTCTGCCCCGAGCTCTTCTCCCGTTCACCATTCCTTCCAGTGCACTTTTCAGTAGGCAGTTTCTTCCCAGCCAGTGACCCAACCAATTCCTGTCTTTCTTCCTGATCAGTTTCAGAATCATTCTTCACCCACTCTTTCCAACACTGCTTCGTTTCTTATTCCGTCTGTCCATTTCACACGCTCAATTCTTCTCCATATCCACATTTCAAATGCTTCTAGTCGCTTCTCTTCACTTCGTCATTTCCATGTTTCTGCCCTATGCAATGTCACACTCCATTCAAAGACTTCCCTGCTCTCTTTCTTAGCTTTTTTTCCGAGGTAAGCAGAAGATGCTCCTTTTTTCTATTAAAGCCTTTTTTGCAATTGCTATCCTCCTTTTTTTGACTCCCTGGCAGCAGCTCATGTTACTGCTTATAGTACACCCCATGTATACTCTATTTTTTTTTTTTTTTTTTTTTGAGTTCAGTTTCATAGAAAGGACTTTGCCGACAGACCTTCTACTGTCCCCTACTAATTGGTTGTCATAAATAATTTTCTTCCTTACTGTGACGAAAATCTTGTCTTTTCCTGTCAGTAACCAATCACAACCCTTGTTCAAAAGAATTGACAGGCTCCCGTCAAATCCACGTGGAGGCAGAGTTGCTGCATCTTTTCCGAATTCCAAGAATCCCGTCAGTCTCATTTCGATGGTCACCAGGATTATGGCAACTGTGCAATGTTGGGACGAGGGGACAGGATGGAATTGTCAGAGGTGTTTGTGTAGGAAGTCATAAATCTGTAAGTGGGTGTTCAAAGGAGCCACCGAACTGCACTCCTTGAAATAAAATAGAGTATACAAAGCTGTCCACTTATTCTACTGCCTCGTTTCGAATTCCGACAACCATGGTCTTAGTCTTGTTGGTATGTATCTGCATTTCCTACTGATCATAGGCTCAAATACTCTAAGAGTTATCATAAACAATAATTAGGCAATCATTTGATTCACCGGAAAATCTGACTGGCCGGTTCGCCCCTGTATTTCTCCCCCACACTCTCGTACATCTTGCCCACAAACTCGCATTCCCTCTTCTTCTATTCTTGTGCAGGCAAAACACTTGGGGAAACCTTTCCAGTTCAGAACCGTGAAATTTATAGAACGCCCTTGCGGCAGTTAGAGCAAGCAAACAAACAAGGTAGAGAGGGGACGTTTGCAAACAATGACACCAGGTAGACGCTGGAATTGTTACGCATGATGTAGGAATGCAGGGTGTGCTAGTCCAAATTTTAGGCTACATGTATGAATGAAATCTGTTAGAAACACAATATAGCATCATGCACTCAACAATTGTTGAGAGATTCTTTGTTATGGAAGACAGTTACAATGGAAATAATGTAACTGTGCAGATTCCTTGGATGGAGTACAAAAATTCTAATACCATAACGGTCTTACTAATAAAAACTCTATACAGACGTTTAACTGTCTTATATTTATACAATGAGTAGCTCGTTTGTAAGTCGTGTGTAAATTCCTTACTAATAATCACAACATACGTCGTGTATAACAGTATAACTGTTACACAGCTACGTCATGTATGTATGTATGTATTTATTTATTCACACTGCAGTGGGTGTATACCCGGTGGCAGTGGTAACTAATTACACTGAATAATGACAATAATAAACTTATTAATTAAAAATACAATTAATAATAATACTAATAATTAATACCAAAAATAATTAATAATAATAATAATAATAATAATAATAATAATAATAATAATAATAATAATAACAGGGAATATACTAAATTAAATTAAACGATCACTTAAAATAATATTTGAAATAAATCTAATTTGTATCTTAAAACTAAGATCGAACTAAAACCCACGAGTATGATATGTTCATATCTGCACAAGTACCTTTCAAATTACACTCATTTCGCTGTCAACTCACTCACTGCACTGGAACTACGACACATTTCACTGATTCAATCCTGATTTCACTAACACTTCAAAAACATTTCACTGTTCAAATACTATGCACTGTCACTATAAACTATAAAGCTTCACTGACAGGAACACGTTTCACTTACACAGCATACTTCACTGACACGACATACTTCTTCACTGATACAACACACTTCACTGACACAACATAATTTTTCACTGATAGAACACTTCAATAACAACATATCATTTACACTCTTTAAATTCTGTGTATAATTACCGTCTATTAGTAAGGTCCTTAAGTCTATTTTAAATACATTTTAGGTTGTTGGTAAAGTCTTTAGTAAGTCTGCAAGTAAAGCATTCCAGTCCCTGATAGTACGATTGAGAAAAGAAAACTTTCCAGTGTCCGTCCTCTGCCTTCTTTCCCTCAATTTATATGTTTGTCATATGTCATAGTTTCGTCATTACTTCGTTACGAAAGGTAATAGAATATCTGAGGTTCTCTATTGCATCCGGTAGTGCGCTCTAGTGTGGCGTGTTAAATATCGATAATATAGCTGGTTCTGTTCGATTACCACTCTATATTTTGGTCAAAGAGTACAAGCTACAGCAATATTATTCTTATTATTCTGTGCTCTTTGGTTTGTTCTGTGGCTACAAGGCAACCATCATCATAAAATGACAGTCGATACGAACAGCTGTTAGAGGGGTGGCCATTTTTTCTCTATATACAACGCTTAAACAAGGGGTTTCGTGTATATAACTACGGCAAAGCAATTCTCATTGTATAGTTGCAGACTGTTTATACATCCATCGCTTATGCATGGTTTATTAGTAACGTTTTCTGTCTCAACTCTGCATAAGTCTCGTATAAAAATATTACATGGTTTATTAGCAAGACCGTAAGTCTATTAGTCTCAAATAAACAATTTTGTCGGGGAAAATTTTTCTCATAAATATTAACACTGTTTTACTCTGTTAGTGCTATCCGCATGATTCTGTTCATTATTAAGGCTGATACACAATAAATCGGGATCGGAAACGAACTAGAAGGGAAATATTCTTAAAATAAATGTATTTAAATGTGAGCATTCACAATTAATTTTCACGTTCCTGTTTCCGGGCTCCGGTAAGCTTTTCGTTAATTATGAATGCCCACATTTAAATACATTTATTTTAACAATATTTAGTCCACACCTGTGGAGTAACGGTCAGCGCGTCTGGCCGCGAAACCAGGTGGCCCGGGTTCGAATCCCGGTCGGGGCAAGTTACCTGGTTGAGGTTTTTTCCGGGGTTTTCCCTCAACCCAATACGAGCAAATGCTGGGTAACTTTCGGTGCTGGACCCCGGACTCATTTCACCGGCATTATCACCTTCATATCATTCAGAAGCTAAATAACATAGATGTTGATACAGCGTCGTAAAATAACCCAATAAAAACAATATTTACGTTCTCGTTGTCGTTTCTGTTCCCGTTTTGTTGTGAACCAGCCTTTACCCTTATGTTTAGAGAAGCTGATGAGGAATGATTTATTCCTTTTCACCTTTTAAATGAAATGGACAGTTTTCTTGCAAATTAAATATAAAGATTAACACGTATCGTTATGTTCTGCCATAAGGAAATCTGCAACCCTGCTGCATTGACTAAAGGATGATTCCTGCTCTTCAGACCCGAGTTTATGTGTATTTTAATCAATTTGTTAGCTTGTCCCAATCAGGATTTTAACCCGGTCCCACTCTTTTCTCGATCAGACACGCAAACCATAAAGGCTGGTCCACAATAAACCGAGAACGAGAACCAGAACTAGAACGGGAAGCGAAGAACTTGAAGATTTTTATGTTCACAATAAACCGAGAATAGAAACTATGGATATCGATATGCATGTCAATAACGATATGTAAAGTAGATATTACGCATTCTGATGTTTTATACATTTGATCAGTGACATTCTCTCATGAGTACAAGCCAGCCAACATAAACACAGATTAACCAACTTCGAAATTTAAGGTACTGAATAAGAAGTCAATTCAACGTGGTAGTCTGGTCATATTTACACGTAGCAAATATTGAAAGTGATTCTGCTGAATTTCTGGGTTAGTTACAAGCAATGAATGAACAAGAAATTACGTCATCGCCTCTTTGCTGCAAAATATACGACGACCAAATAGCTTTTTGATGACAACAGAATGAATCTTCTAGAAGGATGTGATCAGAAGCGAGAATAGCAAAGTTATCCCTTAACTTGGCACAGTTTCATTTCTCACACTAGCTTATTAAACCTTGTCGGACCGTAAAGAAAACAACTATCGCAATGTCCATATTTTTATGTGTTGTACAATATTATAGTATTGTGAAATTTTTATTTTCCTACCAATTTTTTCTATTGTTCTATTAAAATTATAGCATATAGCCTATTAACCTGTTGTATCCTATAGGATACTTTGTAAATTTAAGGGTTCAAATTTGGCCAACTGTCACTTTTCCGTCCCGGGTCTCGGACAAGCATTCTCGTTAATTGTGAATGCTCACATTTAAATACATTCATTTTAAGAATTTTTCCATTCTCGTTCTCGTTGTCGTTTCCGTTCTCGGTTTATTGTGGACCAGCCTTTACTTCACAGCGGTGAACAATAATTATTCGTAACACACAGGTAATGTACATGTGTCATTTGCAATTCAGTGCGAATCTGAGAGACTATTTCGTATGTTTTCGTATTGCCCTAAGGTATATAGCGAGAATTACAACATAGACAAACGTGACAGTATATGTATGTTGATTACTGTTCGATAATTTGTTGGTTAGAGCTAAAATGGTCGAATTTGCTCATTAAAGGAACTTTCCTCGTAGCATTCCAATATGTGATGCTATATTTAATATTCTATAATATCCAGCGTATTCCGAATCTCACCCGACCGTTGGACATCAATGACGTCACGCTGCAGCGAAATAGGAACAGAACTGCTGGAAGGTTCAATGGCTAACATGGCGGCTGTACAAGTTGTGCTACGCTAGCAATATTTTGCGAAATTTCCGTACTGTTATCTCGTTCAAAGAAAATAGAGCATAAACAATTTATTTCTTGAACCAGTACTAATAACTGGTCCGTTGACATGTTCGTTCATAAGCCATTAACATGTATTACGTTGTGCTCATTACAAAGAATACAGCAGAAACACCGCCATGACACAACAGCGCACGATGTCATTCGTTTGCTAATTCCTGCCCTATACAAGAACCAATCAGATTCATTGATGGCGGCTGATGGATACAGCCACCACTTCTGCAAGCTGATGGAACCGGTGCGACACCGGTGGAGCATCAGTGACGTCATCATTGAAATTCGGAACACCGTGATATCATCAGATTGCTCAGCGCTGAGATTCGGAATACGCTCATTATAAGTGCTAAGTTATAATTTTCACCTGTTGAGTTCGCTTTTTGTAACATGTAGCATACAGAGTGAAGAAAAAATTTACAGGAACCCTGAGGGTAATAAGCTTATAATGGTAACTAAGTAGAAACAAAAGATCGCAAACATTGCGTTACACCTTTACACTCGCAAACATGCATCACCTTCGAAACTGCATATAGGCCTACTGCATTTTTGTCCAGTCATATAACTTAACACCAATTGATTTTTTCCTCTTAGGTGTAATGAAGGACGCAATTTGTGATATTCCAGTTGAGAAGCAAGAAACTTTAGGTCCGTTAGGACATCACATTGTGGCTGCAACCGAAATGATTTAGACTTATATCTAGTAGCTTTCACTGAATGAGTGAATTCTTGCTCATCTGTTGTAGGATCTATTGGTATATCGAACATTTGTTTTGTTGTACATTATACTGTATATATGAATTTTCTAAAATTAGTGAACTTTATTTCCATCTGACTAGCTTTAAACATGTTTCACAATTGTAGTTACGACAACATTTGTACAGCATATTGTGGTTGTAGGAGAAATTATGGAACCACTCGGAATTCGTTCCTCATTCACTCATCCCTAGACCGCATCATTGACTGTGGTGTTCCTGGTGAGGTATGAAACAAAATGAAACTGAGGAACACGCACATCTCGCGGTACATGCTTTCCTTGAGAGTCAGTGAAGTTTAAATTGAAGTAAGAACGGGCGTTCGAATAGTGTAAATTGCAAACTTTTATCACATCTCACACCTGATAGCCTACAGTGTTGTATCTACAGTGTAGAAATCATGCGCAACACGTGCAAACCACATCCAATTTAACAGTTGCTCCTTCTCAAGATAAACCAAGCGTAGTGTACCCCAATCGCGGTGGGAGTATATTATATTCCCACCACGAAACCCAATGGAACCCGCAAACCAGTAACCGCAAGGATAGCAACTCGGGACTCCAGCGTGGGAAGCCGATACTCTACAGCAGTGGTAGGCATTTTTTTTTTTACCTATAGCCGTTCTACTGTGACCGAGCAAACCTACCTAGTTCATTCACCTCTTACGCTAGATTGTCTTAAACCCTTCTAGCTACTGCTCAGTGGTGGCTCGTATATACAACAGTAAAAAACTCATTGCTGTTCTTAATGAAAACAGAACTTCTAGTTTAGTTATTGCAAACAATAGGAATTAAAAACTCCAATTTATGTATACAAAAAGTATTTTTAATGAGATTGCCAGAAATTTTAGTATTAACGTATATAAATTATATTCGTCGTGATATTTTTCAAAATTCGTTATTCCTTGAGAACATACATGTTGGGTTATTTTTATACACTTTTTTATAACTTCTCTTTCGCTACAGGGTTCTTTTGTTTTAGCAGTTTTCCTCGCAACTTCATACCTTGCCTCAAAAATGTTTTCCTCATGAATTATGGGACGATTGTTGTATTTAGTTCATTGTTTGTTATATTTTATTTATTTCTACCGTGAAACTTTTTTGTTCTACTAGTTGCCTAGCACGATCAGCACCTGACAAAGGATAAAGTTTGTAAATATAGTAATTATCACCACGGCATGGCGCGTCTTCAGGCTGCGGATAGAGGAGACGGCCTCCAGATATGGAGGGTAGCTGCGAATATATTGAATAAGCAGTCGTGGACAGCCGATAAGGGGTGGTCCTCCAGCTTGGTGGTTGGGCGAAGGGCTTACAACCCATCACCGTAAAAAAACAGCTTGTTACGGATCCATACAATAAGCCTCGGAGAAAAACACAAATATATATGACACTCGGGAGGATATTAAACGCAGAATAAACATGGGAAATGCCTGTTATTATTCGGTTGAGAAGCTTTTGTCATCTAGTCTACTGTAAAAAAATCTTAAAGAATTTATAAAACAGTTATATTACCGGTTGCTCTGTATAGTTGTGAAACTTGGACTGTCACTTTGACAGAGGAACAGAGATTAAGGGTGTTTGAGAATAAGGTTCTTAGGAAAATATTTGGGGCTAAGAGCGGTGAAGTTAAAGAAGAATGCAGATAGTTACACAACGCAGAGCTGCACACATTGTATTCTTCACTTGACATAATTACGAACATTAAATCCAGACGTTTGAGATGGGCAGGGCATGTAGCACGTGTGGGCGAATCCAGAAATGCATATAGAGTGTTAGTTGGGAGACCGGAGGAAAAAAGACCTTTGGGGAGGCCGAGACGTAGATGGGAGGATAATATTAAAATGGATTTGAGGGAGGTGGTATATTATGATAGAGACTGGATCAATCTTGCTCAGGATAGGGACCGATGGCGGGCTTATGTGAGGGCGGCAATGAACCTTCGGGTTCCTTAAAAGTCATTTGTAAGTAAGTAAGTAATTTATATCAGTGGTCATCAGCATAGTACACCCTCGGGTTAGCTTCTGTTAGCCGCGCTAGCGTGTAAACGTGGCTGCTGGCGGATATGCTTTCTCCCGCTCCCCTCTGCACAACGGTACATATTTCGATACACTCCTTACTCGTTACCCATTTCAACGAGTATTGACGACCACTGACTTACATAGTCGCGATGAATGTTATGTCGATATTAATATGGATAAATGAGTAAATATATTACATTTTCATCTGTAATTAAAATGAAACTGCATGTTTCCGGGAAAAAATTGAATTTTAAGTAACTAAACCTTAAATAATTATTACCAGGGCTAGGATTTTGATGAAATTGCATCTTTTTTTTCTAGTAATCCAGAAACATAGCTGCTTTAGTATTTATATGTTATGTGATAAACTGAGTGTTTTAAGACATATTTGTTAGGGCATTTTTTTTGCATTTTTTGCCTGTTTCAACTCATAAGAGCATTTTTTGTTTTTTCCGTCTTTTTTATGCATTTTCATTTAATTTTGGCCATAAATCCCCATCATTAATGTAAAATATTGTTTATTTCCTTTGATATTTTCTTTATATATTTTGTCCATTAATACCCATTAGTTTATATAATACTTTAATCGTTTTTCTACACAAATATTACCATTTTAACGTAGTACACACCATGTAATGGATCAGGCCAACCACCCCTTCAATATAGACTCCTCTATACTTGCTAATTTAGGATAAGAGTGGCCATGTGGTAGACTACATGGAAACTAAAAGTAAATCAAATCCATGGCGCTACAGCCCATGAAGGGCCAAGACCGACCAGCTGACTGCTGACCTCACGTCCACATGCCGGCACAGAGGTGAACGATCATACATGGAAACTACATCAGGTAAAATAATTAATTAAAGTGTACTACTTAGAAAAAAAATATGTAAAATTTAATTTAATTACTAGTTTAAGTATTAAGTAGTACAAAACCTCTTTCCCTACTAAGGCAATTATATAAGATCAATTTTTAGGGCATTTTAAGGCAATTTTTTAAAGATTTTTAGGTCATAAATGCATTGTTTTTAGGACATTTTTTCATGATTTATAGGTCATCAAAATCCTAGCCCTAATTATTACACACTTCATCTCTAATAGGCCTATAGCTATGCGCACGATGCATATTTTCATAATGCATCTGCGCATTTCTTATTTTAGAAATCTAGTAACATTTTCTGGCATAGCGTCGCCCTGGGTGACACAGACGGCCTTCTGTACCCGAGGTTGCGGGTTCGATTCCGACCCAGGTCGATGGAATTTGAGTGTGCTTAAATACTACAGGCTCATGTCACTTAACGGCATGTAAAAGAACTCCTGCAGGACCAAATTCCGGCACACCGGCGACACTGATATAACCTCGGCAGTTACGAGCGTCGTTAAATAAAACATAGGCTAATGTAATTTTTTTCTGGCATGACATAGCAAACATGTAATTTCTACCCCCCCCCCGACAAAGAAGTACTGTTCGTCCCATTTCTTATACGATGTCATACGGTGTCGCGGAACTATGAGGTTCCGAGTGCGCGCAAGAAGTGGCATAAGTAGCATCAATTTTAAAGTCATTATATTTTGTAAACAAGGAAAAAACGAAACGAACGACTATCACTACGTTTTTCAACGGAAGAAAATTAGTTTAAATGTGCATTTTGATTAAATTCAAACACCATTACTTGAGACGGTTTTCTTGTTAGTTTAATGTCTATCCTCTTTGAACTTTGAAGGTTTCTGTATAGGGGCTATTCCATATGAAATCGATCAGTAAAAAACCTCGCATTTTTTATACTCTAATTTTTTCCCTACATATACAAGTTGCTGAGGAGAGTGCATTTTAAAAAATATGCTATCGAGAGTCAAACGGCTTTCGTATTATTGAGCGACAAACTTAGCGTATTTTATAAAAACAAGCCTCTCTCAGCGCTCAGAACTCTGGAACCATTTACTGTAGAACATTGAACGAGAGCTTATTTTGAAGCTGACATTGGTAGGTTATTTTTTTATTGTAGGCTACATAGAGAGACAGATAATCTGATTTTACTTGCTTTTAGACTTTTTGGCCATTTGTAAAAATGTAAAAAAATATTGAGAAAAAACCTTGCATTATTAAGAGAGATTCGGCATTGTTTGCTTAGTGGTACGGCAGTAAGTTTCGAGGGTATTAAATACATTATTTTCACACGCCTAGACTTGAACGGCGCAGGACCGCACGCACTGGCCGAGAGCTGAAGATAAGCGAGCGTTGGGCGTCATTTTAGTCCTGTTTTTATGAAAATCTGTGATAAAGCTAGCACAGCCATGCGCTGCTAGACGACACATAACGTGTTTGTCTCCTGGCCTTGCTTACCCCGGCTAGCTCCCGCCTCACATTCAGTTGGTTAGTTCACGCGTGTAGTATTTATTTTCTTTATTTGATATTTTCAATACTTTCTTATCAATATACCATCACTAAAAAAAATATGTGTTTAATTGTACTTTCAATGCGGAATCTAACTATATATTTTTAAAATATTTTTTCCTAGGCAAAGGCGTCTTAATGAGGAAAAATCTAAATTTCTCCATTTCCATAAAAAAGTAAGAAAATCTGTTTACATGTCAATATAAACTTTAATTTCTCAGCATCAAAATAAACCATGATTTTGATCATTGGGTGAAAGGTTTTCGGAGCCACAACAGTTATTTTTACTATATATATGGAATTGTCATATGTACTTCGGTAAAAAAGGTAAAGGTATCCCCGTAACATGCCATGAAGGCACTTGGGGGGCATGGAGGTAGAGCCCCATGCTTTCCATGACCTCGGCACTAGAATGAGGTGGTGCGGTCGGCACCACGCTCTGGCCGCCTTTTACCCCCGGGAAAGACCCGGTACTCAATTTTATAGGAGGCTGAGTGAACCTCGGGGCCGTTCTGAAAGTTTGGCAACGAGAAAAAATCCTGTCGCCACCTGGGATCGAACCCCGGACCTTCCAGTCCGTAGCCAGCTGCTCTACCAACTGAGCTACCCGGCCGCCTTATGTACTTCGGTACATTAAAATAAAATAATATATATGATATGCGTAAATCACTTCGTGATTTAAGACGGCGCTTATTCCGTCGAATCCCGGCCAACTAGTTACTCATAACGAGTGCACCTCAGCACATATGTGGACTTTAGTCCTACGTTCATAGACATCTATGACGTAGTGCAGAGGGCGGCCACTAGAGGGAACCCAAGAGTTGGAACTTAATCTGAGACGATTCTGTCCGACGCCGGGGTGGGTATCCGGTGTGGCTTAGTGGATAAAGCATCAGCACGTAGAGCTGAAAACCCGGGTTCAAATCCCGGCACCGGAGAGAATTTTTCTCGTTCCATTACACTTTAATCGTATTTTTTTGCTAATTTTATGAAAATACGATAAATTTAAATATTTTTAATTTAAACACTATGAAGTTCTGATGCCTCAGACTTTGCACAAAGCATTGTATCACAGTTCTCTACGTACAAAAAAAGTTTCATTGTATTTAGAAATTGTAAGGTCAATTTTCTCTATATTTCGGTCTGTTTGAGATGGAATAGCTCATATGGTTTTAGTGGACTCTGTACAGTGTATACAAGCTACAAGAAACTTGATCCTTATCAATTACTTAAGCTATGTGTGACACGCTTTGAGTCAGTCAATTGAATTCAACAATAAGGGAGTTAGTCATCTGGTCACTAATTATTTCCGTAGCCAACATTTGCACATTTCTTTCTCCAGTAACAAGTTATAGCGGGCTGCTCACATTGCAGGGGCTGCGACTGTTGTAACCGCAGCAGCAGCAGCGGCTGCAGGCACCAGGCTGAGACATAATAAGAAGTCGGGCTACGTCAGTGCAGCTAATGGTGAAACATTGCCGTAACTAACCCGGCCCACCCCATACTGTGACTGCTGCTTGAATAAAAAAAATGTAAAATATGAGTTATTGCACAGTTCGCAAGTAATATGAAAGGCCACAAAAAATGAGAAAAACTTGAAGATGTAGTTTGCTTGAACACAGGACCCTATTCTCTCCGCCCCCACTACATCAAACCCCCTTACACACGCCCCGACTTGGCTGTTGGGGGATGATTTACGTACTGCATATGACAAATATACCGCGTGCTTTTATCTCTAAGTGTATTAAACAGAGTTTTATCACAGCACAAGAAAGGGACTGCATGACCCATGCTAGTTAACAAGTGTTGAACTTAGAATTACTTCCTAGTGTCCAAACTTTTCTTCAAGTATCCCCGAGACATTTACGGAAAACGTATTACAATTTCAATTTTGCTGACTTCAAAAGGTGCTGGTTTTAAGAACAGAAGGTATGCCTTATTTTTCTGCAAACACACAGTTTAGGCATATTGTAATTTCTGTCTTCACTTATTTTATTCTGTGGCTCCAAGGCAAAAAGTGGTGTCATTTCTGACAGCTTTCCAGGAACGGGTATTTGAAGTTTGACCGTCCATATAAAATCATAATAGTAGTAATAGTTTTATTTTCCCTGGCAGAGTTAAGGCCATCTAGCCTTTTCTTCCACTGAAACAGGATCAAAGCACATACAGAAAAATACATACCGGTATACAAGTATTAACTAAATAATAATAATAATAATAATAATAATAATAATAATAATAATAATAATAATAATAAATAAAATAAAATAAAAATGAGGGTGAAAACATATGAATATAACCACAAACAGGAAAACACGTCCTAGTATACAAGTATTAACTTAAAAAAATAAAATATGATAATAATAATAATAATAATAATAATAATAATAAATAAAATAAAATAAAAATGAGAGTGAAAACATATGGACATAACCACAAACAGAAAAACACATTCTAGTATACAAGTATTAACTTCAAAAATATAAATAATAATAATAATAATAATAATAATAATAATAATAATAAATAAAATAAAAATGAGAATGAATACATACGAATATAACCACAAACAGAAAAACACATTCTAGTATACAAGTATTAACTTAAAAAATAAAATAAAATAAATAAATAATAATAATAATAATAATAATAATAATAATAATAATAATAATAAATAAAATAAAATAAAAATGAGAGTGAATACATATGAATATAACCACAAACACGAAAATACATTCTAGTATACAAGTATTAACTTAAAAAAAATAAAAAATAATAATAAATTAAATAAAATAAAAATGAGAGTGAATACAATACATGAATATAACCACAAGCAGGAAAACACATTCTAGTATAGGCCTACAAGTATTAACTTGAAAAAAACAAAATAAAAGAAAAAAAAATAATAAAATAAAATAAAAATGAGAGTGAATACATATGAATATAACCACAAATAGGAAAATACATTCTGGTATACAAGTATTAACTTAAAAGAAAAGAATTAATACATATGAATATAATCACACAACTAAAGGAATAGTACAATTAGTACAATCAGCATAAGTTACATTGAGACAATGACAGTTACCTAGATATTAGATTGATGGAAAAAAAAACAAAGTAATGACTGTTTAAAATAATAACAATAATAATAATAAATAAAAATTATATCTAAAAAACTAATTCTGTTCATTTAAAATATTTCTAAACAACCCAATTTTAAACGATTGAGGACTAAGACTACCCGTGATTACCAGCGGCAGAGAATTCTAGGAGTGGGCCATGGCTATTGTGAAAGAACTTGAGTACAGAGATGTCTGATGGCGTGTTACTGATAACAATTTGTGCTGTGAACGTGTATTACAATTATCATTTGGAATAATTCTGATAACTTTTACTTATATCTTGATCTGTGTCATTACTCGCACTTAATAAAATTCACAACTTTCATTGTTATAATTTCTTACCTTTTCAGTAGCTGTATCACCAACAATAATAATTCTGGTCTTAAAATATCAAAAGTTCTAAGTGCCATTTTTCTTTTCCTAAGTGATATTTTCACAGTGATATGTGTCGTGTACCATTTCGGATTATATATCAATCGGGGAAAGTGCCATAAGACCTCTAAACAGTTCAAAACATCACCGGTACATGACACTGAAAATACTCTACAAGCCTTTGTAATAGACTATAATTTTTACTTAAATAACTCTGTTTCTTATTTTTGGCACTCAGGACTTTTTTTATTTAATTTGTTTATTAACAGTTTATTTTCTTCCCTGTAAAGTCATTACCAGTATTTTATTTTGTTTGTTAATATTTAAACCTGAATAAAATGAGAAAGTATAGATATAGATAGATAGATGGATTTATTGAGTAATATTATACATACAGATGTATTATATTATCATAATTTTCTCTTAAATCCAATGCACGGATCTTCTGACCGTACATGCTTTGTACCTAAAACAAGTCCTACTTTGTAGGTTTCACCCCCCCCCCACCTATGATTAATAAGGAAGTAGAGCAAGTGAACAATTTCAAATACTTGGGATGTACTATAAGCAGTAAAATGAGCTGCTGTCGGGAAGTCAAAAGGAGGATAGCAATGGCAAAGGAAGCTTTTAATAGAAAAAGGAATATCTTCTGCAGACCTCTGAAGAAAACTAAGGAAGAGACTAGTGAAGTGCTTTGTATGGAGTGTAGCACTGTATAGGACAACATGGACATTGCGACGAAATGAAGAGAAACGAATAGAAGCATTTGAAATGTGGATGTGGAGAAGAATGCAGCGTTTGAAGTGGACAGACAGAATAAGAAACGAAGTTGTGTTGAAAAGAGTGGGTGAAGGAAGAATGGTGCTGAAACTGATCAGGAAGAGAAAAAGGAATGGATTGAATCACGGACTGAGAAGAAACTGCCTAGTGAAGGCTGCATTAGAAGGAATGGTGAACAGGAGAAGAGTTCAGGGCAGAAGAAGATATGAGATGATAGACGACGTTAAGATATGTGAATCATATGCGGAGACAAAGAGGAAGGCAGAAAATAGGAAAGATTGGAAAATGCTAGGTTTGCAGTGAAAGACTTGCTCATGGGCAGAACACATGTATGTATATGTATGTATGTATGTATGTATGTATGTATGTATGTATGTATGTATGTATGTATGTATGTATGTATAAAATTATGGTTTATTTAACGATGCTCGCAACTGCAGATGTTATATCAGCGTCGCCTTTGCGTCGGAATTTTATTCCGTAGGAGTTCTTTTACATGCCAGTAAATCTACTGATATGATCCTGTCGCATTTAAACACACTTAAATACTATCGATCTAGGCCGGGATCGAACCCGCAACCTCGAACATAGAAAGTCAGCGCTATAACGACTACACTACCGGGCAGACTATATATATGTATGTATGTGTGTATGTATGTATGTATGTATGTATGTATGTATGTATGTATGTATGTATGTATGTATGTATGTATGTATGTATGTATAAAATTATAGTTTATTTAACGACGCTCGCAACTGCAGAGGTTATATCAGCGTCGCCTGTGTGCCGGAATTTTGTCCCGCAGGACTTCTTTTACATGGCAGTAAATCTAATGACATGAGCCTGTCGCATTTAAACACACTTAAATACCATCAACCTACGCCGGGATCGAACCCTTAACCTCGAGCATAGAAGACCAGCGCTATACCGACTACACTACCGAGGCCGACTATATATGTATGCATGTATGTATTTATGTATGTATGTATGTATGTATGTATGTATGTATGTATGTATGTAATGTATGTATATATGTATGTATGAATGTATGTATGTATGTGTGTATGAATGTATGTATGTATGTATGTATGTATGTAATTTATAATACTGCATTACCTTTACCTAGAAAGTTTTTTTCGAGATTTTTGAAGGAAATTATTATTAAAATACTTTAGCTCAAAACATGCTCCCTGCTGTAACTTAAGTAAAATTCTTTAAGTATTTTAACTTACTTTAGCATAAGAAACCTTGTTAGAACGGTAAATGTCTAAGTCAGGGCAGAATAAAAGTAAAGTCAACCCCATGACCGGCCCAAATTCTGGCGACAGGTTAAAGCTCCCACCATTACAGACGATCGGAATTTAATAGCAGTAGGGATGTAAGTCCTACGCGCCTGGCGCCTTTTCCCCCAAGGAAATACCCCTGGTACTCATTTCTGTCAGAGGTTGAGTAGACCCCAGGGCTATAGTGCGGCTGGAAGGATTAGATCAAGAAATATCCATGACTCCATCTTGAATCGAACCTGCAACCTTCCGATTTGTAACGTTACGCCTTAGCCGCGACGCTACTGCACGCCCCCTCAGAGTATAATATAAAATAAAAAAATAAAACTTCACATAGTTACCTGTAAACTATAATTTCCTGTTGTAACAGAAAATAGCTCTCCATACTATTGTAATGGCTTGTTTTTAATGCATATCATTGAACAAGTAATAAAATTATTGCAATGTTTATTCATTTCGGAAAACTATTGAGAATTAATATGTACCGTCCTGTTTGCACCGGAATCTTTGATATCATTTACGATAGGATAGTTATTAATAATTATAGTTCGGAAATTAGTTTCATAGTTACGTACACTGAACAGCTATGACACCGTTACAATATTTTCTTGTAACTTTTATAAAAATTACATGACCTGATGGAATTAAACTACCCTCGCAGCAAAAATGGTATAGGTACAGGAATCACATTTATTCAGGAACTGTTTGTATGGGCAGGCAGTTGCCCGTTTGCAGAAGGCACGATAACGTGAATTATATTATTGAGTTCGGTGCTATTTCCCTTGACTGTATCGAGGGGATGTATTTTGGAATAGAGGATGGGGGATTATTTACTTCGCGGAATGTGATTAACCACTACAGATACCCGGCACGGTACAGCTGTACATGTACCATTTTAAAATTAGAAAGGTGTCTACCATATTCTAAAGCAGTTCAGCTTTGTTAATTTGCTTGGATAATAAATAAACACGAATTGCTTCTGTTTCGATGGGAAAGGCAGAATTAGTTTGCTGTGGGAGCCAATTATATCAAACGGAATGGATTTACATTCCACTGAGTTTAAAAAAAATCAGCAGATTGTTTTTAATTCTTTTATATTGCTTGATATTGCGAAACCATTTTCGCTTTTTCCATAAATATTTCAGCAATAATGATTTTGCAATTTCCAATTTATTCTAAGAACGCAATTTTAACCGTAATCTATTCAGCATGTTATATATATACGGTTTTACTAATAAACCGTGTATAGTTTTTATGCTCGACGATGCCGAAATGTAGTGATTATACACCTGGTAGCAATCCTTTAATTCATGTCATTAAAGTACACCTACTCATTAAAGTACAGGTGTTCAGCCAATGAAAACTCAGCTTACAGGTGTTCAGCAAATGACAAGTTAGCTTTGTACCGTTATAAAACCGCAACTATAGATTATTCTCGGATATGCAATCGAAAGAGAATTAGCGAAAAGTCACGGAGGCTGGAAATCCAATACTGTCGGAGAAGGTTATGTTCTGTTACTATAATAATTAGCGTTAATTGTAAATAATAATCAAATAAATTCAATTTGTCAACTCGTTTTTTAATGTCGAATTCAATAATCAAGGTTATATCAAGTTTAACGGGATTACATCAAGGTAAATGACATTATTGTTCCTCGGAAAAAAATCAATACTTTCGCGTCTGCGCACATCTCACAATTCACGACCTAGAACAAGGTCACTTCCGATCTTGTCAGATACAAATAAAATGTATACATCTGAATAATTTCAAGTTAGAAATATGGTCGAACATGAAAAGTCGTATCAAACTTGCCTATAATGGTAATTAAGACGCTCGTATGAAAATTATGAAACGAGCGCAAGCGAGTTTCATAAATATCCTTACTTGCGTCTTAATTACTATCATTATAGGCTCGTTGCATAATATACTATTATACGTGACTTATGAGGGTTGAGATAGAAAACGTTACTAAAAAACCATGCATAAGCGATGGATGTATAAACAATCTGTAACTATACAATGGGAATTGCTTTGCAGTACTTATATATACGAAACCCCTTGTTTAAGCGTTGTATATAGAGAAAAAATGGCCGCCCCTCTAACAGCTGTTCGTATCGACTGTCATTTTATGATGATGGTTGCCTAGAAACCACAGAAGAACACACCAAAGGGCGCAGAATAAGTAGAATAATATTGCTGTAGCTTGTACTCTTTGACAAAAATATAGTGTGGTAATCGATCAGAGCCAGTTGTAATATCGATTCTTAACACGGCACACTAGAGCGCTCTACCGGATGCAATAGAGAATCTCAGATATTCTATTACCTTTCGTAATGAAGTAATGACGAAACTATGATGTAGCTCTGTAACAGTTATACTGTTATACACGAAGTATGTAGTGATTATTAGTAAGGAATTTACACACGACTTATAAACGAGCTACTCATTGTATAAGTATAAGAGAGTTAAACGTCTGTATATAGAGTTTTTGTTAGTAAGACCGATAGGCTATAGACTTTTGTACATTTAGAAGCCAATATAATTTAACATAGACGTCATGTGATAGGAAAGACCAGTAGTTAAACAAAAGTGACGGGAGGGATTTGAGGAAAATTCTTTGATTGTGTGTAACCTACACACAGGAATAATTAAGATAATGTAATTAAAAGAAATAAATCCAATTTGTTGTAATATTGCAATGCATCTTCATTTAACAAGATCTTTAAAATACTCAAAATATATTACTTAAATATTTTAATTGTCTATTGAAGTTGACTTCTAGGTCTAAAATTATCTGTACGAATTACTTAGTTTGTTTCTTTTAACATGATTCTGTGATAACTGAAGTAACACACCCTTCACATTTTAATTTACAACTTTATAAGTCCTTTATTATTATTTTACTTGTTTTTTACCCTCTAGAATTGTCCTTTTTTCAAATGCTGCATATAATTGCTTTCTTTCTTTTTTACTTTTCTTTACACAGACGTTGTAGAAAGTCTTTAATGTTGATCAAAATCATTCATAAAATGGCATTTTTTTCGCACGAGTGCAATAAAATTGCCATAGAAACATTTACGTCCTTAATTAATTTGTATTTGTAACAATGCTACTCCATATACCAATATTAATAAATTAAAACACGGGATTCCTAAAAGAAAAACGAGTGAGTATTTTATTAATACATAATGCAGCCTTACTTCTTATTATAAAAACTGAACGTGTAAATGTAAAATTTAATCAACCATACAGAAGAACCGGTAATAGGCCTATATCTGTTTTATAAATTCTAACTTTCAGCTTTTTTGACAGCAGACTGGATGACAAAAGATTGTCAATTGAATAATAATAGGCAGTTCCCATATTTATTCTGCTTTTAATTTAATAATAATAATAATAATAATAATAATAATAATAATAATAATAATAATAATAATAATAATAGTGATATCCGAAGACAGGTCAGAACCTCATCAGTGACACCAATATAACATCACGCATTAGACAAATAATCAGAGTCACCAGTTGATTTCCCCTTCCTTTACATGGATAGTTGACTAGTAATTCCATTAATTTAATTCGACGGCACCCGGTGCAGACATGGCTGCCCGGAGATTGAAACTTTAGCACACGTCTTGGGATTCTGTGAACAGGGATTGCTCTTGAGGAACTCTAGACATCATCTTGTAAGATCCAAAATTGCTGCCGCATTAAGAAATAAGGGCTGGCTAGTAAAAGAAGAAATCTCCTGTCTAGCTGAAAATGGGTCAACGAGACGAGTAGATATTTTAGCGTACAATACTGACACTAAACAGGGCATCATTGTGGACCCCACGATACGTTTTGAACTAGAATGTCATCAGTCAGCCGAGGTCCACCTTGAGAAGAAGTCGATCTATGAGCCTACAGTCAACTATTTCAAGCTGAAATATGCCTTAATTCACGTTGAGGTATTCGGCTTGCTCATAGGTGCTCGAGGGACTATAGCAGCTTTTTTCGAAGAATTTCGACGGCAGTTTGCTCTGCTAACATCATTGAGGGATGACATTGTGATAATTGTGTTAAAAAAAATCCTGCCAAATCCTAATTAATCACATGGTGCCATATTAATAGCAATTGTAATTTTTCACGCCCTTTTCTTTGTTTCCCTTCTTTAAAATTTTATATGTGTTTACATATGTATTATAGTTTTTTTTGGGGGGATATACTGAGTCCGTAAGGGCTACACTAATCAGACTTCAAATGTATACAAACAATTGTTCTTCCTCTGACGTATTATCATGTGAGATGTACTGCCTGATAATAGATGAATAATAATAATAATAATAATAATAATAATAATAATAATAATAATATTATTATTATTATTATTATTATTATTATTATTATTATTATTATTATTATTAAAAGTGATGGCATGATCACGGCAGTGTTGGTGGCAATTAAAAAGTTGTGACCGAGATTTTCTTTTCGAAACTACAGCTTCTATTTACATAACTCTATGAAATCTTGCAACGTCGCAATTCGCTATCTCATCTGGTGATTTCATATGTTCTTCTGAGAATAAACTAAGAAATAGTGTTAATAATAAAAGTTAAAATAAATAGCCGTAACATTTTCGAAAGAAAATTTTCACATCTGGACAAATAAAAATGATTCGCAATTGCATCTATCGTAAAAAAAAGAAAGAAAAAGGGAAGATTGGCGACTGGGGAGAAGATGATAAAGCGAGTAAAGAGAGTATAGTAGAAGGAAGTATGAATAGAAAAAAAGGAAGGTATAAAAAGGACTAAAGTGAACAAAAGGCAATGACCATTACACAATCTTCAGTTGAATTGCGATGGTAACGCCGCCATCTTTCACATAGTAGAAATGTGTACTAACGTTTCTTTATTCTTTTGTTTGCTATGGCTGGGAAAATTTCTTTCTCTATCCTCTATATCTCTCACACTCTTTTTTTTTCTATTTCTCTTTCTGCTTCTGCGTGTTGAATTGTCGACGTACCGGTCTTTCAAAACTCTGAAGAGTATAGCGAATGCAGTCAGTCAGTCAGACGGTAAAACCACCCCTAAGACAGACAGGAGAAAGAGAGAGAGAGAGAGAGAGAGGCCGGAGTCTGCCCCTTCACATCATGAAGAAACGTTACTATTTTGAGAATTCCGGAGGAATGGGTTGATGGGGTATGAAGGCTACATGCGGGGAGGAGGAAGGATTTGCGCAGAAAAGAAGAAGCTTAACAAAAGTAGAGAAATCTTTCATGTCTTTGTATTTGTGTCTTTTCATGTAATAAGCCACAAAAGTCTTGACGATTATTTTCTAGTGTCTGTCGTTATTTCTTACGACTTGGGAAAGGGGAGGGATAGTCATAAGACAAACAGAGCTAGACAAATAAGATCGGACGAGGAATTGGATAAAAGGAAGGAATAACGTAGGCTATAAAAGCGGAATTTATTGTTACAAATATTGACGTGTGGATTGAAGTTATAAACCTTATAGCAGCTTTCTTGTTTCTTTCCTTTGTTCCACAAGATATCAAATTAACTGAATGAAGCGGAGTGATGAGATAAAGTGATTTGGCAATGTAAAGCACGGGCTTTTGTGGAGAATTGTTTACTTTGAAGATAAAATTATTAATTTGTGTTATTAATCTCGCTATTGTTTTATCTTGCTGTAGTTCTTCATTCTTTAAGTTTCTTGATACACAGCCAGGAGTGATGCTGTGTTTTTACAACAATTTCTCATACTAACGTTAATCTTAACGTCTGTAATATAACAAAGTATTTTTTTCTGTTCTTAATAAGGAAAGTGTCTCTTTTATTCATTTCGTAAATGAAATTTTGAAAAATAGGCTATTGTTGCAATTTTACAGCATAAAATCATGGAAATTCACGTAACATGAATAGCCAAATAGTCATGAATATCACCTGTAAATGTTTAGTTGAAAACACGTTAAAATTGACTAAGATTTAGCAACTTTTGCAACCGTTAAAATTTATACAATTTACTTAACCCTTTGCAGCATGGTGGTTGTTCAGAAGAACCACCGTTTTCGTTCGTTCTAAATGTTATGACACAGATATTCAACCAAGGAACTATCTCTTGAGTATGCATAGAGGTGCCATCTATGTTTTGAAATTGTGTGCAGAGTTAAAATGTTGAAAGAAATTGATCGAAGCTATAAGCGTATTCCGAATCTCAGCGCTGAGCAATCTGATGGCATCACGGTGGTCTGAATTTCACCGATGGAGTCACTGATGCTCCACCGGTGTCGCACCGGTTCCATCAGCTTGCAGAGGTGGTGGCAGTCTCTATCAGCCGCCATCAGTGAACCTGATTGGTTCTTGTATAGGGCGGGAATTAGCAGACGAATGACATCGTGCACTGTTGTGTCATGGCGGTGTGTTCTGCTTTAGTTCTGCTGTATTGTTTGTAATGAGCACAACGTAAAAACAATATGTTAATGGCTTATGAGCGATCATGTCAACGGACCAGTTATTACTACCAGTTCAAGAAATAAATTGCTTATGCTCTTCTTTCTTTGAACGAGATGGCAGTACGGAAATTTCGCAAAATTTTGCTAGCGTAGCACAAACAACAACTTGTACAGTCGCCATGACAGCCATCGATCCTTCCAGCAGTTTTGTTCCTATTTCGCGTCATTGTTGTCCACCGGTCCGGTGAGATTCGGAATACGCGGTATGTTGAGAGCTATGAAATGAAAAACATAAAAAATTAATTTGTACTTCAGAGGGTTAAATTTTAGCACCTTACTGTCAATGTTAGAACATTGCTGTATGTTCAAATAATTTTTTTTAAATGTTAAGGTACAGTTTATATTGGTAAAATAAATTAAAGTACGTTTTTAAATAATGATGAATAGCTTATATTTTCAAAATTTCTGTTCAATTTTAGCAGTAAAAAGAGCGACTATTAGCTTAGCTTTAGGTAAATAAGTAAAAATAAGTCTACATATGTATTTTTTTAACTTATACTGTATTGTAAATTCCACCATGTCATTTCAAACATCCCTGAGCAGCTGAGAAATAATGAAATAGCTCTCAAGATGCTTAGTAAATTATTTTAAGTAAGAAAATTGATCAACTTAGTCAATTTATTTCATAGGAAACATAATGCCATAATAGCCCTTCTAGCGTAACATAATTGCCCTAAAAAGTGTACCATAATAGCCCCTCTCATTACACTAATTACTGCTAGACTGCTCAACATTCACAGCTTTTCTTTAGAATAAAATGAAACCGACACTATTCTGAGTAAAAGGAAAATTAAAAGACATACTATTTTTATTCATTCAAGATGAAAGATAGAATAATGATTATCACATTAAAGTATTTTCAAACAACAAAACTGCCTTTTCTTTTAATACATATATGAAGCAGATAATGATTTTTTAAAATTTTGTTCAATATTGCTTTACAAATTACATAAAATGTAGTTCTAAAATCGCAGTTTTAAACATTTTCAAGCTGAGCCTTTGATACATTTTAAAGTGTGTATCAAATTAGCCCCACTTCTTATACTGTGTAATATTACCCTACTTGACTTTACTAAAAAATCCATCAATTTTTTCGCTCACTCCCTAACTTCAGGAGTTGTATCTTTACTTGTTGCAAGTGAAATGCGAGTAAACACTAGCTTTTAAAATATGTATTCATACATAAAATATTTATAATTATAAACTTTTTCAAATACTCGTAGATTCCCTTAGGTACAAAATTTTCCGTACAATTACACTACATTTCAGAAAAAAATTGTACAAACCGAATTAAGGCACAGATTAGTCCTTGCAGTGGTCTCTGAAGCACGTGTTCTGGGTTCGAGTCCCGTTCAGATCTGTAAATTTTTCTTTAAAAATCCATAGTGACACTCGTGGTGGACAGAGTCGCAATTGAGGATATCCTTGAGGTTCTCCCGTTTCCCCAAGTTCGGCATCAACACCATTTCGCCCGACCTCCACATCCTTATCATTCTACAGCATTCTTCTAATGCTGGCTGGCGACGCACGGAGATAGCCGCTCTAGGTTAGATTAATGTTGCCTGCTCGAAACCTGCATACTCAGCGAATCTTATGCTACAAAAGGCAACGTCCAATTTTTCTCCAATGTTAAAAAAAATATATATGCAGAAATTGCGGTGAAAATGACTGATTGTGTTTAAACTACTCAAAAGAAACCAAGGGCCGTATTCATAGACATTTTTAGCGCGGGGTTTCGGTAGATTATCAGCGTTTTTCGTATTCATAAACCAGTGTTAGCGATAGGATATGATTTGAATTCTGTACTAGTAACCAGTGGATAGCCGGGGCTAGCTTAGTACGCTCGTAGCGCGTGCTGCGAAATGTCTATGCATAGCACCCTAAATGTTTAAAAAATGGAACACCATAATTTAGTTATTTAAATAATTTTTCATATAACATTGTTTGCCTTCTTTAATTAAATTTGTTTATAACGGTTCTATTAATACTTTGCTTATTTTAAATACTTAACATTATTTTGTGAATTTCTTTTTCTTAGTAGAATTTTAAAGAAATCAGGCTGACTGAAATTTGCAAAATAAACTGTCACTGAGACATGGCAAGGTTTACATAATTTACTGATGTAATAATGCCAAGATAAATAACAACTGAATGATTAAGTCAGTTCCTAGCTTTTAAAAGTTAGATAAATAGGCAAGAATTCTTCCGTCATTTGCTATCAAACAGTCTCTTGCTTGTTTTGTCTCGTTAACTTCTCATCTGAATGCAGACCAATTAGTTTAGTTGATAGCGGATCTCAATTTAGAATAAACGAGTAAAAACATACACTGATTGTTCCAATTCAATTTCAATAAACATGAAAGGAAACAATGGAAGGATTTATAATGACTTGTTCTAATTGTAAGTAAACGTTTAATTTACACAGAATGGAGAAATTTATTGACAAAGTGAACTTTCGAAACAACTGACTATGCAGTATAAAAAATATAAATATAAAAATAATAGACTTTCTCTCTTATTTGCATAGGACAGATTATAATAAAATTCTTCCGTATGAAATCTTTATATTTAAACCAAAGTTCATTATACTGTATGAACCAGTAGTCCTATACATACGTAATTATTCAGTTCATTTATTGGTTTACAGCGTATTCCGAATCTCACAGGACCGGTGGACATCAATGACGTCATGCTGCAGCAAAATAGGGACAAAACTGCTGGAAAGATCGATGGCTATCATGGCGACTGTACAAGTTGTTGTCTGCGCTACGCTAGCAAAATTTTGCGAAATTTCCGTACTGCCATCTCGTTCAAAGAAAAGAGAGCATAAACAATTTATTTCTTGAACCGGTAGTAATAACTGGTCCGTTGACATGTTCGCTCATAAGCCATTAACATATTGTTTTTACGTTGTGCTCATTACAAACAATACAGCAGAACACACCGCCATGACACAACAGCGCACGATGTCATTCGTCTGCTAATTCCCGCCCTATACAAGAACCAATCAGATTCACTGATAGCGGCTGATGGAGACTGCCACCACCTCTGCAAGCTGATGACACCGGTGCGACACCGGTGGAGCATCAGTGAAGCCATCGGTGAAGTTCGGAACACCGTGATGCCATCAGATTGCTCAGCGCTGAGATTCTGAATACGCTCGTAGATATTACAGTAGTTTTCTTCTGTTAAAATTCAATAAACTACATTAAATATCCCCAGTTATTACAATTTAACATGCCACATTCGGGATTACAGTACAACTCTGATAATATGATCTTCAAGGGATTAAGCGTTATAAGCGGGACAACGCTATAGACGAGAAATGATTTATGAAATGGGGGAAATAATTTAAACACAACTTCATATGAAACATTTTATTTTACATTAGTTACAGTGAAAAATACAAACAAGAGCTCATCTCGTATGAAAAAAATATTCCATCGTTGTTTGCCGTGTATTTGTACTGCTATTATAAATATAACATTTTCCCTGCAGTTGAAGTAAAGACATAGAAATTCACTTGACACACCGCTAGGAGCACACTAATGTAATTTTTCTGTATAGACAGAGATTTCCGCTTTGTCATTTTGCACTATCAAACTTACTGCACACTCCAAAGAATTCAAAGGCTGAATAAATTTTACAAAAAGAACGGGAATGTTCGATAGGAAGACGTTTTAAAGTTTTAAAATTTTTTCATGCAAAGAACAGTACCGGTAAATACATCTTATGACAGTGCTGATCGGACATATTTCTTCACCATGCTTTTAAAACTATAGGATGAACTTTAAGTATGGAATATTGTTAATAACCTCTTAAATTTTAATTTTACAAAAAAAAAAAAAGTTTTATACAAAAAAACTGTTGAAGATAAACCATACATTACGATACCAGTGTTCGAAAACAGTTATTCATACATACAGAGTGTGACGGTAAACTATTTTTTAAATGACACTCTATATTTCACACTTCGACTATTCTGACGTGTTGTTCATTGACTTAAGCATCGAACTCTCGAACAAATTACAACGCGTTCGTAATATATATGTGTAAGATATGTGGGCAATGTCCGACGATACGATCAAATTTCACCATTTTTCGAATCCTTATCTTGGCTCCGGCTCAACGATCGTAGAACTTTACACTGTATTTATTTTCTATTTCAAATTCTGCGCACCTCAGCCCCAAGTTATCTGCCGTCTCGTCTTGTGTATTTATGCTCCAACCATAACCTAAATACTCGATCTCAGATCACCGGTACATTGAGTATACCTCATCATAACACTTCCCGATAGTCTTCATCATTCACAGTTTCAATTTCTCGTCATTGGAACTCCCTACCTCATAACTTAAGGGGCTGTCAGACATTTACTAATTTCAAAACCCGTTTGTCAAATAGACTGCTTGGACTGTGAGCTTTCCTAAAATATAATTTTTTTTCTAATATATGATTTTTATTTTAACATATAAATTTTCTTTATAATTTTAACAATTCGATTCACTTTACTATAAATTGTTTGATTTTTAGAATTACATGTAACTAAACTTGTTTTCATTTTATTATTATTATTATTATTATTATTATTATTATTGTTATTAATTTTATATTGTTCCTGTTTTCCTGCTATTGTATTGCTATTCTTCTAAAGCTGGGTCTACACTATACAGGATCTTTCAAAAATACGGGGCATAATTTCAGGCATGTATTTCCCACATGTACTGTAGACAATCAAAATAGTTCATTACAACATGTGCCCGGAAATGATTTACTTCCGAGTTATGGCCTTCACAACATTGAAATTCACCGGAACGTTTTTCTTTCCGCAGGTCGTTGCCGTCAAAAGAGACATTAAGAGAGCACTCTGACAGTTCATTCCGAGGCGAAGGTTACATTCAGTGTTGTGTAGGCGTTAGATTGTGCGACATGTATTCAAATCAAGAGCTGGCAGAAATACACTTCATGTACGGTAAGGCGGACGGCAATGCTGCGCTGGCTCGTCGTTTGTACCAGGAGAGGTACCCACAGCGAAAATGCCCAGATCGGAAGATATTTGTACGTCTCCATTACCGTCTGTGAGAGTATGGAAAATTTAACATTCCTGGTTTGGGAAGGGGACGACCAAGACCTACAACTCCAGAAGTACAGGAGGAGATTCTGGAGGCTGTGAACATATCAGCACAAGAAGGGTAGCGTTGCAAGTCAATGTTCCCCATACGACTGTCTGGAGACTGTTGAAAGAGTATCAATTGTATCCTTATCATTTGCAACGTGTACAGGCCCTGTCACCAGCAGATTACCCTGCACGAGTTAGGTTCTGTCAGTGGTTCTTGCAGCAGTGTGGTGTAAATCCGAACTTTCCTGCCTTAGTATTATTTACAGATGAAGCACAGTTCACACGAGATGGCATAACAAATTTCCACAATCAGCATGCATGGGCGTATGAAAAACCCACGTGCAACTGTTCCATCTCATCACCAGGTGCAGTTCTCTCTCAACATGTGGGCCAGCATCATTGGTGATTGATTAGTTGGACCCCATGTACTTGTAAACAGACTTACGGGGCAGGCGTACACAAACTTCCTGGAAAACACCATACCTCATGTTTTAGAAGACACTCCACTGATCAATCGTCAACACATTCACTTCTTGCATGATGGCGCTCCTGCACACTTCAGTCGTACGGCTTGCCGGTAGGTACTTGGATCGAAGGTTTCCTGATCGATGGATAGGTAGAGGTGGCCCAATTGCTTGGCCTCCAGGCTCACCTGATCTGAACCCTCTCGATTTCTACTTGTGGAACCATTTAAAATCATTGGTTTATTCGTCTCCGGTGCCTGATTTGGAATCCCTTCGGAATCGAATTGTGGCATGTTCTGAGGACATACGCAATTCTCCTGGAGTTTGGGATCGTGTTCGCAGGTCAATGAGACATGGATGTGAGGTCTGTATTCAAGCAGGATGTGGACATTTTGAACATCTTCTGTAATGACAACGACCTGCGGAAAGAAAAACGTTCAGATGAATTTCAATGTTTTGAAGGCCATGACTCGGAAATGAAGCATTTCCGGACACATGTTGTAATGAACTATTTTGATTGCCTATATGTGGGAAATGCATACCTGAAATTATGCCCCGTATTTTTAAACACTCTGTATAACACAACACGTTATATAACAAACTTTGTATGCAACATGTTTCTTTAACTTGCTATATGTTATATTTGTGTTGGTATCAAAATAACAATTGTAACACATTATATAACTCGATAAATGAATAAATGCCACGTTTGAAAATGGAGTCGAGGGCAGATGATGTAGTTCTTGCTGTTGCTGCTTGTGTGATTGTGGCAGGAAGTAGTAGGCCTTGTAAACGAAAACGTTGGGTGCGACCATCTTTACAAGCTATAAGACAATAAAGTGGAAGTAACCTTTCAGCAGATCTTAAGAGAGATGCTAGTGATTCCTTGGCAGAAGAACTTGGATGTGATGGAAGTTTCAAAAACTTTTCCAGAATGATCAGTTCTGAGTTTGAATATGTTATAAATGTAATCGGACATGAGGTAAGTAAGAAAGACACTTCATTTCGAGATCCAATACTGGCGAGAAAAACCGTTACTTTAAGATTTCTTCCAAGTGGAGATTCCTGCAAACTTTTAAGCTATTTGTTCAAATTCTCCAAGCAGAGCATATCCAAGATTGTGCCAGAGTATGTGAAGCTATCACTGACTCATTTTGTCTCTTAGAAACAAGAGCATCTTGAAGTACGCCCATTTTGATTTGTACTGAGCGTTTGCTGCATATCCACTTTTCCCTTTCTTTAATTCTATCTGGAACTGACCAATAAGAATTCTCATTTTCTTTTCAACCTCTTGCATATCCATTTTTATATTAACACCCAATTCAGCCCACGCGTCGTGCTTTTTGTCTTTGTAGTCCATATCAGTCGCGGATCCCATAATACCCGTTTTTCTCTGTACAGCTTAATTAACTCTTAAGTTGCAGTCTTGTTTCACTACATTATGCAAAGTTGACTTCGGAACACAGGCGAAGCGCACAGAGAATGCATACAAGATACTTCGCAATAATGCAAAACACATGACGTGATGATTCCAGCAAGACTCAGTTCGTACCTTTTTGTGCAGCGGGTGTGTTTTATAACAAGTTACATGATGCGCAAACATGTTACATAACGATGTTTTATAACATCCTTTGATCTTTACCGACACCCGATGGATAACATATAACTTGCTATATAACACAAAAAAACTCATGTTATATAACATTTCCCGTTTCTGCAACAAGTTATATAACTTTGTTATATAACGTGTTTTGTTATATAGTGTAGACCCAGCTTTATACTTGTTGAGTGGAAGAGAAGGTTTTATGGCCTTAACTCTGCCAGTAGAAATAAATCTATTACTGCTGCTACTACTACCACTACTACTACAACTACTACTACTACTTACTTACTTACTTACTTACTTACTTACTTACTTACTTACTTACTGGCTTTTAAGGAACCCGGAGGTTCATTACCGCCTTCACATAAGCCCGCCATTGGTCCCTATCCTCAGCAAGATTAATCCATTCTCTATCATCATATCCCACCTCCCTCAAATCCATTTTAATATTATCCTCCCACCAACGTCTCGGTCTCCCTAAAGGTCTTTTTCCCTCCGGCCTCCCAACTAAGACTCTATATGCATTTCTGGATTCGCTCATACGTGCTACATGCCCTGCCCATCTCAAACGTCTGGATTTAATGTTCCTAATTATGTCAGGTGAAGAATACAATTCGTGCAGTTCTGTGTTGTGTAACTTTCCCCATTCTCCTGTAACTTCATCCCTCTTAGCCCCAAATATTTTCCTAAGCACCTTATTCTCAAACACCCTTAACCTATGTCTTTTCCAATAGTTGGTTTAAAAATATCCTCCCGTCCTACTTTAGCATTGAAATCCCCCAATAAAATTTTCATGTGATATCTAGGTAACTGATCAAAGTCTGTTCCAATTTATTCCTCATAGAAGTTATCCTTTATATGGTCGTCTTTCTCTTCTGTAGGGGCATGAGCGTTTATAACTACCATATCGCACCATCTACCCTTTGTTACCCCTCCTGTTCTATATAGACTTGTAACATTCCAAGTACCAAACCTCAAAACCTTGTTCCTTTGCTGTGGTCGTGCCAGAGAGTCAGTCCCATTCCGAGGCTTATTTGAAGGATTCGTAACAAGCTGTTTTTTACGGTGATGGGTTGTTAGCCCTTCGCCCAACCCCCAAGCTGGAGGACCACCCCTCATTGGCTGTCCGCGACTGCTTATTCAATATATTCACAGCTACCCTCCATATCTGGAGGCCGTCTCCTCGATCCGCAACTACTACTACTATATTAAAATTTACATATTCCGAATCTCCATTAAATTCCACGTATGAATACGAAGAAACTTTGCCAATTATCTCATTTCTTGCCTCTTAACTATTTATTAAACTTGTTTCATAGACTTCAAATTTGAAGCAAATAAGTAGGTATTTAAAATCAAGTAGAGTAAGTAGGTCATAAGACTAAACAAAACACTATGATTAACCAAATTTTATTACAGATGCTCAAATGAGAACCATTCATAGCCAGAAAATATCCCAGTTTGTCACGAAAACAGTTCATTGTCTTCCTCACAGTTATATTTCTCTTCTGTATCATCTCATGTCTACAATGGACGAGGGGTCGAGATGCCCTCTCCGGTCGATTCAGTACGACCTCTGCCACTGTTCTGCACTCCCGATACTGTACACCACAATGTAGCGCGATGCGTGGGCGGAATTCTGCGGTGCATTGCTCGGAGCATGCCGTTCTAAAATGATTGTCCATATCTTCCTCCCAGTCTAGCACCCCAACAGTCATGCACTAATTTTCTGTACAGTTGTTGCACGTGCGCTCTATAAAGAGAGCTCAGCCTTAACTTTCTGTCAATTCAGGTCGTAAAATGTTCGCCTTGTACTAAAAAGTGCATTTCAAGTGTATTATTTTTAACAATTCAAGTCCTGCGTTATTTATTACCTCAATTCTATTGCAGTCAAAAGACCTCTTAAGAGGAGTCATGGCAGCTGGTTGCTAGAACATTTAATTCAGTCACGCACGGTTTATAAAACACCACCAAAATAATATGTAAGCCACTGCATTGGCTTGTTAAATTTCACGCCGCATATAAGAAATACATTTTGGTCCTCTTGTGTTTTACTGCCTTTTAATGGAGTTTTATAAATGATGCTCGACAGAGATCCTTATAATAGTAGTGGTAGTAGTAATAATAATAATAATAATAATAATAATAATAATAATAATAATAATAATAATAATAATGGGCAATATGGTGAGACAACTTTCCTTCATAGATTATAAGAAAGCATTTGACAAAGTTAACAGAACTAAACTATTTAAAATATTGTGTCATGTTGGAGTGTCACATCAGATTATCATTTCTTTAGCTCATTTATGTGTAAGAAATTTAACATCTCTTAATTCAATAACGAATTCACTGGAAATCTATTAATAGAGGTATTCGGCAAGGAATTGGTTTACAATCAGTGGCGGTGCGTCAATAAGAGCACAAGAGCACGTGAACATCTTCTTCCTATTAATGCACTAGTTTTATTATTTAATATCGTATTGGCGTAGTGGGGATGTATATCAGGATCGAGTATTTTAAACTTCCCGCATCTTGCATAAACTTCTTATGTAAACTTGGCAACATCCGTTCACGTACAAGCCGTGCTCTTTTCAAGAAGGTTACAGAAATTTCACGCATGCGCGGGAGAAAATTGTCTTTCGCTGGCCGCTTATGACTCGTCAAGAGCACAAAGCGTTAAGTGAACAGTGAATCTATCCTACAGATGTCAGGTACATCGATGTCTATCGTTTACGTGCTATATCTCGATGAGAAAATTTAATAAGTCTGTATTTTAGCCTGCAGGTGTCAGCATCTCACTGTCGGAACGTTTACTTTATGAGGATGTGTGTATAGTGCTGCTGCGAGTGTGTAGTTTGTGAATTACTATACTTCAGTGTCGGCATATAGCATAGTTTGGCTTTCAAAGACGTGCTGGCTGAATGTGATGGTGGTATGAATTTAAATATCTATATGGTGGTGTATATTATTTGAGAATAATACGAGTATTTACTGGCATGTATTTATAGTAATCAATCTATGCGAATGGGATTACAGTATATTACTGAACACACGCTTTTGTAAATTGTTTTATGTATTAATTTTTAACAAACGTAAACAATGAACTCTGTTCAAGTAATTTTGAAGAGTAAAGAACTGGGTAAACTGGCTTTCCAGGAAAAATTGGAAATAAAAAGACTGGGTTTCATTATTATTATTATTATTATTATTATTATTATTATTATTATTATTATTATTATTATATGTTGTTTTGAATTTATATACGGTTTTTTCGACAGTGAAACATTGGAATAATGACATTTCATATTAGGCTAAAAACGTACGATTTAAAATTCTCTTCGATTTTCGAACACAAAATTGTGAACATACAAACATAGTTTTTATCACGAGCCGCCACTGTTTACAATGAATATTTATTTTGTGTGTTCAGTCTAAGTGACTTATCAATATTTAAAAACAACAACAAATATTTATAAATAGAAATAATTAATTGAAGTTAAAAGATTTGATGCTAAAGTTTTCGCCTATTTGACATCTTCAGGCACATACTCAAAGTTGAAAAGTAGAATGTAGGTATAACTTTCGAAACAGGAAGTTGTTCCTACATTCTACTTTTCAACTTAAATTGAAGGATCCATTTAAAATCATTACGACATCTGCTAATAAATAAAGTTTAATATTGGAATCAACATCAACCACAAGATTTTATCAACAGTAATCTCACTAGAGGTTTTGATTTATCTAGAGAAAATCAAAACTCGAGTTGGATTTAAATGACTGTTACACGATTAGAAGAAAGTATATAAAGATTAGAAGTAACGAATTACTCCAATGCAATAAAATATTAATTGACTTACGAAAATACAACTGTCTTCAAATTTGTACCATCTCAACATTATAAATATTACGCTAGTAGATGGCAGTAGTATGTTATGAATAGCTGTTTTCTTATCAATTTTGTCAACTATGGAATCTTCATTGAACTCTGTGGACGGTTAGTGGTCAAGAAGGCTTTGTTGATTCAGTTTCACTTTTATTAAAACAGTTGCATTCCACTTCAATTATCCCGATCCCAGTAATCAACGTCACTTGACAGATGATCTTAGTATTAAACAATCTCTGATACGTGACAATTCATAATATCATATAGCAGAAGCTATAATATAACCTAAATAATATAAACGAGTGTTAGAAAAGTTTTAATTGGGGTGATGAAATAAACAAGAAACATTTTAATTAACGACGATGAAATAAAAAATAAACGTGAATAATTTTAAAAGAAACAATTAATGAAAGTAGATACAATTTTCAAATTTGAATGTTTTAGTGTTTGGTGGTTCAGTTGATGTTATATTGGACGTGTGCGTAAAAGAAGTGGAACTCGTTGATGTACATGGTGTATCCTCAACTTATTCAGGATTTCCGAATGGTGCTCTTCATTTATTTGTAAATTAGGTTTCAGGGAAGATGCATATCTATGGCCAGTGATCTTTATTAATTCTTGTTCTTGAATGCCAGATGAGTCATATTTGAAAGTGCTGTGCATCGACTGGAGTGGTTTGTAATTCTCTGTTTTTTTGACGTCCAGACCAGTGCAGCTTGAAATGTTGGCAAACAAAGAAACAAATGCTAGGGTAGTGATAAAAATAACAAATGCGAGGGACGCGGTAAAATTAAACAAATGCTAGGGACGCGATAAAATTGTGCGATAAGCAGCCATGATTGGTTGAAAGACGTCCTTTCTTACCGTTTTTTGGTCAAAAGTAGTGTGACGTAGTAAAAGTGTAATAGTCATTTTAATATAGTTATAATTTTTACAATAATGCTTGACATAACGACACAAACCATTAATTTGTAAAACACATACATGATCATGTGCAATACATTAAAAAGATACGTTCAGAAGTAATTAATCTTTAATGAAAGGTAACATTTTATATAATTTGAACCTTTTTTAACATCCATAATTCTAACTTTTTGTGTTTCTGTAGTTGTTTTAATTATTGTTAAAAATTGAAGTAGATATGAATATTGATTTGGTTTTAATCATCACACAAATAGATTATTGAACCAATAATTAACTCAACTGTAGTTTATTAGTTAATTTATATCATCATCATCATCATTGGCGCTACAGCCCTTGGTGGGCCTGGGCCTCCCTTAGTAATTGTCGCCATCCGTCTCTATCTTGTGTAGCAGCCTTCCAATTCTTGCACCCCAACTTTCTGGCATCCTCTTCCACTCCATCAATCCATCGCAAGTGCGGTCGACCTCGTCTTCTCTGACCTCCCGAATTTGTTATTACAATTTTTTTGCAAGGTTCACTTGGGTCCATGCGTATTACATGTCCTGCCCACCTCAATCTGCTAGTTTTAACTGTATTGATTATATTTGGCTCTCCTAGAAGTCTATATAATTCATAGTTGCATCTCCTCCTCCAGAGACCTTCCTCAAATGTTGGGCCATAGATCCTTCGCAGAATCTTTCTTTCGAAAATCTCCAGTCTTTTTTCATCATTTTTGGAGATTGACCACGTTTCTGCCGCATATGTCAAAACTGGTCTCACTAATGTTTTGTAAAGAATAACTTTTACTTTCCTGGATAGAGCATGCGAACTAAAGTGATATTTCAAGCCGAAATATGCTCTGTTTGCTTTCATTAATCGATTAGAGATTTCTTTGGACATGTTATTATCGCTAGTGACCACTGATCCTAAATATGTAAAGTTGTCAACTTTCTCAAAATTATAATCTGATATCTGCAGGCTGTCTATTTTGTCAACTATCTTTCCATTATCTGCCAACATATATTTTGTTTTCCTCTCATTGATAATGAGGCCTATTTCTTTTCCAGCCTGTTCCAAGGAAAGGAACACTTGCTTTACATATTTCACGGATCTGCCAATAATGACAATGTCATCCGCAAATGCCAATATTTGTGTGGATTTATAAAAAATATTGCCCCGTGTTTGCACTTCAGACTTCCTGACGACACTTTCCAATGCAATATTGAATAGGAGGCATGCTAATTCATCTCCTTGACGAACTCCATTGTGTATTTGGAATGGTTTCGATGTTAGGTTCTGTATTTTAACTTGGTTGTATGTGTTACTCATTAGCAATTTAACCATTCTAATTAATTTAGTTGGGATATTCAATTCTTCCATTGCCACGTAGAGCCTTTCCCTATTAATACTATCATAGCCACACTTAAAATCGATAAAAAGCAGATGAATTGGGATACAAAATTCCTTCATTTTTTTCTAAAATTTGTCGTAAAATAAAAATCTGGTTAATTGTAGATTTTCCGGTGCGAAACCCTGTTTGATAGTCCCCCAATAAGTTCTCTACGTAAGGACAGTTAATTTATATATATGTGGTTTTAATATGTTTATTTTAAGATTGTTTATGTATATATTCAATAGTTATTCCAATCACTCTAAAATTAATGTACCACATGAGATTGTTTGAATATGTGCCTCAAGATGACAATTCGCTAAAACGTTAGCATTAAATCTTTTAACTTCAATGAATTATTTATATTTATAAATATTTGTTATTGTTTTTAAATATTGATAAGTCATTTAGACTGAAAAAATAAAATAAATATTCATATTATATTATATTGTATATTGACTTATCTGAATACTATTACAATGCTTTCTAAAGTAAGGATGTGGTTTATCTTCACTGTTATTTATCACTTATATTTTCTTTCTTTCTTTCTTTCTTTCTTTCTTTCTTTCTTTCCTTCTTTCTTCCTTTCTTTCTTTCTTTCTTTCTTTCTTTCTTTCTTTCTTTCTTTCTTTCTTTCTCATTATGGATTGAAGACAAATATCTCGTGGCAGCATAAGAAAGAGAAATCCGAAGTCTTAGCTTTTAAGGAAGAAACCCAATACCAAGTAAGACATGCAGTTCCGGCAAATTGCGGCCCCTGATCCGTTTTCCCCCAAATTGTTACCTACCATCTGGAGAGTGTACATTGCGGCCCATCACCTGAATTGGAATAGGTACATTGCGGCCCATCACCAGAATTGGAATATGTACATTGCGGCCCAACACCTGAATTGGAATAGGTACATTGCGGCCATCACCTGAATTGGAATATGTACATTGCGGCCCATCACCTGAATTGGAATATGTACATTGCGGCCCATCACCTGAATTGGAATAGGTACATTGCGGCCCATCACCTGAATTTGAATATGTACATTGCGGCCCAACACCTGAATTGGAATAGGTACATTGCGGCCATCACCTGAATTGGAATATGTACATTGCGGCCCATCACCTGAATTGGAATATGTACATTGCGGCCCATCACCTGAATTGGAATAGGTACATTGCGGCCCATCACCTGAATTTGAATATGTACATTGCGGCCCATCACCTGAATTGGAATAGGTACATTGCGGCCCATCACCTGAATTGGAATATGTACATTGCGGCCCATCACCTGAATTGCAATACGTACATTGCGGCCCATCACCTGAATTGGAATATGTTCATTGCGGCCCATCACCTGAATTGGAATATGTACATTGCGGCCCATCACCTGAATTGCAATACGTACATTGCGGCCCATCATCTGAATTGGAATATGTGCATTGCGGCCCATCACCTGAATTGCAATACGTACATTGCGGCCCATCACCTGAATTGGAATACGTACATTGCGGCCCATCACCTGAATTGGAATATGTACATTGCGGCCCATCACCTGAATTGGAATACGTACATTGCGGCCCATCACCTGAATTGGAATATGTATATTGCGGCCCACGCAATATGTGTAGGCTAATGTCTTGGCCTTGGCAACATTTTCCTTTCCATTTTTCAGACTCAGAACTGCGTATGCGTAGGTAAGGTTAAAAATGTGCCATATGTATTTTTCTCGTCAATAATTTAAAGAATTAAATCTTCTAGTCAGTAAGTTAAAATAGAAGACTTTCATGTCAGTAAATAATTAAGTAATATTTTTCTTCAATTAAAATAAACCATATCACTTTTGAACGGGTAGAAACTTGTAGCATGATTCAACGAATTTAAGCCTAGTGCAGGCTTTTGTCTAGTACTTTAAAATTCTTGCTTCTCTCATACTTTTCGAAGGCGAGCTCCGCAAGTATTCAGACGCATAATGCACAGAACCAATAACGTTAAGAAAATTCTGCTCTTCACACACAAACAGGCGCAATGTGAATAACGTTAAGATGTGACGTCATCAAGATTGCCAACTTAAATCAAATACTATGGCTTTTCCCTCCCGAAACAGCTAAGTTAATCGATAGATATGACGTCGTCAAAATTGCCAACTTAAATCTAGTACTATAGCCACAGTCTACTATATACAGTCGCGAAGCTTGAGGTGATTTTTTGCAAATCTCGTGATAAAGCGCTCCAAGAGGTTAGCAACTAGAAACAATAGACTGTCCACGGTCGACTTTGGACTGTGTCGTATTTCCATCGAGTGCTAGCTCGTTGCGTATTTCACATTGATGCTTGTGAAATGTTCGTTATTGGTTGTAATGAAAATGTTAATGGCTAAAATACAATAATTGGAATAATAATATTTTACTAGAGACGTAGAAAAATTAAGTTTGTTTTAATGAAATTTATTGATCACGTTTTATTTTCAATTCTGGTGGGATTATTATTGCTTAGGCCTACTTTTTTTTTTCAAAGGATAGGCCTATGTTTTTAATTATAGCTGTTAATTTTGTTGTTATTTTTATTTGTTACTTTACTAGAGACGTAGAAAAAGTCTGTTACAATAAAATTTATTGATCACGTTTTATTTCCAATTCTGGTGTGATTATTATTGCTTAACCTCATCCCACTTTGTTAACTACGTAAGCCTACACTACAAGTACCGGTACACGTAAGTTACTCCATTAATTCATATTTCCATTATTATTGTTGTAAAGGGAAATGAAAATTAATATTTATTGGTTTCATAGTTAATTATCGCTATAATCTTGAATGAGTGAAGCGATTATAGTAAATTTCAGTTCGTTTTGCACAAACAAAAATAATATTAACCTATTTCTTGAAGGTATCTTCGAGTTTATGGTAGAATTTAATATACTGTACTTCATTAAAATAATAAATTAACTTTATGCATTTAATATTTCAATAATGGAAGGAAGGTGTTAATTTTTCCAAAAGAACACGACAACGAAAGTGTAACATATTTTGTCGTCTGCTAGGAGAGAGATCTGCTATGATGAGGCGATAGTAGCGATACTAGTGGTGGGCAACTACCCATGTTTGCATTTTTAGTACATATTGAGCTTCGCGACTGTATATAGTAGACTGTGCTATGGCTTTTTCCCTCCCCAAACAATTCCTAAGTTGATCGATAGAGGGCCGCAATGTACGTACTCAGTCTTTTCGTAGCGGCAGCAAATTATGCTTTGCCTGCTAGTTGGGCCGCAATATACGTGGCATGAAGATATGTCTTAAAAGTAATTTATTAAAAATATTTGATTCATTCATTTTAATTACCTTGGTTATTCACTTATTTACAATAATGGTGTAGACATTACGAACAAAATTATAACATTTATAAAAACATTAGACACAGTAAATTCAGTAACGAAGCTGTCTTTAATACAGAAGCTTACTAGAATCAACATTTACAAAACTTCAGCCCGAACTATCTTGGCTTATGGTAGCGAAGCATGGACCACCAGAAAGTGCGGCGCTTCTAAAATTATTGCAGGAGAAATGAGGTTTATGAGACGGACTGCTGGTTACTCTTATTGGACCTTAAAAGGAATACAGACATCTTGGAAAACCTAGAGACAGAGCCAATGTTAGAGTGCAATGGAAAACTAGGGCAAATTGGAGCGACCATGTTAAAAGAATAAATAGAGAACGAATCCCCAAAGAGATTCTGCGATATCATCCTGCGAGATATATCGTACTTTCGGCTGAAAGTTGGCATGAAACTGTAACAAACCATGTTATGGTGTAATACTTTATTGACGATGATGATGATAACAATAATAGTAAAATAATAACGATAATAATAATAGTAATAAATTAATTGTGTCTTTTAGAAAATAAAAATGGGTTCCGAATTAGGAGATAATGTATGGACACTTAGACACCATATTTGTTCTGAAACAGTTGACAAAAGAGTGGAGTACAACTTAGGAACTCATTTAGTTTATTCAAATAATTTGAAAAAGTATTTGACTGTGTAAATAGGGCAAGTATTTCACTGCAAACCCTGCATTCTCGAATCTTTACTATTTCCTGCCTTCCTTTAGTCTCCTCATATAATCCATACCTATATCTTCTTGTCGTTTATCACTCACTAATTTCTTCTGCCCCGAACTCTTCTCCCGTTCACCAATCCTTCAGTAGGAAGTTTCTTCTAAGCCAGTGACCCATGGAATTTTTTTTTCTCTTCCTAATTAGTTTTTAACACCATTCTCTCTTCGCCTACTCTTTCCAACACAGCTTCATTATTTACTTTGCCCACTTCACACGTTCCGTTCTTCTCCATATCCACATTTCAAATGCTTCTATTCGCTTCTCTTCACTTTGTCGTAATATCAATGTTTCAGCTTCCGTGCACTACCACATTCCACACAAAGCACTTCACTAGTCTCTCCCTTAGTTCTTTCTCCAGAGGTCCGCAGAAGATGCTCCATTTTCTATCTAAAGCTTCCTTTGCCATTGCTATTCTCGTTTTGACTCCCTGGAAGGAGCTCATGTTACTGGTTATAGTATACCACAAGTATTTGAAGCTGTTCACTTGCCCTACTGCCTTCTTTCGAATTCGCCGTTTACCTTCTTTATTTTCCTTATAAACATGGTCTGTGTCTTGTTTGCCTTTATTTTCAACCCATACTTCTCACAATATTGTAATTTACCTCTAGTATCATATCCCTGACTATCGTCTCCTCTTCTGCTAACAACGCCATATCAAACAGCAAATTTTATGCATTGTATTCTTCTTCCTCCTACTTCCAATACCATAGTATTCACAAATGAATAGTTTTCTCAGAAAAAAATAATTTCCGTAAATGTTAACACTGATTTACTCGATAAGTACTATCCATACGGTTCTGAGAAGAGAAACTGATGAAGAATGATTTTTTTTGTAGTTTTATTTAAATAAAATGGACTATATTCTTACAATTTATATAAAAATATTAACATTTATCCTCAATTATTCCTGCCACTAAGAAGCCTGGCAATCCTGCTGGAGTGACTAACGAACAGAACGCAGCTGTTCAGACCGAATGCGTGTGTTATTTCGTACTTGAAACGATGACGTTGTTGTGAAACTAGTTGGATTTTCAGGCTAATTTTATACTTAACCATAAATTTAAGTAAAATCGTTCAATACGTTTAAAAATTATTATATTGTATTTTATTCCTCCACTTTTAACTTTTCTCTAGAATATGCCATTAGGAAAGTTCAGGATAACAGACAGGGTTCGAAATTGAACGGGTTACATCAGCTTCTTGTCTATGCGGATGACGTGAATATATTAGAAGAAAATCCACAAACGATTAGGGAAAACACGGAAATTTTGCTGGAAGGTATTAAAGAGACAGATTTGGAAGTAAATCCCGAAAAGATAAAGTATATGATTATGATTCGTGACGAGAATATTGTACGAAATGGAAATATAAAAATTGGAAATTTATCTTTTCAAGAGGTGGGGAAGTTCAAATATCTGAGAGCAACAGTAACAAATATAAATGATATTCGGGAGGAAATTAAACACAGAATAAATATGGGAAATGCCTGTTATTATTTGGTTGAGAAACTTTTGCATCTAGTCTGCTGTCAAAAAACTTGAACGTTAGAATTTATAAAACAGTTATATTACCGGTTGTTCTGTATGGTTGTGAAACTTGGACTCTCAGTTTGAGAGAGGAACAGAGATTAAGGATATTTGAAAATAAGGTCCTTAGGAAAATATTTGGGGCTAAGAGGAATGAAGTTACAGGAGAATGGAGAAAGCTACACAACGCAGAACTGCACGCATTGTATTCTTCACCTGACGTAATTAGAAACATAAAATGCAGACGTCTGAGATGGGCAGGGCATGTAGCACGTATGGGCGAATCCAGATATGCATATAGAGTGTTAGCTAGAAGACCGGAGGGAAAAAGACCTTTGAGGAGGCCGAGATGTAGGTGGGAAGATAATATTAAAATGGATTTGAGGGAGGTGGGATATGATGATAGAGACTGGATTAATCTTGCATAGGATAGGGACCGATGGCGGGCTTATGTGAGGGCGGCAATGAACCTGCGGGTTCCTTAAAAGCCATTTGTAAATAAGTAAGTATTTTATTCCTTGTTTATACGCAGTTATATCACTTCCATGCAGTATATTTACATTTTGAAATGAATAAATAAATAAAAATAAATAATGCAATAATATTTAATGTTACGAATTCCCATTGGATGGGCGTAAATTGCGCTGTGTGAATAATCTTTTAATATTAATCTAGTGGCTGGAATGGCATGTTACGAAATGCTGAAATATGCAGTTGACGAACTCCATCAGGTAGCAAGTGACGCTTGAAATCACATCTGCTGCAGAAGACGAACAGTTGTCCCGAAATGTAAAATTTTAGAAGGAGCGTAACGAGATTGAACTAGACGTAATCCTACATGATTCGTCCGACTCTCAGTCCACTATTAACACAGAATGTACGGGCTACTCCATATGAAATTGATCAGTAAATAACCTCGCATTTTTATACCCTAATTTTTTCCCTAATTGTACAGTACAAGGTGCTGAGGAGAGTGCATTTGCAAAAATATAGTATCGAAAGTCAAACGGTTTTCGTATTGTTCAGCGACAAATTTAGCGTATTTTAGAAAAACAAGCCTCTTTCAGCGCTCAGAACTCTGGAACATTTACTGCAGAACAATGAACAAGAGCACATCTTGAAGCTGACATTTGGTAGGTTACGATAAGAAGTAATCCTTATTTTTATTGTATACAGACAGACAGTTAATCTGATTTTACTTACTTTTAGGCTTTTTGCCCATTTGTAAAAATGTAAAAAAAATATTGAGAAAAAACCTTGCAATATTACGAGGGATTCGACATTGTTTAGTGTCACGGCAATAAGTTTCGAGGGTATTAAATACATTATTTTCACACGCCTGGACTTGAACGGCGCAGTACCGCACGCACTGGCCGAGAGATGAAGATAAGCGAGCGTTGGGCGTCATTTTACTTCTGTGTTTATGAAAACCTGTGATAAAGCTAGCCCAGCTTATGCGCTACTAGACGACACATCACGTGTTTATGTCTCCATGGCCTTGCTTCCCTCGGCTAGCTCCCGCCTCACAGTCAGCTGGTTAGCTCACGCGCGTACTATTTATTTTCTTTATTTGATATTTTCAATACTTTCTTATCAACGTTGCACCAGTAAAAAATATGTGTTTATTTGTACTTTCAACGCGGAATCTAACCATATATTTTTAAAAATATTTTTTCGTGAGCAAAGGCGTCTTAATGAAGAAAAATCTAAATTTCTCCATTTCCATAAAACGTAAGAAAAACTGTTTCAATGTCAATGTAAACTTTAACTTTTCAGCATCAAAATAAACCATGATTTTGATCATTGGGTGAAAGGGTTTCGGAGCCACAACAGTTTAAAGTTGCTAATTTTATGAAAATACGATAAATTTAAATATTTTAAATTTAAACACTATGAAGTTCTGATGCCTCAAACTTTGCACAAAGCATTGTATCACAGTTGTCTACGGACAGAAAAAGTTTCATTGTATTTAAAAATTGCAAGGTCAATTTTCTCTATATTTCGGTCGATTTGAGATGGAATAGTCCGTACGTAAGAAACCTTAACAGATCGTTCTTAAGCAGCGTATAAGAGCGACAGGATCTATAACTCGAAGGAAGGAAACGACATGTGTAATAAAAAAGTGGAGTAGACCATGTCGTTTGGATTATAAATAGTTTCTTCATCGTGCTCTTGAAGTGAGAGGTCCGAGTATAAAGAAAGAGAGAAAGGAGAATTCTGTAAGGTGATGTAATAAAAAAGAGTGTACCCCATTAAAATTCGTACAGTAGGGGTCTTGTATCAGTGGATGTGTTTTCTTCTCTTTCTTTTTTCACGAAACGTAGAATTTTATCTTCAAAGTTTAATCTCTGTTGTGACTTTTTCTCTTGGCACTTACACGTGCAATCAAGATAAGCTCTATGTTCTAGATTTTGTCCATGTAATTAAAATTATTATGTATATTCAAAGGAAAAGTTGCCATAGCGTGAACGAATTTCAGAACAAACACAACTGCAAGACCGTTCTTTGTAGCATGTACTTGAGTTCACAGTTACTAACTTTCTGTTTGTAATAGCGCATGCACTCTTGTGACAGTTGAGTCCTGAAAAGCGTCGTGATTAACGATGTAATGAAGAGATGCTGACAAAACAAGTGATATGTAGTGACTGTGCATTAAGGAGGGACTACGTTATACCCCCTGAATACGTCAACCGAGTGATCCCAGCCTCAATTAAAATAAATTTGACTTTTATTTTATTATAAGACAGAGATAAGTTTTACAGTTCTGCAAACATTTTGATTATTTTTATAAAAATGGTTTCTAGCAAATATACTGGGTGTTCATTTCAAAGTGTGTCATGACGTCACTGTTGTGAGTCAGCATTTTGAAGCGAGTTTCAGCTTTTATGTCAGAGAAGTTTCCTATTATTCAAGACGTTCAATCTGAACTTGAGAACGTGTACAGTATAACTTGAACGTCGTAGCAACAGATGGCGGTCTGTACGGTCTATGTGCTACCATAACCTCTTTCGAACTGTATTTTGCGCGGGAAAATCGTACGCAGGGTATTTGTTATCCTCGGTAACGGCAACATTCCACAACACAAATCAAATGCTCCGTGTTGATGTTGACCGTCGAAGTTAATGTCAACAAATACGTAAGTAATCTTCTTAACCCTCTCCCAATAAAGAAAAAAACTCACCACAGTACGTGTTTCCAAACAGTTCACATTCCTGCCACTACCGGCGTTACCCTACGTATCGGTAAGTACTCTTCAAAATGAACGCCGTACTTGCCAGGCAACTTCTCTGGCACATATGTAATACGCCTTTGCGGAAGTTTAGGAAGATTGAATTCTCTAGGCTCATCGGCTAGCCACATGACGGCATACAGCGAGCCATGACACACTTTGAACTGAACATGCAGTGTTCTCTCCACTTGTGTACGACTTTTTTTTTATAAACTACTTCTTGCGCAGGTTTGTCTTGACACGTCATGAGCTGTCTTTTATTGACACGTTCTCTCATTTCATCATTTCAAATGTCCACTCACTCCTCTTCTTTCTCCAGGTTTTAAGTCCCATGCTGCTTTAATACATCTCAAGTTATGACTCTATCCACTTCAGCATTCCATTCTTTTCTTCTTGTTTTAACAAACGTCTCAACAACAACACCATATTCTTCTCTCACAATCTCACAGTCTGGTTTCAGAATCCATTCAGTCTTTATTTTTCCTGTGATGGCTCGTAAGTATTCCTTGTCTACCGCTCCAGTTAACAGTTAGCTTGTCTGATAATAACGAGGGGGGCCCGGGTTCAAATCCTTAACTAACTGAAGCAGAAATGCTGGATAACTTACACAGAATATATTATTTTAATGTACCGAAGTACATATGATATTTCCATGCAGATATTCTGCGTCATCATTCGATTAAAGAGTAATGGAACGGAGAAAAATTCTCTCCGGCGCCGGGATTTGAACCCGGGTTTTCAGCACCTAGGCACATGTGTGGACTTCAGGCCTACGTTCATAGACATCTATGACGTAGTGCAGAGGGCAGCCACTAGAGGGAACCCAAGAGTTTGAACTTAAACTGAGACGATTCTGTCCGGCGCCGGGGTGGGTATCCGGTGTGGCTTAGTGGATAAAGCATCAGCACGTAGAGCTGAAAACCCGGGTTCAAATCCCGGCGCCGGAGAGAATTTTTCTCCGTTGCATTACTCTTTAATCGAAAACTTACACAGAAATTTAAAAATCTTTTCTTTCCGCCGTATTTGTAAATAACACTGAAATTTCGTTTAATGCTAGTGTGAAAAATCTGGGTATTAATATCGAGGAACACTTAAATTGGGTCACACAGAATAAACATGTATGTAAAAAAAAAGTATTTTCTATACCGCACTTTTTATTCTTTTTAAATTAAAATAAATCTTAATCCAGACACTTGACATGCCACAGTTCGACTACTGCGATATTCTATTAAGTGATCTCAGCCATGATCTGACCCAAAAATTACAGCGTGTCCATAATGCCTGTGTTCGGTTTATATGTAATATCCGTCTCTACGATCACATCTCACCGTCTTTCAATGAATTGTCTTCTCCATCAGATTTTGCATATATCAACCCCTTAATACCTTGCATCACGATTTCATAATTATCCACACATCATAATCTGTATACCCGTTCACAACACGACACTCTATTGTCAGTCCCTCTCTACAGAACTTCGGCGTATTCTTCATCTTTTACAATATATACTATCCGTTCTTAGAATTCATTACCTACAGATGTTAGGGGCTGCTCGACCTTAAACGCTTTAAGTCCAAAGTAAAACGTTTTATTTTAAAATGCACAGTGTCCCAGGGTATATATTAGAATTCACAATTGCAATTAGTTTATAAAGTAATCGTGTAATTTAATTTGTCATCTACTCTGAATAAGTATTTAAGTTCGATAATCCTTTGTCTTATGCATATTTTTCTTTTTCGATTTTGTCTTAGGTATACCTATAACTTTCTTTTGTATTAACATTATATTATCATGTATTTCCATTTTGTCTTATGGTTGAGTGGAAGAGAAGGCCTCATGGCCTTAATTATGCTAGAAAAAATAAAGCATTATTATTATTATTATTATTATTATTATTATTATTATTATTTGTCTGTATGGCTGTGAAACTTGAACTCTCACTTTGAGAGAGGAACAGAGATTAAGGATATTTGAGAATAAGGCTCTTAGGAAAATAGTTGGGGCTAAGAGGGATGAAGTTACAGGAGAATGGAGAAAGTTACACAACGCAGAGCTGCACGCATTGTATTCTTCACCTGACATAATTAGGAACATTAAATCCAGACATTTGAGATGGGCAGGGCATGTAGCACGTATGGGCGAATCTAGAAATGAATATAGAGTGTTAGTTGGGAGGCCGGAGGGAAGAAGACCTTTGGGGAGGCCAAGACGTAGATGGGAAGATAATATTAAAATGGATTTGAGGGAGGTGGAATATGATGGTAGAGACTGGATGATTCTTGCACAGGATAGAGACCAATGGCGGGCTTATGTGAGGGCGGCAATTAACCTCTGGGTAACTTAAAAGCCAGTAAGTAAGTATTATTATTTGTATTACACCGTTACAACTCAGACTCATTAGGCTTCATTAAATTCAACTTGATGTATCGTCTCTCAATAGTTTCACGTCGACCGAGGATGCAGCATGATAGTAGCACGATTTTCATACAGATGACATCGATCTAAGAAGGCGACAGAACTCTCAGGGGGGACGTAGAATCGTTCACAGCCAACTTCGTCAGACCGGATGCTCAGTGGCTGAATCGATAGATGGCACCAAACAGTGAATCGCGGTAGTACTTATCGAGTAAAACAATGTTAAAATTTAAAGGAAAGTTACTTTTTTCTCATTTGGGACTAATATGATACTAGATATTTGTACATGATGCGAAAATGTGGTTAAGCATACGTACATCAATAAAAGAACTTCATGATTGTACTGAATTACTGAATTAAACAGAACTATTGAGATGTTGCTAGTCTTTGATGTTGGGTAATCAGCTCGCCATTGATGAATTCTGTTGGAGAAACTGTTTAAAACTGATTTTAAAATGACGGGTGCATTTAGAATATATGAACCGTTCAGAGCAAAAGTGGTGTAAGTAAAAATTGGATAATGAGGATTAAAGTAAAAATTCTGCAAAATGCAGCACAAAATAGCAATTAATATGTCCTTCTTGCTATCCACTGACTACTAATAGTTAAAATAAATTGAATATTAATTGCTGCTTTGCGCTGTATTTTACAGAATATTTACTTTAACCCTCACTACCCATTCTTGACTTAGACCACTTTTGCTCTGAACTGCTCATATGTGTTGTACACTCTCGTGGACTTGGATTAGAGAGCGGTTCTTGCTCCTAGATTGCATTCGGGCGTGGGTTCAATTCCCGCTTAGAATGATTACCTGATTAAGTTTTTCTGAGGTTTCCTCCAACTGCAAGACGAATTTCAGGTAAAACCATGACAAAAGCTCGGGCTTATACCGCTAAAACATCGACTTGCTATTGCAAATTTCTTCAGCTCTAACTAACGTCTCCACTTTGAGATTGACGTCGCTTATGGCGACGAATAAAACGACAACGAAGACGATGCCGACGACGAGAATGATGATTATAATCTTTGGTGTACGGGCGGGTAGAAAAAGAAGTATATTTTCCACGATTGTGTTATTTCTCCTGATGTTTTTATTAGGCACTGCTCTACTTCCATAACAGTAAACCTCCACATGACACAATTCTTGTTTCATTGCCCGAGGACAAGCAGCGGTACCCAAGACAGGATAAGCAATTCGACCACGACACTCACATATTCTTAAAGCGGAATGCTACAGCTGTCTTCTTCCGGTGATATTGAGGTAAATATCCATTAATCTGTCTAGAATCGCACCCCGGGTCCGTTGGATAGACAACAGAATATTAAACAAAATTCTGCACCGGGAGTGTTATGTAAATGTCTCATAGGGCTAGGAGATGGATACAATTCCAGAGCTCATTAAATTTCAGAGATACAGCAGTGCAGGGAGATGTCCAAGTCGGTGGATTTAAGGAGGAACTAACGACTGAAATAGTGACGACATTCCAGACATCCGCTACCATAACCTCCCGACCTTTTGACGTCAGTACGACGTTGTTATAGCGTTCTCCGACTCTGGGGGAGGGGGGGGGAACTTTGACAGCTGATTCGCACTTCCTCTTATAGTCAGTAGTGTTACGATGTGACGTAAATAAACAAGGAGAATGAACGCGTAGTGTTCACAGCTTACTGAGGGACGTCATTCATGGCGACGGAAATGAGTTAAACTCTCACCAACTGTCTGTAAGTCTGTCTGTTAACTAATTCAAAATCTGGCAAGATTACTTGCAGAAAACATGCATGAATGCATCCATCCATCCATCCATCCATCCATCCATCCATCCATCCATCCATACATACATACATGCATACATGTACAGGGACATCACTTTATTTTTACTTACATTTTTATTGTACCTGCGTTTCTGAATGTACTTGACTCTCAACACTTTCACTAATGTCCTCGCTAACGTCAGCCACACAAACTGACGCCGCTGTTGCTAGCAGTGAAGTAAACACTACCGAGTACAGAGTGTTTCAGAAATATGTTGCATTTTCTATAGAAGATGAAGTTTATTTTCACACAGGTATGGTGTGTAGCATACCTGAATTTATCTGTGTGGACTGAGCACAAGTGAAGATTAGAGTTACCAAAAGTACGGTACCCTATAATATGGTACGGTACTTAACAACATTATTTAAACAAGAGTTTTGTTTTACTGTTTGTAGGTATGAAGGGCGATGACGGAAACTGGAATTACAATATAATAATAATAATAATAATAATAATAATAATAATAATAATAATGATTTATTTAACCTGGCAGGTTAACACTCAACCAGGAGTAAAGACTGCGTTACAAAAACACTACAAATTTACAAATTACACTACAATTTTACACACAAAATTGAATAAGATAATAATAATAATAAAAAAAATAAACAACAAATAAGAAGAAATCGGACATAATATATAACATACAGAAAGAAAGAAAAAAGCATAATAATATGTGAACAGCAGGTCAAAATAAATGAGGCATACAAAAAAAAGACAATTATTCATAATAATAATAATAATAATAATAATAATAATAATAATAATAATAATAATAAAATAAGAATAGTAATAATAATGATGATAATAATAATAATAATAATAATAATAATAATAATAATAATAATAATAATAATAATAATAATAGTAATATTAGTAATAAAATAGCGCAGTACAAAGTATACAGTGAATACAATATTTCTAAGTACACACAATAAGAAAAATTAAGATTATATATAGCTCAACTTATCACATTAGAGATATAACATTATCGGAAAATATGAAAACAAAAATATAAAATAAGTTGAATATCATTAGAACATAAAAAAAATGTGAAAACGTGGAAACATGCAATACAACACTTGTCATAATAGTAAGTTAGTTTGGCAACTCGTCATAAGATAATTTTCTAACTTTGATTTGAAAGAATTCAATGTTCGGCAGCCCTTGACTTCAGGCGGCAAAGAGTTCCAGTGACGAGAGGTAGCAACAGTGAAGGATGAGGAATACAGAGACGATGCGTGAAGTGGAATTTCTAGCGTGTTATCGCGTTGTGATCGAGTATTAATATTATGATAGCGAGAGAGAGTATGAAATCGAGCGAATAAATAATAGGGGGATGAAGTGTGCATAATTCGATATAAGAGAGAAAGTGAGTGCAGATTTCTCCTCTCATGTAACCTAAGCCATGATAACTTCTTGAAAGAAGGTGAGATATGATCATAGTATCGAACATTACAAATGAAGCGGACGCACGCGTTATGAACACGCTGTAGTTTCTGAGCGGAATCAATCCTGAGATCACTGAACAAAACGTCGCAATAATCGAAGTGAGGTAGAATGAGTGTCTGTACCAGCGTCTGTTTTAATTTAGATGGATAATGATACAATCTTTTTAGTGAATGGAGAATAGAGAATGCCTTCTTACATGTATATTTAATATGCGTATCCCAATTGAGATTAGATTCGAAATGTACTCCGAGAACCGAATATAACCGAATGTGAACAACAGTTTTTTTTTTCCTGATTATATCATTACGGAATATTTTCGTAGAAATGTTATTAATCAAGTAGATAAATTTAGAGCAACAGAGTGTACAGAAAGGAAGAAAAGCGTAAGATGGACAACAAAGATGACAGAAGATGCTGTAGAAGATGCTAGAGAAAGGATGCAGCGAAGTCCTAACAAATCGGTCAAGAAGTTAGCTGTAGAAATTGTTTTTTTTTTTTTTTTTTTTTTTTTTTTTTTTTTTTTTTTTTTTTTTTTTTTACGGAAGTGCTCACAAAATTCTCAGGAATAAATTAGGTTAGTAATATGCTGAATAAAGTAGACGTTACATAATGAATATAACCACCTGAAGAGTTGAGTTTGTGAAAAAAAAATTGTTACTACTCTACTGTATTTTTGATAAAATACCGTAAAAGTAATGATCAAACTGAAAATCGGAATAGGCTACTGTATTTCCTGTAACATAAATGGATACACTACTTTTCTCTCCTCCTATAGCTAGTAAAATGATTTGTTTACATATTGCACTAGTAACACCAAACTCCTGTAATGGAAAGAGGTAACAGTGTTTCCGAGTATAGCCAGGTTAATGTTAAAAATGTTGGTAAAAAATAAAGTGATGTCCCTGTACTAAAGACCAATAATCAAAGAACGAAAACAAAGTCACTGTACAATATGTGGAAAACTTCACAAGAGTAACGAATAGTATTGGTTTTTTCTTTAATTACAATAAACTCAACTAACATCACAGTAACAATCAATTCAAATTCAAATTTCAAATTTATTCACAATTTAACATTTGGCATGATACATATGAATAAATAACCGAAATGAGCATATGCTCGTGCTCGGGTACAGTCCAGTAGTCTACATAAATTTTACAGACATCAATAATAATGTTGATGATACAAATAACAGTAACGACAACAGAATAATAATAATAATAATAATAATAATAATAATAATAATAATAATAATAATATTAGTAATAAAACAAACATATTTACAATAATAAAACAAATACTAAGACGGATAGAATAAAATATAAAACCACTTCACGAGAGTTAACACAACTTAAATAAGCATATAATAACCAGGAAAAAAATGACGAACTCGAAAATCAACAGAAAAGTTCTTTGTATCGCAGACGACAGCAACCGCCGTATTGACATTGTGTTGTGCATTAATGGTAGTAGGGGGGAGCCGAAGGTCTACGTAACTGCCGTTCTCTTCGAATATTCTCATGCAATCATGGGAAGTTAATGCTGAAAAACAAAATGTCTACGAATCAAACTGTTGATGTATATTTTTTTGTTGTATTGCATTTCTGGTGGTGTGGAAGAGAAGGCCTGATGGTCTTAACTCCACCATAGCAAATAAAATAAAATACCGGTAATTCATTTTTACAAAACATTTCTAATAATATTCTATGATTATAATATAAGTATGTAAGATAATACAGGGTTGTTTCCGATCTCTGATAACGAATTTCAATGACGTCATGTGCGTCAGGAATCACACCGACAGCTGAATTGCGGCGAGAGGTGACAGACCAGTAGTGAGTGATTTCATAATCAGAGTGCACGATGTGTCACAGTAGCAATGCCAAAGAAAATCGAGCCTTTTTGGGAGGGGTACATAATAACCCTTTCCGATGCCAGCTACAGTTACATGAAAATCCATTCATGGCAATACATTCCTCTGCCCTTCAGCGTAAGGAATCACGCACTATTTGAAATTTGTTACAATACATTAATAAGAAAGTCCTGATAACGATCCCCAGTTAATCTCTGTTGTAGCACGTATGGCCCTATCAATCTATCACCAAGAACGCCTGCCCAAAAGTTGATTGAGAATCGGTGCTGATGCCTTTTTACTTCAACTGCATGGATATTTTCATCAGCCTACACATGCTGATTACGAAAATTCACAACACAATCTCTGCTAAACCCCGCTCATATCCGCAACCAGACTTTTGTTTTCAGTATTCCTTGCGACGTACCATTATTCCATGCCAGGGGTGTCAACTACGGTATGATTATATGGTAGCCTGCTGTACTGTAGGGCAGACAAATGCATTGCCATGAATGGACGTCACATTGAGCACCTCCTATGAACAAGTGTTCAGATCTCGGAAGTATGTGCTCTAGTACCCATGTTTATTGGATATTATTTTCTTGTTTTGATTCATATTATCACCTTCTAAAATATTGGATACTTTTTTAACATCCTGTATATATATATATATGTATATATATAACATCTATATAACAGGAATACTTAAATTGAACGTAGTGAAGACTAAGTTGAAAAGTGATGAAGTGTTTGTAGTCTTATTGTACATATTCAATTAATGAAACAATTATTAAGGTTTCTTTCCGACTCTACCTCGTATACGTACATATTTGTAGGGGAAACACATTATGTATGTATGATATAATAATGATGAATGTAAAATTATGAAGACTGCGACTTTTCACATATTCCGTGCCACATAATTTATATAAACAACTTAAGACAATAATGCACTACGGTACATTAATTTATAATTCACTTTAAATAGTGATTCCCTATGTCTCTTAAGGCTGGTCCACAGTAAACAGGGAACGGAAACGAGAACGAGAATGGAAATATTGTTAAAATAAATGTATTTTAATGTGAGCATTCACAGTTAACTATTGTTCACAGCTGACAACAAACGATATTTTTATTTAATGTCTGTAGGAACAAGAAATTTTATTCCTTTGTTGTCTAATGTGACCCTATATCATCGATTTAGTAACTTGATGACGTCTCAAGTTACTTGAGAACAGTACTTGGGCGCCTCGCAGATATAAAGAAAAGTATCTGCCCTGCAAGTCCGCTAATCTATTTCCTCATTTCCTGAATAATAAAAACCATCGCGTCTCAGAACACATCCATCCTGACCCCACACGCTGGGGGCTCTGTCTCTACCCACCCACTCACACACACACATACACCGGTCCAGTCCTACGCTTTGAAATCGTTGGAGTGGGGCCACCAAACAAGTAGGCGTTTTGCCAAGAGATCTTTCTGGACCAAAAGAACTTTCTTCTCAAGCGGCCTCTTTCTCTATCCTCGTCTCACAAAAACACGTCTTCTTCTAGCCGAAATCCTTCTCTTTCCTCGGAATACCTTCTTAATATATTGTAGGAACGTGGCTCAAGTGGCAAGATGTAGGTGCTTCCTCCTGCAAGGTAGGCAGGCACGAGTAATGGTAGCAGCCTACGATTCCAGGAGCACTTTAAAACATTTTCGCCGATGGGAGCTTCACCTCCACCCGTGGCCTTTGCTCAGAAAATGCGAATTGGATTTTTTAGGAGCGTTGCTCTACGTAGCGTGGAAAATGTAATGTGTGATGTGTGCATTCCATAGACAGCTTAGAATATGTTATATGAATTCTGTGATGCTACCTACTTTCGTAAGCACAATATGTAAAGAGACTTTATTTAGTGTGCAAGAATTTCACAATGCGGCATTTTTAATACCAGAAAAGCAAAATTTATGACAGAAAGGGTAAAAAAAAAAAAAAAACTTGAAGTGCGTCTTACGAGTGAACTAGATTAGAGCTGAGAGCTTCTAGGCGTGATAGACATACAGGTTAAAGAGAAAATTCGGTGCATAGATTTTCCTCTTCTTAAGTGAAGTTCTTTGTCTTTTGATGGAGACGACGCCATGAAGAAAGTATAGTACAAGTTACATTAATTCAATGATTAGTATGTAATATTTAGAGCCCGGAAGTTCAAGCAATTTTATTCAATTAAATTCAATTCAATTCAATTTATTTGGCCATTAGACATACAGTTTTACGCTTCGTCAGAATACATTGAAAAACATATAAATACGTTTTAAAAAAGCACTAATAAAAGAAGCAGTAAAATTTAAATGATACAATGAAAGCATGAAATAATTTGAAACTTTTAGATTAAAGAAAACTAACTAAATTGCAATTAAACTTATTTATTAAAATACAATTTAATACAAATTTGTGTTGAAAAACTCAGCAACAGAATAAATATGATTATTTAATAACCAATTGTAAAATATAGTTTTGAAGCTATTGATTGGTAATTTATAATATTGACTTGGGAGCTTATTATATAATTTCATCCCCATAATTAAAAAGTTTGTGTTGCTCTTATGTAATATAGAATATGGAATATTAATTTGTTCACTATTTCTAATTCATGATCATATATATTGGCCACTAATGAGTAATTGTCGATATTTTGTCGAGTGTGAAGTTCTAGATTATATATATATATATATATATACAAATTTATGATTGTTAAAATCCGTGATTGTCTGAAAAGTGGCCGACAATGTTCCAGATAGTTTGATTTACATAAAATTCTAATGGCTTTCTTTTGTAAAATCAAGACGCTTCCAATTTTGGTTCCATTTCCCCAGAAAATTAGGGCATATCGGATTATCGACTGAAAGAAAGAAAAGTAGGCACATCTTAAATGATTTTGAGAAACGCAAGTCGTTAATTTCTTTAACAAATATAAAACTCTTGATAGCTTTGTGCATATGTATTCGATGTGCTTATCCCATGTTAAACTGGAGTCTATAAATGTCCTAGAAATTTTGTGTAGTTGAGTCTGTTGCCTTATTATTAGATAATTTAGGCTGAAAGTTATGTTGATAGTTTTTTCTTGATTAAGCAAGAAACCTTTAGATTCAAACCATAAAACCATCTGTGATAGAGTGTCGTTGTTGAGAGCATGTAATTGATTTAGAGCAGAGGAAGAACATAGGAATGTAGTGTCATCTGCATACATAATTGTTATTGCTTTAATTAATTCTGGAAGGTCATTTATTGCTATTAAAATAATAGAGGACCAATTATTGAGCCTTGTGGAACACCATAATGTGTAGTGGTGAGACTTGACCAATTTTCACCTATAGCAACTAATTGATTTCTGCCATGAAGATAAGTTCTAAAAATATTTAGTGTGTTCCCTCGAATACCATAAAATTCTAATTTTGATAAAATTAAATTATGATCAACACAATCGAACGCTTTAGTGAGATCACAGAATGTAGCATTGACTGGTGACCTATTTTCAAAATTTCTTAAAATTTCCGTTATTAAAAGCTCAGTTGCATCATTTTTTTATTTACTTTTCCGAAAGCCAAATTGGTTAGTACTAAAGAGATTTGAATTTTCAAAATAATCATAAATTTGATTGAAAATTACATATTGAAATACCTTAGATAACGCAGGAATGATAGAGATTGCTCTGTAACTACTTGGACTTGTTCCATTTCCTTTTTTAGATATTGGCTAAAATAGACATGCAAATAGGCGCCTAAAATTCAGGAAATAGACGTAAAATAATGAAAAACAGATATTCAGCCAGGTAAATTGAAAATGTTAACACAGTAAAAATATAATAAAGTTATTCAGGGGAAAAATAGACATTTAAAATTTAGAAAATATACAATAAAATCATGAAAATAGTAATTTAATATACGTTATTTATTAAACCTGTGTAACAAATTTCAGTACTTACTCCTGCTTCTCTTGGTTAAATGCCGCAAAATGTTTTTTCAAGTTCTCAACTAATATAGTCGGCCGCCTGTCAAAGAGAATCATTTATCTAGAGAAAATCAAAATTCGAGTGAGATTTAGTTGACTATTACACGATTAGAAGAAGGTATATAAAGATTAGAAGAAATAAAGTACTCTAATATAATAATAGTAACTTACATTATGCAACGAGCCTATAATGGTAGTAACTAAGATGCAAATATGTTTGTTTATGAAACGAGCGCAAGCGAGTTTCATAATTTTAATACGAGCGTCTTACTTACCATTATAGGCAAGTTTCGTACGACTTTTTATGCTCGACCATATTTCTAACTTGAAATTATTCATAAGTTTTCATGTTATGTTTATGTAAGTCACTAACGGAACTGACCTGAATTGTGAGATGTGCGCAGACGCGAAAGTATTGATTTTTTTCCGAGGCACGAATATCATTGACCTTGATATAACCTAGAGAACATTAGTCTTGATATAACCTGGAAATTGATTTAGAATTGAAAAACGAGATGACAAATTGAATTTATTTGAATATTATTTACAATTAACGCTAATTATTATAGTAACTGAACATAACATTCTGCGACAGTATTGGATTTCCAGCCTCCGTGACATTTCCCTAGTTGTCTTTCGATTGCATATCCGAGAATAATCGAAAACCTGAACTTTAATGAATAGGTGTACTTTAATGACATGCATTAAAGGACTGCTACCAGGTGTATAATTACTACATTTCGGCATGGTGGAGCATAAAATATTAATTGACTTACTACAATAGCCTATGTACTAAACTGTCTTCGAAATGTAGGCCTGTTATTGTACGATCTCATCATTGCAAATATTCCGCTAGGTAGCAGTAGTGTGTTATGATCAGCTGTTCGCTTATTACCAGTTGTGCCAACTATACAATCTTAATTGAACTCTATGGAAGATTACTAGTCAAGATGGCTTTGTTGATTCAGTTTCATTTTTATTAAAACAGTTGCATTCCACTTCAATTAACAATATATATTAAACAATCTCTGATACGTGACTATCCATAATCTCATACAGCAGAAGCTATAACAAAACCAAAATAATAAAACCAGATAAATTATAGAAAAGTTTTAATGAGGATGATAAAATAAACATGAATCATTTTAAAAGGTACAATTATTGAAAGTACAATGTTGGCAAAGAAAGAAACAAATGTTAGAGAAATGATAGAAAGAAACAAATGCTAGGGATATGATAAAAAACAAAGTTTAGAGCGGTGATAAAAATTTTAGGATAAGCAGCCATGATTGGTTGAAACACGTTGTTCCGTACTTTTTATTGGTCAAAAGTAGTATGACGTAGTAAAAGTGTAATAGTTACGGAATAAGATGGTTCCACTTCCACCTAAATTATGAACATACTTAAGACATAATATTCTGCATTGACTCATATCGGTAACAATAAAAATTTTAGGATAAGCAGCCATGATTGGTTGAAACACATCGTCCGTACTTTTTATTGGTCAAAAGTAGTATGACATAGTAAAAGTGTAATAGTTATTGAATAAGATCTTTATTCTTCCATCGAAATGATGAACATCCTTAAGACATAATATTCTGCATGGACTCATATCGGTAACAATAGCGCAAAATAACGTGCTAATCTCTTTCAATACGATTCGATCTGCCAGAGAATTTATTTTTCATTTCTGCACTGTTTTCTTGGATTCTAACTTATAGAAACTGAATCTCTTAGACGAAACAAACCAACTGACTCGGAGTATGAGATACATCAGTAACTGGTCCCACTAAATCTTTCAGGGCTGATTTGTAGGTATACCGCCACAAATTAATTTATGTGGAGTGAGATTATGTATAGTTACTTCAGACCTCGAGTGACATTTTAGAACCATTTCGTAAATAAAATAAAAATGTAAACAATCTATCCTAAAATTCGCTACAAAATGTTAATAATTATTATATATTTATGAATACCTAACCTGTTCAGACATTTTGAAGTTCAAATAGATGAATATCGATTACTGGAATAAAGAAATTGGATGTTATTCAGTAATGCCAATTGCGAAAAGCGAAATACAATAACAATGTTAATTACATATGAGTTGTTCAGAGCAGAAGTGGTGTAAGTCAAAATTGGGTAATGATGTTTAAAGTAAAAATTCTGTAAAATATACCGCAAAGTAGCAATTAATATGACCTTCGTGCTATCCACTGACTAATAGTTTAAATAAATTGAATATTAATTAATACTTTGCGCTGTATTTTACAGAATGTTTACTTTAACCCCCATTACCCATTTTTGACTTACACCACTTCTGGTCTCAACGGCTCATACACTGCGCTTTTCTCTTGTTATTTTAACAGACAAAATGTGTTTGTGTTTGTAAATTAATTTGTAATTACATTTATAAATTTATTGAAGTTAATAAAAAGAAATTGAATTAAATTAAATTAATTTTAACAAATTACGAAAAATTATATTATATTACTTTGTTCAGTTATTAAATGACATACCAATGGATGTACCACGTACAGTTTACCTTCCCTTGATTTTAGTCTTACAATCAAATACGGAATATTAGAATGGGTAGTACTTATGAAACTAACTTTAGTCCACTGGATTTATTACAGAGAAGAATAACTAAAATATGTTTAAAAACCTATTGATTATTCTACCGAAAATTGTTTTTAGAATTTTAAGTCTTAAAAATACATCAAATTTATATCAATGCATTATTCAATTGTATACATAAAAATCACACATATTTCCGATCTTATACTCACAAACACAAAACCGAGTACATGAGTACAATACGTTTGTTCGTATCCAAGTGTTTAACGAGCACTGCCCTCAACCATAGTACTAATACTGTTCCTAGAATTTATAATAAATTAATAAAGAAATACCCACATCTATTTACCTCCAACAGTTTGAAATTAAAAATGTATATAAGTAATTTGTTATGAGTAATTATTAATTTTTAGATTTTATTTTATTGTAATTTATGCATGTAGATTTATTAAGTATCAAATCCTTCCCTGAGCACGAGAACACTCTCTTTTAATAATAATAATAATAATAATAATAATAATAATAATAATAATAATAACAATAATAACAATAATAACAATAATGATAGTTTTATTTTTCCCGGCAGAGTTAAGGCCATCAGGCCTTCTCTTCCACTCAACCAGGATCATATCACATAGAGAAAAATACATACCGGTATACAAATATTAACTTAAAAAATGATAAAAATAATAAAATAAAAAAGAGAGATTGAATACATATACACAATCAGTATCAACTTAAAAATAATAATAATAAAAATAAATATAATAAAAAAGAGACTGAATACATAATCACAAACAGGAAAATACATTCTAGTATACAAGTATTAACTTAAAAAAGAACTAATACATATGAATATAATCTCACAACTAAAGAAATAGTACAATTAATACGATCATCACAGTACGGGTTACATTGAGTCAATGACAATTACCTAGATATTAGTGTTAATGGAAAACTAAAGTAATGACTGTATATAATAATAATAATAATAATAATAATAATAATAATAATAATAATAATAATAATAATAGGGAAGTGCTAGAATTTTGTTAATTTACGATTTCTTTGTATTGTATTTTTCTGGTAATAAGCAATATTACATATTAAAGGGAAAATAAATACGGTGGAGAAAGGGGAGGGAGAAAATAAAGAGTAGCCTAAATGGAAGAATAGGATACGTAAGGGAGGAGAAATACGAAGGCACGCACGAAGAAATTAAAAAAAATTAAAGGAAAATAAATATACAGTATATTGAAAAATTTACAGAAGAAAAGAGAAGAAGAAATGAATAAGTAGAACTAAAATGAAAATAAGAGAAAGACTGGCAAAAGGCTGAACATCTATGCATGGGGCAGAAAAAAGTAAACGCAAATAGATGGAAGAAAATAAAAAAGAGAAGGATTATGTAAAGAAGAGAAGATAAAAAGGAGGAAAGAGAAAGTAATTCAGACGAATTGTTTGTCGTTATAACGACACCATATAAATTTTACGTGTATTTTTCTCCCTCTTCATGGAAAAAAAAGGAATATTGAACAGAAGCAAGGCAAAGTGATTTATCTGCGTCGCGATGTTTCTATATGAGACAGCCCTATTAAAAGCCAGCGAATAGGAGGCGCCTATTACTCCGTTTCTCGTGTTACAATTTAGCCGATATTTTTAAAATTAGGAAACCAGATACGAAACAAGAGCACTGACAATGGGAGAAGCGCGGAGAGGGGCCTGCAAGATTGTTAATGGTAATGGTCTCCCTTACTGCCTGAGCTTTCTGAACCCATGTCTTGTTACGACTATATTAAAAAGGCTGGCTCTGGAAATCGGGTCCCTCTAACTAGTCTCAGTACAGCTGTGGACTGCGCTTAGAGATTATTTTAATAAATACGTTTGACACTGGGGCCACCTGCTGTAGCGAACTCTAATGCCCCCAAGAATCACGGAGCTGGGTAGTTGGCACGAGTTTTCTAGCTTGCTTGTGGTATAGTCTCTTACACATACGAATGAACTTCGTTATGAATTCGTTCGTATACTTCACGTGGCATCGCATTCTATAACATATAACACATTATTGTTATTATTATTATTATTATTATTATTATTATTATTAATTTATTTGAACGATAATAATAATGGTACATTTTTGGTTGGCGCTCCCAATAAGGCAAAAGTTTGTGGCCGGGAGTGGAGTTTACATTGATAATGAAAAAGTGATACTACAATTTTAAGCCTACACTAAGATAATTATTTAATTGTTTAATTTAAATAATCAAATATATGTAAGCAAAAGTAAAGTGACGAATATCAAAATAATAATACAAGAAATAATAATGCAAGATATGAAATTAGGCTATATCAGGTAAAACATAGAAGATTCTATTAACTAGAAAGTAAAATGGCCGATGGCCCCTTTTAAAAATAATAAAATGAAATGAAAAAGTATTAAATAATACAATTGCAATACAACAATACAATATTATTTTTTTTTTTCACTTCAGAGTTCTGGATAAAAAAAAGGCCCGTTCTGCTATTACAAAAATAGATTTGCCATCGGCGAAATACTTTTCTTATATTTCGGATTCCTTTTAGTTTATAATTTAATAATTTCCTAGGTAAACGGTTAACTGGCACCCTCTGAACGTGATGACTTCATTTGGGTTGGTATTTTTTCATTTCTATTACTACTTCTTCGACACGACCTTTTTTCTCTAATTTCCATACTTCTTATTCTATTTCGTAAAGTGACTCCATTTAACGATCGTAGATATCTCATCTTTATGTGAACAGTTAATTTTGTGTTTATCATGTTGCCGGAGAATCCAACATTCGCTTCCATATAGAAGAACTGGTTTAGAAATAATGTTGTGGTATCTAATTTGAATTTCTTTCCTCACACATTTTCCAAAATTTATATTTAATCTGTTATATCTTATGATGATGGAAGTGTGGAACAGAGAAAATTTCTCTCTGGCACCGGAATTTGAACCTGGGTTTTACGTGCTGACGCTCTATCCACTAATCCACACCGGATTCCCATCCCGATATCGAATCGAATCCTTTCAGTTTAAATTCCACCTCTTGGGTTCCCTCCAGTGGCATACCGTCATGCACTGCGTCATAGATGTATGAAAGTGGCATATGTCCACTAAATTTTTCTCAACTTTGTTTTGTTTACATATAATATAGGTCTATATGACTTCCCATGTATACAAAATCTTTTACGTATTTAGTAATTTTGTTATTTATCGTTATTTTAACTCTAGAAAGTGCTTTTCCAGTTATTGTCATCGACTTCTTGTGAAAGTTTATGTTGTAGTTTTTAAAAATATATTGCAATTTAAGAACAGATCGTGGTATGGCAGTTTGTAATATTGTATACTCCCGGGGGCTTTAATAATTTTCGTTCTTTACTTATTTTGTCCAGGTATAAATAAATAACAATGAAGAGGGAATACAACCATGTCTCAGGCCCTGAATTACTTAAAAATTTCTGTTATATTTCCGTGATATAAGAGAAATTTAATTTTTATTGAAGTTGTTTCATAAAGACTTTTTATCACATTTATTAAATTATTTGGGACTTGATAGTAATAATAATGTAGGCCTACTACACTTCAGAGTAAATGTGCCTCAATTTCTAACTCCAATGCAAGTCCTACTCATAAACTAAGCATTTTCGGACCCATGTTAATAAATATAAACATTTTTTCTTCTGTACATAAGAGGAATCCCTACCTGCTGTTTTTTTCGGTACATCCTGTACATTGAATGTTTTTGAATGACTGTTGCCATAGTTTTACAGATAATTGAACAATTATTACGGTAGAAGAGTATTATTAGGGGAGAGTTGGGTAGTATCGGACATCGGGTAATATCGGACAGTGAGTTTCTTTCATCTACCACCAGATGATAGTACCTGAATGACGTAGTTACGTTTCTGTGATGTCGTATAAAGAAACCTAACCATGTTATTCATATAGTACTATCTGGTGGTAGATGAAAGAAACGCACTGTCCGATATTACCCGATGTCCGATACTACCCAACTCTCCCCTATACGTGATTTTTATGGGGTTATGCGTAACAAGTTGTACTCTCGTTATCTCCGCTTTAAAGAATGTAATTACATTATGTCATTTATTACATTAATTTAACATCGTACACTCGTAAATGTGACACTTTGACTTAGAAATCAATTCATTCCGTTTGAGCCACGATAGGACACATTATCATGAATCAACAGTCAAATCTAAAAGGCAAATTTTCATCCAGCGACCTCGATCTACCAATTTCTGGCAACGTGAAAACCAGAGATACAAAGAAATAGGAAAAACGCGAAACGCGGTTTGTGATTTTGGGTGATGCGTTTTTATATAATGCATTTTTTGTGTCCTCTCATGAAGTGAAGTTGTAAAATTCATGTCACTCCGCTCCCCCCCGTTTAATTACATTAAAGTCCGGAGCCAGTCCGACAATATGATGACGTATTTATATCAGTGTCATGGTGGACACAATGTCAAATAGCTCTCTTCTTTGTCTACTGCCTCCGTCATCCGACGTACCGTCCGGCCCTACTATATTGATGAGAGTTGCTGTAGATGCTTTTCTCAACCAACTACAATACCGCATGCAGTGGGCTATCCTAATGAAATTAGAGTACTACTAACTACATGAACTACACAAATGATAACACTATCCTGCATTTTAATACTATTTTTCCGATTATTTTGATCTGATGACTGATTCTTAAATTTTTCTGTTGTGCTGAATTCGAACCTGACCTCCAAATAGCCCCATCACATCAGAAGTTTTTACAAATCACAAAAAAAAAAAAAAAAAAAAAAAAAAAAACGAAATATCTAAGAACAATATTTTACAGGCAAATATATCACGTTCATGTTTGTTAAATACGTGTAAATCAGAGTTTATGACAAAATTAGAATTATTAACTGAATAACAAGCTATAGGCTTCCAACAACCATGTATTGTGGGACCCTATCACCACGGCATGGCGCGTCCTCAGGTTGCGGATCGAGGAGACGGCCTCCAGATATGGAGGGTAGGTGCGAATATATTGAATAAGCAGTAGCGGACAGCCGATGAGGGGTGGTGCTCCAGCTTGGGAGTTGGGCGAAGGGCTAACAACCCATCACCGTAAAAAGCAGCTTGTTACGAATCCTTCAAATAAGCCTCGGAATGGGACTGATTCTCTGGCACGACCACAGCAAAGCTCATAAAAGAATAAAATCAGCAGTAAAAAAGGTCCAATTTATCAGTGATAGGTTATCGTATTTAGTACTTAAGGGTAGATGGTGCAATATCGTAGTTATAAATGCTTGAAAGTTAGAATTTACTAAACAGTTATATTACCGGTTGTTCTTTATGATTGTGAAACTTGGACTCTAACTTTGAGAGAGGAACATAGGTTAAGGGTGTTTGAGAATAAGGTGCTTAGGGAAATATTTGGGCTAAGAGGGATGAAGTTAGAGGAGAATGGAGAAAGTTACACGACACAGAACTGCATGCATTGTATTCTTCACCTTACTTAATTAGGAACATTAAATCCAGACGTTTGAGATGAACTGGGCATGTAGCACGTATGGGCGAATCCAGAAATGCATATAGAGTGTTAGTTGGGAGGCCGGAAGGAAAAAGACCTTTAGGGAGGCCGAGGGAGGTTGGATATGATGATGTAGAATGGATTAATCTTGCTGAGGATAGGGACCAATGGCGGGGTTATGTGAGGGCGGCAATGAACCTCCGGGTTCCTTAAAAGCCAGTAAGTAAGTAAGTAAGTAAGTAAGTATAGGCATCCAACAAACAAAACTCAGTGCTCAGAAACCAGCGGGCGTGACTGTCTCGCGCAGATGACGTATGCTCCCTTTCCAAGCATGCTCCCCGTCTCCAATCACACTACCGATACTGTGCGCATGCGCACGTATTATGTTCTTGTGCTGAACTGAACACGTGTTATTGCTACAGAGTCAGGGAGTCACATAGCGTTTTATATAAAATATTAATTTAATTTCATTTAAATATTTAAAACTTAAATATGAGGACAGTTCCAGTGAAGATAGATACCGATTGTGACTTAGAAGTCCACACCTGTGGAGTAACGGTCAGCGCGTCTGAACGCGAAACCAGGTGGCCCGGGTTCGAATCCCGGTCGGGGCAAGTTACCTGGTTGAGGTTTTTTCCGGGGTTTTCCCTCAACCCAATATGAGCAAATGCTGGGTAACTTTCGGTGCTGGACCCCGGACTCATTTCACCGGCATTATCACCTTCATTTCATTCAGACGCTAAATAACCTGAGATGTTGATACAGCGTCGTAAAATAACCCAATAAAATAAAAAAAAGTGACTTAGAAAGACACGATGTTGACATCTTGTAATGTTATATTCACTTAATTGGTTACTGTTACAGCTGCTCTTTGAGTGCACATGTCCGCAACCGTAGCCGTTATAGCTATACCAGTAGCCGCTTATTAAAGAACCCGCCTATTGCAGGGGGGGGGGTAAGAGGGGTATAGCATGCGCGGCCCGAGGAGTCTGAGTTGAATTTTGCTTGTAGTATACCTATAGTAACATAAAATTTACACTCATTTAATCTTACCTTGACCATATGTGCATCTCACTCCACTTGAAATTTCCGTTTTCTTGACTTCCTGGAAGGCGTTTCTGAAGAATAGTCTCTCTTAAGTATCCAGCAGTGATCAGCCATCATATCCACACTCCACTTTCCTTGGTATCTAGTTTCCATGTCTTTGATGTCCTGATGAAACTTTTCACCATGTTCCTCACTAAAAGCGCCAAAGTTCTCGGGAAAATAATTGAGGTGCTAATGAACTTTAACACTCATATTGCAGCCCAAGGTTCTAAAGTTATCCAAAATAGTTTCAACCATTTCTTTGTAATTGAGGTCTATATAGTTGCCTAATAAATTATTTACAACCATTTTGAAACTATCCCAAGCATTCTTTTCTGAATCACACATAACAGCGTCAAAATAATTGTCTAACGTTAATTTACGTAACTGGGGGCCTACAAAAATTCCAGACTTGACTTTATGATAATTGAGTGAAGGAAATTTGTCACACAGGTATTCAAAACACGATCTTTTTTGACCAAAGCTCTCACAAACTGCTTCATAAGATCTAATTTAATATGTAAGGGGGCAACAAAACTTTGGTGAGATCAAGTAATGGATCCAGAATAATGTTCTTCATTCCCGGTACAAATGTTTCTCTCCAGGCCATCTTTCCTTTCCCAATGGGAAGTCCTATCTCTGCTGTACTATTAAAACACAAAAAAATGGGGATATTTTGTAAAACCACTTTGTCGACCCAATAACAAACCAGTAACTTAAAAATCACCACAAAAAGACCAATGTGATTTTCATATTCCACTTTCTTCAGTACCATCTCTATATTGTCATATTATCATATGATTCAAACACTTAAAAATCACCACAAACAGACCACATGTGATTTTCATATTCCACTTTCTTCAGTACCATCTCTATATTATCACATTATCATATGATTCAAACACTTAAAAATCACCACAAACAGACCACATGTGATTTTCATATTCCACTTTCTTCAGTACCATCTCTATATTGTCATATTATCATATGATTCAAACACTTAAAAATCACTACAAACAGACCACATGTGATTTTCATATTCCACATTCTTTAGTACCATCTCCATATTGTCATTATCATATGATTCAAACACTTAAAAATCACCACAAACAGACCATATGTGATTTTCATATTCCACTTTCTTCAGTACCATCTCTATATTGTTATTATCATATGATTCAAACACTTAAAAATCACTACAAACAGACCACATATGATTTTCATATTCCACTTTCTTCAGTACCATCTCTATATTGTCATATTATCATATGACTCAAACACTTAAAAATCACCACAAACAGACCACATATGATTTTCATATTCCACTTTCTTCAGTACCATCTCTATATTGTCATATTATCATATGACTCAAACACTTAAAAATCACCACAAACAGACCACATATGATTTTCATATTCCACTTTCTTCAGTACCATCTCTATATTGTCATATTATCATATGACTCAAACACTTAAAAATCACCACAAACAGACCACATATGATTTTCATATTCCACTTTCTTCAGTACCATCTCTATATTGTCATATTATCATATGACTCAAACACTTAAAAATCACCACAAACAGACCACATATGATTTTCATATTCCACTTTCTTCAGTACCATCTCTATATTGTCATATTATCATATGACTCAAACACTTAAAAATCACCACAAACAGACCACATATGATTTTCATATTCCACTTTCTTCAGTACCATCTCTATATTGTCATATTATCATATGACTCAAACACTTAAAAATCACCACAAACAGACCACATATGATTTTCATATTCCACTTTCTTCAGTACCATCTCTATATTGTCATATTATCATATGACTCAAACACTTAAAAATCACCACAAACAGACCACATATGATTTTCATATTCCACTTTCTTCAGTACCATCTCTATATTGTTATATTATCATATGATTCAAACACTTAAAAATCACCATAAACAGACCACATGTGATTTTCATATTCCACTTTCTTCAGTACCATCTCTATATTGTCATATTATCATATGATTCAAACACTTAAAAATCACCATAAACAGACCACATGTGATTTTCATATTCCACTTTCTTCAGTACCATCTCTATATTGTCATATTATCATATGATTCAAACACTTAAAAATCATCACAAAACAGACCACATATGATTTTCATATTCCACTTTCTTCAGTACCATCTCTATATTGTCATTATCATATGATTCAAACACTTAAAAATCACCACAAACAGACCACATGTGATTTTCATATTCCACATTCTTTAGTACCATCTCCATATTGTCATTATCATATGATTCAAACACTTAAAAATCACCACAAACAGACCATATGTGATTTTCATATTCCACTTTCTTCAGTACCATCTCTATATTGTTATTATCATATGATTCAAACACTTAAAAGTCACCACAAACAGACCACATATGATTTTCATATTCCACTTTCTTCAGTACCATCTCTATATTGTCATATTATAATATGATTCAAACACTTAAAAATCACCACAAACAGACCATATGTGATTTTCATATTCCTCTTTCTTTAGTACCATCTCTATATTGTCATATTATAATATGATTCAAACACAGGCCAAGCATGCGACAGCGGTGAGAACATGAAATATTTAACTCATATCCACATTATCCCAACAACGTACAGAAAGATTACTTTAAAATTACAGGAAAAAAGATTTGGCAAAAAATAATTAATAGTATTAATTTTTGTACGAACATACTTTAACTATACACAAATATTAAGAAAGATTCAAACTATAAATATGCAAAGTTTCATAACTGTGTGATAGTTTCTGACAAAAGTGTACCTAAAGTAGGTAACATTAACATGGAGGGTTGGGATCTATAGTCCCAACTTCATGAGGACCTGGGTCTCGAAACCATCCAAAGCATCATAATCCGACGATTCACTCATCTCTGCGGCAGATATCTACAAGAGCATCCAAATCCATTTCTCAACGCTCTTGGAAATTATAACATCATAGGCCCACACAGACGTCCAAAAGCTTTACTAGCCAATTGATCATATAATTTCTGTTGTGTATATGTAACTTTTTGTTCAAATGATTTTGTATTATTGGAGGCTGCCCTCCTCATGTTTCTTATGAAATCCAGACAAGGCAAACACCTAAAGAAGGTGTGTTACTTGAAACAAATTGCATAATTAAAGTTATGCGTCACGTCATGTGATTGGTTGGTTGGTTGGTTGGTTGGTTGGTTGGATGGATGGTTGGTTGGTTGGTTGGTCTACAGTCTCTCCCTACAAATATTACAATTAAATAAAATGAGTTATACTAAATATGTCACTGTGAAAGTATTTCTATGACTGTAATTTATACTCAAAAGAAATATTATTACATTTAATGTTATATCTGGAAAACAGTTTGATTAATTGGCATTATCTGCATGTAAAAACAATGAAAAAATATTAACTTAATAACTATTAGTCCGATGAAATTCAAATTTGGTAATATTATTACTGTTAATACTGTTAATTGACAGTAAAAATTTTAAGAAATCTGCCAAGAAATGTGGAAGTTTGAAAGTTCATCCCCGCGTCCCTCAACTAAAATAAAATTGCTAATTGTGGAATATTTTGATGTGATGGGGAGAAAAACTAAGTCGATAAGAAACGCTATTTAGTTTCAATTCATAGAAAATAATGCTGCACGGTGATAATTATTATTATGCACTGTTTTAGACAAGTAAATAATTTAAAGATAAGTTCTTGATTTATTGTTCTATATGTCTTTTACATTTCCAGTATAGTTTTATTTTTTCGTATTTTAGCCATATAATAGGTAGTATATTATGAAACAAGTTTATAATGTTATAATTTATGGCACCAGCCAATAATGCAATAACTGTATAATATCATAAACGTGTTTCATATGTCATTTATTTTGTTGTACGGTAGCATTATAAAATAATTAACCCACGACACATACCTGTGGTCTTATTTGGCCTCACACATCATATTTTATTGTTAATATCTACATCCATACACTCCGAAACGTTCCAGTAACCTAGATATATACTAGCCTTGGCTATTTTAATTTTCTCTACAATTAAAATTATTTAACCCACGCCATTTACTCGTGGTCTTTATTGTTTTCTCCTCACACACCATATGTTATTGTTAATATATACATTCATATACTTCGAAACGTTCCTGTAACCTAGATATGCTATCCTTGGTTATTTCATAATTTTACCTCTGATTGAGATTCTGGCTGATATGTACATCTATTATCAGGCAGTGCATCTCACTTGACGATATGTGTCAGAGGAAGAACAATGTTTGTATGCATCTGATTAGTGAAATACGTAGCTAATCGGTGATGTATGCATTGGAGGGTGAAAGGAACTGGCCACCCATTATCTCCTGGCCTAGTTGCCTGATGAGTGATGCCGTATTGGTTTAACTTATGAGCAGGGAACGGATTTATATGGACTAAAAATATATGAAATATGTAAATATATATGTAGTTATTTTTACCAAAATATGGAATTAAATATGGATTTTTACCAAAATATGGAATTAAATATGGACTTAAAATTATAAAAAAATGACTATGTACGTTAAATATTGGTACATTTTAATCAAACTAAACAAAAAATATAATGGACGTACCTTATCTTCCAATGTAGTTTCAACAAAACACAATTTTTATTGTCTGTTACCATAACAATAGGTTACAAACATTTCTTTCAAGTGCTGAAAAGTGAATCTTCTTCTATTGTCTCTGAGGATAGATTTATACTGACTAAAAGAGCGTTCGACGTCACAAGAAGTAACTGGTACATAATTCAATTTCACAATGTCTGCTGGGGATAAGTCCAAGTTAATCTTCACTGTTGATTCACCACTCATCACAGCAACAACCTTTTGTAGTTCTTCATATCCAGGGTTTTTTGAAAGTACAGTGTCCACCTTAGCTCTTACTGCATCTGCAACTTTACCTCTACCACGATTCAGTTGTTCCACAGTACTATTTATAATTTCAAAACTTTCAGATAGTGAAAGGTGCCTATTTTGGAGACTTTTGAGCGTTTTTATGATGCATGAAAATGTATGCTGAATGTGAGCTAAGTCATTCTTCACACTTATGTCACAGGTAACTGTTTTCGAAGTATCAATTGAGACTGCATCTTCAGAGTCCAATGCAAGGAGAACATTGTTAATAGAGTCTATATGTTCGGCATAATATTCAACTGCTTCTAGCCATGTACCCCATCTAGTTAAAATTGGCTTTGGTGGCAATGGAATTTCAGGGTACATTTCTTTCAACACGTTAACTCTACTGGGAGCTTTGAGAAATACTTTTTTCACTGATGAAATCAACAAATCTACTTTAGGGAAATTGTCTCTGACCACTTCTGCCACACGATGAAATGCATGCGCCACACAAGTAAAATGAGTCAATTTAGGATATACAACAGATAATGCTTGTCCAGCTTTGACCATATAAGGGGCAGCATCGCTAATAAAGAATAACACATTATCGTACATAATACCCTTTGGCCACAGGATACCCATAGCTTCGTTGAACAGTTTAACTATAGTTTTGTTATTGCACTTTTCTAGAACATCACAATGTAAAAGAATTCGTTCAGAATATTGTTCACTTAACAAACCGATAACTACATTACCAACAAGTCTACCTTCTTTGTCGGGAGTCTCATCAATGGAAACCCAAATTGAACTATCTTTAATTTCATCTCTTATCTTCTGTATTGTCTCATCGTAGATGGATGGAGCATACGTCTTCCTAAGTGTTGACTCATCCGGGATTGTATGTTGAGTATATTTTTCAAGGAATTCCCTGAAGACCTTATTCTTTAGTTTGTAGAGAGGAATATCAGCAGAGATGAGAGAACGGCACAGGTCGATGTTAAACTCAGATCTTACATTCGATGTTGTTGGTTGTGTTAAAAACAATTGTCTCTGCTTGGAATTTAGTTGTTTGTTGGCCTGATGTTTACTAGTTGTAATGTGTTGTTGCACCAGGAACTTTTGTGTAGATGATACTGCACACTGACACAAATTACAAAATAATATTTTATTGTCAGTTGATAAACCATCTTCTTTAAATTCTGAAATGTAACTTGTTAGTTTTGATTTTAAATTGACTGAATGACGTACTTTTGGCATATTTACCGTCTTTATAGTATGATTTACAAAACTGAACCTATGTGTACTCTGACTGGCATTTAACTGTTGAGCTGCACAACTGAAGTCTGTTAAAAATTTTAAATTAAATTAATACAGTTTTGTAACTTACTTTCCCATTGTTGATAGGACTGCTAATTTTCAAATAACTCTGATGTTAAAGGGATTACTGAACATGTGTTTAAATCTCTATTGTTGAAATGTATTTTTAAAAGTTAATGGAATTTTGTTTTGTTTTATTGTTAAACCTAATATAATATGGACTGTTTTATATGAAATATGGAAAATATATGGAAATTAACGAAAATATGTACTAAACTCTAAAATATGGAAAAATATGGAAAATAAAAGTAGGATTTTTCAACCCTACACATTGTGAAACATAAAGATAATGCAAAATATAAATTATATTAGCTTTATAAGTAAATATGTATTTACATATAAATCCTTTCCCTGCTTATGAGGTTCAAACCTGTCTTCGGACAGTTGACTAAACAACAACAATATTCTTTAATTGCTGTTGTTGTTTTCTAATGCCAGGCGTTTGACAATAAAGTCATTTGACCTCTTACACTCCAATATTTTTCAAAGATATTATCATGGTCAGCCACTGAAGCACAGATTTGTAGGTGTTCCGAATCCATTTCTAGGTTTGAGTTGCACAATGGGCAGTTAGGGGATTGATATATTCCAATTCTATGCAGGTGTTTGGCCAAACAATCATGCCCTGTTGCCAATCTAAATGCAATTATAGATGAATTTCGTGGTAAATCGGGAATTAACTGTGGATTTTGATGCAGAGAGTTCCATTTTTTCCCTTGAGATTGTGTTATCGAATTTTGTTTGTTGAAGTCTAAGTATGTAGATTTAATAAATATTTTCACAGAGTAAAACGTAGATTTAGTAACAGGTCTGTAAATAGCAGTGCTGCCCTTCTTATCTAAAGCATCCGCATTCTCGTTTCCCAGGATTCCACAATGGGATGGTATCCATTGGAATACAATTATTTTATTGAGTGATATTAATTGAGAGAGCATTTTAGTTATTTCTGCTGTTTGAGATGAAGGTGTGTGTTTAGAGACTATTGATAGAATAACTGCTTTGAAGTCTGACAATATAACTGCATTAATAATTGTACATTGATTATTCTTTTCTTACTTATTCCTTAGGGTCGTCGATGGCTCCAGCTATAGAGCATGTCTTTATTTTGTAATTGGATTTTTTTTTATATTTCTATATTTATTTATAACAGTTACTGATAGAAATAAAAACAAATACAGCATAAATAGCCTGCCATGTAGGCTATGGGAAAAAGTGTGTAGGTTCAATGGCAATTGCTTGTATAAGTACTAACTGTACCTGAATAAATTGAACTTTGAGAAAGGATAATTATGTTTAGGAAGTAGTGTTGTTACTTCAGACCAATATACTACAGTTTTGTTAAGTCGACCACAAAAGACGGTGATATTATGTCAGTCATACAAAGAATGAAATTCATGACCTTAAAAAATGCTGCTTGAAAGCAACATCACATAAGTAGCAAAATTTGATTTGTTACATTGAATTATTTCAACGTTAAAATTGCTTGTTTGTTAAAATGTGAATATAACGTTATGCAATTTGTGTTCTTTTATTTTGTGTGTGTGTTTGGAAAATATAATTTCAATTAATGCTCCACCATAAATGTTGTAACTAAAACCTTGTGCATCCCTCGTCTTTATCGTACGGCTCTTCTCCCCCCCATACGTTACCTGTACTTTGTTTACGCTTTCACTGTGCCTAAACGAGATGCTTTACTGTGTAACTTTTCATCACGTGTAATAGTTCAGATGGAAATTAAATCGGATTAGTTATCTCGATCACTGTGACCAGATTAGACTACTTTACTCACAATGATGGATTCAGTACTAACAATTATTGTCGAATATAAACATCAGACAATCTACGTGGACCAATTAAATCTCATTCTTATTTTATGGGACACTCAACTACATTTTGGAACTTTTTTCCTATTTGACCAATCTTTTTCAAATTTGGAGAAAAAGTTTAATATACACATGGAAAGTAACATGCAAAATCTCAGCTCATTAGATCCAATACTTTTCAAAATAAAAAAAAAATATTTCAATTTTTAATCAATCATTAATTGAAATATCACTTTCAATTATCATTTTTTATTTTTTGGCTTTGTGCATTTGACTGTGACTTCTCAATGAATAGGGGAAGAATTCTGCTTATTGATTTTCTTCTGTCACGTAAATTAATGTAGAAATTTAATTTTACTTTTCTATGACACTTTTTCTCCAATTTTTAAGTTGAGTGTCCCCTTAATACCTCCATAATTCGTATTCATTCCTCAATTTGTTTCATAGTTATATATGGATAAGAATGGAGCGTGTAAAAATGGACAGACAGAATAAGAAATAAAGCTGTGTTGAGAGAGTGGGTGAAGAAAGAATGATGTTGAAACTGATCAGGAAGAGAAAAAGGATTTGGGTTGGTCACTGGCTGAGAAGAAACTGCCTACTGAAGGTTGCAATGGAAGAAATGATGAAGGGAGGAGAGTTCGGAGTAGAAGAAGATATCAATCAGATGATAGACAACATTAAGATATATCGATCAATTCAAATCACTTAAATTGGTAAGCCATTAAACATATAGTGATAGGCTTCGTCACAATTCAGAAGGGAGGAAAAAAAAGCATACATTTGAAAATACACATATAATTGAAAACAGTAAAGTTTAATTAGAATGAAGACACAAAACATTTTGAAACTCTAAAATTAATGAAAACACTTCACTATTAATGTAATAATTGTAACTAAATGTAAATAATTTTATTTATTAATAGTACATTATGCAACGAGCCTATAATGAAGGTAATTAAGAAGTGAGTATGGATATTTATGAAACGAGCGCAAGCGAGTTTCATAATTTTCATACGAGCTTCTTAATTACCATTAAAGGCGAGTTTCATACGACTTTTTATGCTCGACCATATTTCTAACTTGATATTATTAATTTTATTGTATCTGACCTGGAGCAATGTCCCGTATGTTGTGAGATGTGCGCAGACGCGAAAGTATTGATTTTTTCCGAGGAAAAGATGTGCACATTGACCTTGCTAGGCCATAAGATCCTACAGAGATAACATTTAAATAAAATTAGACATTGAAAAACTAGGTGACAAATTGAATTTATTTGAATATTATTTACAATTAACGCTAATTATTATAGTAACAGAACATAACCTTCTGCGACAGTATTAGATTTCCAGCCTCCGTGACTTTTCGCTAATTCTCTTTCGATTGCATATCCGAGAATAATCGATACTTGCGGTTTTATAACGGTAGAAAGCTGACCTGTCATTAGCTGAACAGTTGTAACCTGAGTCGTCATTGGCTGGAAGACCTGACCTTTAATGAGTAGGTGTACTTTAATGACATGCATGAAAGGACTGCTACCAGGTGTATAATTACTACATTTCGGCATGGTCGAGCATAAAAACAATTTCGTATGAATTTATGTTAAGAAACTCATCTACAGAGTAGAAAGGAACAATTAAAAGCCAATTATAAAATGTAGCTTTGAAACTATTGGTTGGTAACTTATAATATTGACTGAGAAGCTTATTATATAATTTCATCCCCATGACAGAAAAATTTGTACTAGGTTTATGTAATCTACAGTATGGAATATTAATTTGCTCACTATTTATAATTTCACGATCATGTATATTGGCTATTAATGAGTAACTGACTGTATCTTGTCGAGTGTGAAGGACTAGGTCGTATATACAATAAATTTATGACAGTTAATATCTGTGATTGTTTGAAAAGACAATGTTCAAGATAGTTTGACTTACATAGAATTATAATGGCTTTCTTTTGCAAAATCAAGACACACTCAATTTTGCTACCTTTTCCTCCAAAAATTAAGGCATCCTAATTATCGACTGAAAGAACGAAAAGTAGGCACATCTTAAATAATTTTGAGAAATGCAAGTCACTAATTTCTTTAATAAATATATAACTCTTGATACTTTTGTGCATATATATTCGATATGTTTTTCCCATGTTAAACTGGAGTCTGTAAATAGTCCTAGAAATTTGGTATAGTTTTGCATGTTATCCTTTTTTATTACATGATTAGGGTAAAAGTTATGTTGAGAGTCTTTTCTTGACTAAGAGGAAAGCAGAAAATAGGAAAGATTGGAAAATGCTGGATGTGCAGTGAAGATCTGCCCTTGGGCAGAACACTATATACCGGATGAAAAGTAATTAAACCGACAAACTCCGGGAGGTTATATGGAACACCAATACATAAACTTTTCTTTAATGTCATATTGTGCTGTGAGACACTATTTCGGGAGGACACCAGATCTCAATGTAACTCAAACCTTTGCCATGCTTTATTGCTTGAGTCTCTTATAAAACATTTACACATCACAATCACGTCAAAAGAAGTTCAAAAACTTTTAAACACCAAAATCACTGCAAAAGATGTTCAAAAATATCTCCATTGACCTATACACAAAGATTACATCGGCTGGACATGGATTGTCTAACGCGGCGAAAGACTTCAGGGTTATCGTTTATTTCCCCTACTGCAGCAAATATCCGCACCACCAGACAGGTTTAATAAAGCACTGAACTGGGTCAAGACGTACAACAAAATGTGAATTTGTATAGTCGTCATGAACTGAAGAATGTATACGCTCTCTGCCGGTTTAATAAAGCATCTGAGGAATGTATGACATTAGAGAAAATCGTTTGTTTTAGTGTTCCATACCTTCCGGAGTTTGTCGGTTTAATTACTTTTCACCCTGTACATATATATATATATATATATACAGGGTGTTAAAATAACGTTTACAACGTTTCAGGGATAATAGAGGAGGTGAAAACAAATATCTTTTGTAAGTGACAAAACTTTGGCAGATGCGCCCTTTATTGTGTATGTAAGTGTTAGTATAATCCATAAAGAACAAGACCAATTGTCGTTTTAGATGTGGTGTTCAAACTGCCGTCCATTGAAGACATTGCACAACTGGTACCTTCTTACTATGGAGTGTCTGCAACGCTCAAAAAGGCCACCATTCTCTCTAATAACATGTGCAGCTTCAACAACGCGAGCAACTAAGTCTTCTGCCGTATCGATCGGTGTCTCAATACAAAAACGTTTCACGTCTCCCCACAAAAAGAAATCCAGTGGGTTAGGTCCGGTGATCGAGGTGGCCACGGTACCGGCCCACCCCTGCCAATCCAACGATCGGGGAATGTAGCATTTAGGTGGTCAAAGTGTGGAGGGCCACCGTCATGCTGAAACCATATTCGTTCTCTGATGTTCAATGGGATATTTTTTAAAAGTTCTGGTAGGACGTCGCGTATAAAAACAAAATAATTACCACCACGGAGACTGTTAGGCAACAGACAAGGCCCTACAAGGTGGTCATGCACAAACAGAATTAACCAGTGTGTGTTGTGACGGAAGTCAAGTCATCTATTCTTCAGGCCATCTAGCGGCAAAACGGTGCATCTGCTATACTTCTGTCAACAGTAATCTCACTAGAGGTTTTGATTTATCTAGAGAAAATTAAAACTTGAGTGGGATTTAATTGACTATTACACGATTAGAAGAAAGTATATAAAGATTGGAAGTAACGAAGTACTCCAATACAATAAAATATTAATTGACTTACGAAAATACAACTGTCTTCAAATGTATTATTGTACCATCTCTACATTACAAATATTATGCTAGATGCATGCTAGATGGCAGTAGTGAGTTATGATTACTAGCAATGCCTTCTCGTCGAGAAGTTATCGATCTATATCACGATGGTAGTGTTACTAGTCAGGAAGGCTTTTGTTGATTCAGTTTCATTTTTATTAAAACAGTTACATTCTACTTCAATTATCCGAATCCCAGTAATCAACGTCACTTGACAGATGATTTTCAATAAATCTTAATATTAAACAATCTTTGATACGTGACTATCCATAATATCATAGAGCAGAAGCTATAACATAACCTAAATAGTATACACAAGTGTTAGAAAAGTTTTAATTAACGACGATAACATAAAAAATAAACATGAATAATTTGAAAAGGATTAATTATTGAATGTACAATTTTCAAATTTGAATGCGGTTGGTGGTTCAATTGATGTTATATTGGAAGTGTGCGTAATAGAAGTGGAACTCGTTGATGTAGGCTTACATGGTGTATTCAACTTATTCAGGATTTCCGAATGGTCCTCTTCATTTATTTGTAAATAGGATTTCAGAAGATGCATAGGTATGATCAGTAATTTTTATTAATTCTTGTTCTTGAATGCCAATGCGAGTCTTATTTGAAACTGCTGTGCATGGACTGGAGTGGTTTGTAATTTTCTATTTTTTTTTTTTGACGTCCAGAATAGCGCAGTCTGAAATGTTGGCAAACAAAGAAACAAATGCTAGGGATGCGATAAAATTAAACAAATGCTAGGGACGCGACAAAATTAAACAAATGCTAGGGACGCGATAAAATTGTGCGATAACCAGCCATGATTGGTTGAAAGACGTCCTTTAGTACCGTTTTATTGGTCGAAAGTAGTGTGACGTAGTAAAAGTGTAATGGTCACTTAAAACATAGGTTCGTTTTTACCTCCTCTATCATCCCTGAAATGTTGTAAACGTTATTTTTAACACCCTGCATGTATATTACGTATTATTGATTAATATAAAAATCAGCTGCTAAACAGAAAAAGAAAATAAAGACTGTCATTATCTTCAAATCGTTATATTATTCACATGTTCTGTGGCACTAGAAAGTTTTCTTTCAATTCAGTTAAAGAATTGAGTACTAAATGCAAATAAGTTGCTAATGAACACGCATTTACAAACACGTAAGAATATTGGCTATTTGTCAATCAGCAAAAGCTCTTCACCTCCCTGCTTAAGTGGTTGTTGGCTGAGATAACGATAAAAAGTGCGTCATTATACATTCAAGGTGAGAACGTGCCAAATCGCTAAACTACACAACGCAAAATCTCCAAGCATGTAACTAGCAGCATTGGTACACCTACTCAAACGGCCGCTGATATTTTTAACTGGCAGTATAAGTAACACTTCCATAAGGACAAGAGACATACTTCGTACTCGAGGCTGTCAAGCGGTAAATAGAACGTGCAGCGTTGTTGTGAAAAACGATCCCAGTTTTCTGCAGATATTTAATATGGGACAGCTGTGCCGAGACTGCTGCAAAATCAGGGAAGGAGACCGGAGCAGAATGGGGAGTGAATATAGACAGTAACAGAATTAAATGTGTGACCCATTTATATTTGTCCAACACAACAGAATATACTTCCAGCCGTGTAAGAAATTTATGTAATTCTACGAGCGTCTGTTCTCAAGTCAACTCTGGACAATTTCAATCATTTAAAACTTTAATTGTAATTCAGAGCTGAATTATTACTAAAAGATAATTAGTGGGGTTAAAATTTGGTCTGGATTAAATGTATTTGTGTATATTACCTAACACACAAAATAATATAAAAATCCTGATTTTTTAACTGTAAATATTTTATCCATTAATTACTGATTGGTATATTACTTATTTTACTTAAATAACACTGTTCTACAAGGGTCATTTTTCTTATATGAAAATATGTGATTCCAAAGGATTTTTATATGGAAAATTAAAATCTGAAAACATAAATTCGCTATCAGGCACAGATTTTTAGTTATACGACAATATTCGTCTCATTTAACTTACATTTTAAGTTTGTGATAAAGATGGTGAACTTTTCTTAACAACAGTTGCCTACAGTTAATTTTGTTCTTCATTGGTTTTCATTTTCAAATTGTGGCATTCCTGTTGCTAGTAAAATTTTATGTTCATAAGCAAGTCGTTGTCACAGGATTTAAAATTGAGTTAAACTGGCATTATTTGGATGATGGAGACATTCCTTACCATGTTAGTAAATATTCATTTTTAACCATAATATTCCGACATCTGTGGTATATAAAATGTGTAAAACTTTACATATTTCTCTTTCACAGAAACCTACTAAATCATAGAAGTAAAATAGACAGATTCTAACAGAGAGAGAGAGAGAGAAATCTTGAGTTTAACCTGAAATTCTTGTTAGAGGAGTGAGTATTGTTTGTTTACATGAAATATTGTTTCTGCATATGCACAATTCAACTCATAATGACATTCCGCAATGATGTTTGTGACCTAATGAATTATTTTTAACTTCAAATACGAGCCACAGGAGTGGAGACTTTTATAGATGCCTCAAAATACAGTCTAATCATGCTAGGCCTTATTAAACAATTTGTTAAGGCCATGAACACACCTGGAAGAGGATTTATGTACCTTTCAAAAACGTTTCTTCGTTTTTCTGCAGCAAAAATAAAAGACGGCGTGTTTGTGAGTCCCCAAATTAGAGACTTCAGAAGGATTCAGATTTTGAACAATGCCTTGCACCAAAAGAAAGAAGAGCGTGATCTTGTTTCAAGAATGTAACGCAAAATTTTCTGGGAAGAAAAAGAGTTAACGACTTCGAACAATTGGTTCAACAAATGATAAACGCATATAGAGATCTAGGTTGTCACATGTCTTTAAAAGTGTATTTCCAAGATTCTCATCTATATCATTTTTCTGAGAGCTGCAGTGATGTCTCCGACGAACATGGTGAAAGGTTCCATAAAGATATAATATCCATGGAAAAGCGGTATGAAGGGAAATGGATGCCTGCGATTCTTGTTGACTACTGCTGGAACATCATTAGAGACTGCAAAATTGAACACAGGAGAAAAAGATAAGATATTTAAATTCTTAGGGAAAAGTGTATTTTGTTCATATTTTCTAATCGTAAATACGTTTTTCCATATAATATAATTATTATATTGAGGCATGTATTTATTTTTTGTTTTACAGTGCATAAAATGTTTGTAAATAATTTTGTAAGTGACTAAAATATTAATAGTTACATATTTTGTCTACATAAACACATAGCGTGGAAACGAAAATTATATAAAAAATGAAATTGCATATAACTTGAAAACTATGTTATGTTTTATTTAACGACGCTCGCAACTGCAGAGGTTATATCAGCGTCGCCGGATGTGCCGGAATTTTGTCCCGCAGGAGTTCTTTTACATGCCAGTAAATCTACTGACATGAGCCTGTCGCATTTAAGCACACTTAAATGCCATCGACCTGGCCCGGGATCGAACCCGCAAGCTTGGGCATAGAAGGCCAGCGCTATACCAACTTGCCAACCAGGTCGACCTTGAAAACTATGCGTGACACAGAGAAACTAATTACAGATTTGAATTCGGGAGGTAAATTTCCATATTAATCAAGAATGTTATACCCAGAAAAATGAATTTAATTTTTTTTGTAGAACAGTGTAATTAATAATTTAACCAAATAACGCCACCTTAACACTTAAATCACTTTTCCTCTGAAAATAAGTTATGTACAAACACGAAAATTATGAAATAGAAACTGTAATTTTATTTTTAGAAAATAGTACAATAAAAATGGTGATATTATATACCGAAGAAGAATTAGAACTCGAATAGGAAAACTTTGTACATTGTCGTTATTAGAGACAGCTTGTCCAATTAACACCACCTGTTTTCTAGTAACCTATACACTTATAATTATTAATGAATTATTTTTACTAAGTAACGCAAATTGAACTAAGCAACGAAATTTGAGTTTATGTTAATAAAAGGTACAAAATCACACAATACTAATGAAATATTCTTGATCTGAAGCTGAAACACAAGATGGATTAGGAAAATATGTTTTCCGGTAAATTCTTACTTTCAAAATAGAGACGAGACACAGTAGAGAGTTATGAACACAAAAACATTAACCTCAGTTAAATATGGATGTTTTCCCAAAAGTGAAAGAAAACATTAAGAGTTTGATAAGCAATTGAATCCATAGCATTACTGTGCACATCTGAACATTTAAGGTTGGTGTTTTTCTTGATGTTTCCACATAAATCATGTAAATACCTCACACAATATGAATATAACAGCAATGAAAATACTATTAAAAACTGAGAACTATCGTTAAACAAATGAATACCGTACTAACATAACCTAAAATTTTATCTGTAAACCATTAATGCCACGTGGCGTTAAAGCGCTACTGAGTAGTTGATAACATTACACGCCTTCCAAGCTTTCGACGGCTAGCTCTGCCATCTTCTTCGTTCCTGAAGAAGATGGCAGAGCTAGCCGTCGAAAGCTTGGAAGCTAATCTCAAACTCACCTGGCTGAGAACCCGAGAAGAGTTATTCTACATCAAACGCCGGGAAAGCCTCAAGTCATACATTACACGCCTGTTTCTCTAACATTTTAAAATGTTACAGATAGTAAATACTTTCTCTGGATAAAAGAATGTTTACGAATCACGAAAATATATAGTTTAATATAGTTATTATTTGCTCAACACAAAATAAAATATGCCTTTCAATACTTACACACAACAACAAAATGGTGGAATATCATGTCACTCCTAAATTTCAGCGGACAGCTAGTAACTCATTTCATCACTATATGGCAAGTGAATGCACAGTAGTGCACTACCAAAATCTGTGTCGCTAATAAGAACTAATAATTAGGTTGGCGTTAAAGATATACATGGCATTATTTGTCTCAGGGACTTCACTTATTGACACAGCGTCATTAAACAAAATGAAAACGTGATTTCATAGTTATTAATTTTATTTGAAAATGCCATTCCAGTCAAGTTTTATTTTACGATATACGCAAATATTCTCTTTTAGTTAGTATTAATTTATAAAAAAATTATCTACTAATCAGAAATCAATCACAGTCAGGATAGGAGAAAAATATTAGAAGCAAGTGATATAAGGAGAGGAGTATGGCAATGTTATCCTTTATCACTTACTCTGTTTAACATGTACTTAAAGGATTTAGTATAGAACTGTTTTCAGAATATAGGGGAGATGGTAGTAAGAGAAAGAAGAATAAAGTTCATAAAATTTACTGATATGTATTTGTTAGCAGAAGAGATGATGCTAAGGAATATCCTACAGGAGCTAAAGCACAACTGTGAGCAGTATGGGATGAAGATAAAAGCAAACAAGACGAAGACTATGGTTATCGGAAGAAAAAAGAGAAGTTAAAAGTGCGAATTCTAAATGAGATATAGAATAACTGGACAGCTTCAAATACTTGGAATGTACATAAGTTGTAACGTGAACTGCTGCCAAGAAGTAAAAAGACTGAACTATGGAAAAGAACTAAGGAAGAGACTAGTGAAGTGCTTTGTGTGGAGTGTGGCATTGTATGGAGCAGAAATATGGGCATTACGACGAAATGAAAAGAAGCGATTAGAAGCATTTGAAATGTGGATATGGAGAAGAATGTAACGTGTGAAATGGACAGACAGAATAAGAAATGAAATAAAAAATGTTATGTTTTATTTAACGACGCTCGCAACTGCCGAGGTTATATCAGGTCGCCGATGTGCCGAAATTTTGTCCCGCAGGATTATTCATCTGTCGTAAAAAATCTTGGCTTCTTTTTTGATAATAATCTAAGTTGGAATTTTCAAGTTAAAGAAACGATAAAAACAATCTGTTCCTCCTTTCACTCTTTGAGTCGCTTGAGAAACTTCTTACCCCAGCAACTAAAACTTACCCTAGTACAAACCCTAGTAATGCCGCACTTCGATTATTGTGACGTTTTGTTAAGTGATCTAAGTTCTGAACTGTCAGTCAAGTTACAGCGAGCTCAGAATATGTGCGTCAGATACGTGTGCAACATACGACGATATGATCACATATCACCGTCCTTCGCAAGTCTCTCGTGGCTCCGACTTAAAGAACGCAGAACTTTACACTCTTTGTCTTTACTCTTTCGAATTCTGCACACCTCAACACCAAATTACCTTTCGTCTCGTTTCTCTTATCTATACTCTAACCACGACGTAAATACCAGATCACTTATCTGTGGCACGCTAAATATACCTCTTCATAGAACATCTTGTTATTCCTCATCTTTTACAATATCCACCTCGCGTCAATGGAATTCCTTGTCACAAAGTATTAGGGGCTGCAAGACAACAAACACCTTTAAGAACAGCTTAAAAGATAACCTTATTAGCATTTCACTCCAATCATACTGATTTAAAATATTACTGACTACACTGTTGCTTTTTTCTTTAGACATCATCCTGATTGTGCTGTATTTTCAAAATTGTCTCATAATAATCTCTTTCTATTATCTAATATCATTTGAAATATATTAACATTCTATGTAGGCTATTTTAGTTTAATTCTGCTACACAGTTTATTTCAGTGTTTAATTAATAGTTCGTAGTATTTTGTTGTTTAATTCGTAAATAACTCTTGTATACATGTAACTCTCATCTAAATCAAATTGTTGAATTCTTTGTAAGTTCATGCATATGTATATACACTTTTTGCTGGTTGAGTGGAAGAGAAGGCCTTACGGCCTTAACTCTGCCAGCTAAAATAAATTATTATTATTATTATTATTATTATTATTATTATTATTATTATTATTATTATTATTCTTTTACTTGCCAGTAAATCTACCGACATGAGCCTGTCACATTTAAGCACGCATAAATGCCATCGGCCTGGGCCGGGATCGAACCCGCAATCTCGGGCACACAAGGCCAGCGCTATGCCAACTGCGCAATCCAGGCCGACTGTATGAAAAAAGAAATTAAGCTGTGGTGGAAAGAATGAGTGAAGAAAGAATAATGCTGAAACTGGTCAGGAAGAGAAATTAGAATTGATTGGGTCTCTGGCTGACAAGAAACTGTCTATGAAGGATGCACTGGAAGGAATGGTGAACGGAAGGAAGAAGGTATTAGGTGATAGACGTCTTTAAGATATATGGATCATGGTTTGTGGATAAGCTTCAGGGCTTCTACCTCGTTGTCTTGGTGTTATTGGCTGACGTTTCGACCGCTGTGTTGTGGTCATCTTCAGAGCAGTTGTTGGATAAGGAAATAGTCTGCCACCTCGTGTATATATATATATATATATATATATATCGTGGGGGGAGTACTTGCGGTGATAGGTCGTAGGTTCTCCTTCTGGCATCTGATTGGTACTCCCTACATCGAGACTACTATCTATATATATATATACATATATATATATATATATATATATATACGAGGTGGCAGACTATTTCCTTACTGGTAATTTCTAGCGCTCGTTCACTGGGGCGGCGAAACCCGAAGTGAGACAAGTGGCCAAGAGGCTTGGAGCTCACATATTCAGTTTTTCACAGCCCCAACTCCCCCCTTGCAAGGACGTGTTTTCACGTACCTTTAAAGTTTCTCCTCCCACTTCCCCCACTCATTCATTCACTATTTCCTTATCCAACAACTGCTCTGAAGATGGCCACAACACAGTGGTCGAAACGTCAGCCAATAACACCAAGACAACGCGGTAGAAGCCCTGAAGCTTATCCACACACCATGTTCACCAGCCGCGGAAGCCTACGCGAACACTTATATATGGATCATATTCGGAGATTAAGAGGAAGGCATAAAATAGGAAATATTGGAGAATTCCTAGGTTTTCAGTGAAAAACCAAAATCATTGAGTAGAACACTATGAATAAATGGACATCGATTCTCAGATTAAGCTGTGATGGTCTGAACTTTACTGCCGAATGGAAAATATGATCATGTCTGATACAAACTGTAATTCATGTTGAATACAGAATCCAAAATAGCTGTGCAGTAAAGCCCACTATTGACGCTGATCTACCTAATATATGTAGGCTTATAGCAAGCGGAATGCGAATCCTGGACCCATAGACAAGCCAATCGACCGCGTTGAAATCACTTAACTGTCCGCTTCTCCGGCACGAAAAGTACAGTAAGGATTAATCATGGTGCTGTTTCACGTGGATAAACTGCCTAATAGGCACAACCTAATTAGTAGGGGCCGAACACAGGCACTACATTACTGAAGCCGATAATACAGTATGTTAATTAATCCACTATCGCGAGAGAGGCCGTAGGAAATGATCAATCAAACATTATCCAATAGCCAATACCTTAGCAGAGACCTTACTGAATCTCCGGTTCTATACTCGATCGAGGTAATAGGTATTAAGTGTATGGGCTTAGGCATAACACGGAAATTTGATTTTGCCTACACATATATTATTATTATTATTATTATTATTATTATTATTATTATTATTATTATCTGTAGTCTGGAAATCTGTTAAAACTAATTCAGGTGAATTAGGAAATATCCATATGCTCGGTGAGAGCTCTATAGTGTTCTTTTGACCCTGTTGACCATCTATATATATATATATATATATATATATATATATATATATATATATAATTTGAACTGGTAATGGAAATTACGGGAAAACGGCTAGACGGATTTTAATAAATGTCCCCTCATTTTGAAGCTTGGAACTCAAAGTTTTTCGGAAAAATAGTAGTTTTCAGTGAAATGTCAATTTTTAAACATAATTTTCCTATTTTCCAAAATCCATCTGTCGTCAGTTTTGAGAACTAGCTAATAGCATTCACGATCGACTTGATATAGCCTTCGCTCTTTTGTAAAAGAGAAGCGAAGCGAGCATCAAGTCGGCCGTGTTGCATTTCAGAATAAAACAAAACACATACTACATTAAACAATATTACACGAAGGCCATGATCTGCAAGAATGCTGACATATTTAGAGGTCAAATTAAATTGGTTATTAAAAACTTAACTTACTAAAAATAATTTACAGTTTCGATTCTGTGGTGTGTAATTTTCTGGGTACAGCTGTATATTGGATATTAAAAACTACAAAAATTGAGGTGTTTTGATGACATTATTACCATTAGAAATGAAATATTATTGTAGTTAATGCCATGATGTGATATCTTTCATTAATTATACATATTAATGCTATATTGATGATATGAAATTGAAACGTTTTGGGGTTATTTAAGTAGATGTAGAGAATAACTTAAATTAGATTTTGATTTCTATATTTTGCTGAGTGGCGGCTATATAGTATATGTTACTGAAAGCTATAAAACTTACGTAAGATAATAATATTATTAAAATTCAAATATTTTTATAATTATTAATCAAGTGGGGTTGGGTCTTTTTCATATATTTAATGGCGGTGTGGTGTAGATATTTATATGCGTAGTTCTCTTCAGTATTGGCTCGAGAGAGAGTATTTTTCATTATTATGGAATCAAATAACTTTCCGAATGTCTGGTATTCTTCATTGAAAATAAATCTGAAAAATGTTTATTTGAACGTCTAATGAACTTAGTTTGCAGCATTTGCTGCACAAGCCACTAGTAAGGCTCTAATTTAATTTGTATTATTTTCATCAGCGTCTGTATTTCTTTTTTTATTTAATTATATGTGCTATCTGGTAGGATGGAAGAAAAGGCCTTATAGACTCAATCCTGTCAGATTAAATTGATTAATTAATAAAAATATTCATATCTAGAGACCGGTACAATGAAAAGACATTTTTCCTAAATACGAAATTTGTTTTAAAAGAATATGAAAATATGAAATAAATAATTAAATTTGAAAATATATTTGTTTCTAAACCATTAGCAGCGGGCTTAGACCTATGTAATCATTTGTACAAGTCTTTAGACATTAAGGGCTATATTCATAGACATTCTTAGCGCGGGCTTCCGGTGGATGATCAGCGAACTAACGTTTTTCGTATTCATAAACCAGTGTTAGCGACATGATATGATATATGGATCCTGTACAAGTAATCAGTCGATAGCCGGAGCTAGTTTAGCACGCTCGTAGCGCGGGCTAGCGAAATGTCTATGCATAGCACCCTAATAGTTTTATCTATTATGTATAATATGTTAATTCATAAAATACAATAACATTAATAATCTGCATAACTAACAATCAGCATAATAAAATATACTTACATAACTACAAGAACGAAATAATTCAATTTTTTACACTGAAGATAACTAAAAAATATATTCATTAGTTCCTAATGTTCTGCACAAGGACAGGTATTTCACTACAAACCCAGCATTCTCCAGTATTTCTAATTTTTTGCCGTCCTCTTCTTCTTTTTCTTCTTCTTCTTAGCATATGACCCATGTATCTTAAAGTCATCTATCATCTGATATCTTCTTCTGATTTGTTTACCTTTTTATTTAAAGACTTTAGTATTATTAGTTAGATTCTTTTCCCGTTCACCATTCCTTCCAGTGCATCTTTCAGTAGGCAGTTTCTTCTCAGCGAGTGATCCAGCCATTTCTTTCCTCTTTGTGATCAATTTGAGCATCATTCTTTCTTCGCCCACTCTGCAACATTTCCTGTTTTGTCTGTCCATTTCACACACTCCATTCTTCTCTACATATCCACGTTTCAAGTGCTTCTAATCGCTTCTCTTTAATTCGTCGTAAAGCCCATGTTTCTGACCCATACATCCTTGGACTGTAGAGAATAAACTAATAGTAACATTCAATTACACAAAAACGTATTCAGAAAACAAGAATATATACAATTACAGTTATAAAACGAGAAAAAGAACACTAAAACATTTAAAATGTTAAATCTGTATACAATTAAACAGAGCATAAAGCGATATCAATAATATTATTAATCTACATAACTAAACGAGAACGGACAACTAATAATAGAAACTTGAAATACAATTATAAATGATTATACATCTTGCAGCTTAGTCATAATAAATATCATTAGACAAAAAATACGTTTCTAACTTAATTTTAAATTTCGATAGCGTCCAACAATCTCTGATTCCATAGACTAGGTAATGATACAGTATAGGAGGATGAATATAATGACACTCTGTGTTGAGGTATAGAAAGAAGTGATTTATTCTGATTGTGTACTGGTGTGAGAAACTGAAAACGTGATGCTAGGAAAGTGGGAGTAGAGGTATTCAATATTTTAAATAGTAATGTCAGTGAATGCATGATTCTTCGTTCCTTCAGGCGAATCCATGATAGAAGTTCGAGGGATAATGTTTACATGATCAAATTTGCGTGTATTGCAGATGAATCTTACAGAAATATATTACGAATACGCAAACATTTTATTAATTAGTTGGCAATAAATTTTATATCATTTTGCTGATTCGTAATGCATTTTACAAGTTAGTTTCACATGTAATTCTTTTAAAGATCGCAATGTGGTAGATTGTTTACTGTCTTTAACAAATTGAAGTTCTTAACGCGAGTTTGGCTGCATGCTGTCCTCTGTTCGACCTTGTCATTGAGTGGAACAACGTTTGGAGTCTCTCAGAACAGAAGTATTAAAATAAGTCTGTTTGGAAACGAGTATAATTTTAGAGATATGGACTCCATATATACGTTACTACGTCCCACAGGATACTAAGTGCCAACAAGATGTCGTCCTGCCACCCTCTTCCGAGTGCTACAAAGTGACACAGAGTGTTCTAATTTTAGAATAAAACTATTCTCCCTTCTTTCGCCTGTCAAATGTCTATATTAAATCCTCCAAACGTAACTCATTACTTCAACAACTTTCGCTGTCATTCAGAAAAATTTAATTGAGGCATTTGAATGAATGAGGCAAGTGGGCAGTGCAATGAATATATGCGAATGAATAGGTAAGTGAGTGAAAAATTGAAAAGTTGATAGTGTGAAAATATTGTTGAATGAAAGAGTGAAAAACAATATGATTTAAAGTGTAAGTGAACATTGAAATCGATTAAAAACATTTAAATAAATAATCGATAGTGGATAGTAGAGTTGTTTAAAAATTCACACAATAAATGAGTGAATAAATTATTATTGAGTTAAAGAATGAAACATAATTTGAGCGAGCAAATAATAGGTATGTCAGTGAGCGCGTTAAACGGGAAGCGAAGTCCAGACCCAATATTATAATATCATTCCATAATTAAAATCAACCCTGGAATTTAAACATCTCTGTTTTTAATTTAAATATAAAAATTAAACATCCACTTATTAATGATACTTAAATTGATATTATGTATAAATATTTTTTTCGTGATCTTATTAACTTACTTCCTTACAAATGTATTTTAAAGAACCCGAAGGTTCATTGCCGCCCTCACATAAGCCCGCCATCGGTCCCTATCCTGGATTCGCCCATACGTGCTACATGCCCTGCCCATCTCAAACGTATGGATTTAATATTCCTAATTATGTCAGGTGAAGAATACAATGCGTGAAGTTCTGCGTTGTGTAACTTTCTCCATTCTCCTGTAACTTCATCCCTCTTAGCCCCAAATATTTTCCTAAGAACCTTATTCTCAAATACCCTTAATCTCTGTTCCTCTCTCAAAGTCCAAGTTTCACAACCATACAGAGCAACCGGTAATATAACTGTTTTATAAATTCTAACTTTCAGATCTTTTGACAGCAGACTACAATTAACATCGTTTTCATATTATTTTTATAAATATTTAATATTATTTGTGTGCATTAATGTCTGTATTTCTGTATTATAATAAAACTACACACTAACATGAGCTTTGTTCATACGGTTGTTCTTGATTTTTTATGCTTTGTATAATTAATTTAGTGTAAATATCAAATATCAGAATAAAAAATTATTACATGATGAAGCGAGTGCAAGAGTGGATGAACGAATGAAAAACTGAACGATAAAAATTTAAAAGTGAAGGAGCGAAATACTGAGGAAACGACAAATGAATTAGTGAAGGAGGTAATTGATGAGTGAAGGGGTAATAGATGATTGAGGGAGGTAATGGATGAGTAAAGGATATATTGGAGAGGTAAGAGAGATAATGTATGAGTGAAGGAGGTAATGTATAAGGGAGGTAATTGATGAGTGAAGGGGTAATACGTAGATAAGTGAGGGAGGTAATGGATTAGTGAAGGAGGCAATGGACGAGTAAAGAATGTAGTGGAAGAATGAGGGAGGTAAGAGATGAGTGAAGGAGGTAATGGATCAGTGAAGGAGGTAATAAATGAGTGAAGGAGGTAATGGAGGGTGAAGGAGGTAATGGAAGATTGATGAAGGTAATGTATGAGTGAAGAAGGTAATGGATCACTGAAGGAGGTAATAGATGAGTGAAGGATGTAATGGATCAGTGAAGGAGATAATAGATGAGTAAGAAGGTAATGGAAGAGTGACAAAGTTAATGTATGAGTGAAGGAGGTAATGGTTCAGTGAACGAGGTAATGGTTGAATGAAGGAGATAATGAATGATTGAAGGAGGTAATAGGTGAGTAAAGAATATATTGGAAGAGTGAGGTAGGTAATAGATGAGTGAAGGAGGTAATGGATCAGTGAAGGAGGTAATAGATGAGTGAAGAAGGTAATGGAAGAGTGACAAAGTTAATGTATGAGTGAAGGAGGTAATGGTTCAGTGAACGAGGTAATGGTTGAATGAATGAGATAATGAATGATTGAAGGAGGTAATAGATGAGTAAAGAATATATTGGAAGAGTGAGGTAGGTAATAGATGAGTGAAGGAGGTAATGGATCAGTGAAGGAGGTAATGGATGAGTGACGAAGGTAATGGATGGCTGAAGGAGGTAATGGATCAGTGAAAGAAATAATAGATGTGTGGAGGATGTAATGGATCAGGGAAGGTTGTAATAGATGAGTGAAGAAGATAATGCATGAGTAAAGAATGTAATGGAAGAGTGAGGGAGGTAATGGATGAGTGAGGCAGATAATGGATGAGTGAAAGCGGTAATGGATGAATGAAGAAGGTAATGATTCAGCGAATGATGCAATGGATGAGGGAGAGAGGTAATGGAAGAGTAGTGACAGAGGTAATGTATGAGTAAAGGAGATAATGGATGAGTGAGGGAGGTAATAGATGGGTGACGGATGTGGTGGATGAGTGAAAGAGTTTTTGGACGAGTGAAGAAAGTTATAAATGAGTGAAGTCGTTATTAAATGAATGAAATAGGTAAAGGATGAATGGAGGAGAAAATGAATGAGGGAAGGAGATAATGAATGAGTGAGAAAATAAGTGAGCAATGAAATGAGTTGACTGAAGTAGGAAATGAGTAAATGGACGAGAGAGTGGATATGCGGATAAGGGAATGGATAAGTGAACGAAGATTGTATAGGCTAAGTTAACTCTGAAATGGGTAAGTGAATGGCAAATGGATAGGCTATATAGACGGGGAATGGACGGAGGAACAGATAATTGAGCGGGGGATTGGTTAATTGAACGGGAATGGGTAAGGCAACGGGGATTCGATTACTATACGGTGGAATGGATAAGTGAACGGTGAAATACAGGGACATCATTTTATTTTTACTTGCATTTTTATTGTACCTGCATTTCTGAATGTACTTCACTACCATCCCTTCACTAATGTCCTTGCTCCCGTCAGACACACAAACTTACGGCCGCTGTTGCATTCGAAGTCTTCAAGCACTGAAGTAAACACTGCAGTGTATAGTGTGTTTCAGAAATATGGTTGCGTTTTCTATAGAAGAAAGAACCTATATTAAGTAATATATCGTACTAAAAAATTATATTCAAGAAACGATAAATTCAATTTCAGAGAATATGCTTCAAAATGTTTTTAATAATATGCATAAAAGAATTGAAGTCTGCATTGTAATGAACGGCAACCATTTTCAGCAACTTGTTTAAAAATTCAGATTAGCTTATTTTGAATTGAGGTGGCTAGAAGCAAAGGAATGCTAGTGACATTTGTAATAACATGAGTTAAGTACATCGAGTGTAAGCTAAAGTATCTAAAATTTTAGTGGCACAATAAAAATTTCACCGATTTTACGAAAGCTTAAATATTTAAACCCCATTTTCTCAAAAGTAACTTAAGTGCACTAACAGCCCTTTACTTATGACCCCCTCAATTTAAATGCATTCTCTATATTGTATGTTAACACCAATAATTAATATGCTAAGTAAAGTAGACATTACATAACGAACATAGCCGCCTGAAAAGTTGAGTTTTTTGAAAAAAAAATGTTACTACTCTACTGTATTTTGATAAATTCCGTAAAAGTGATAATCAAACTGAAAATCGTAATATTGTATTTCCCTACAACATAATTGGATACAGTACTTTTCTCTCCTCCTATACCTAGTAAAATGATTTGTTTACATATTGCACTAGTAACATCAAACTCCTGTAATGGAAGGGGGCAACAGTGTTTCCGAGTATAGCCAGGTTAATGTTAAAAATTTTGGTAAAAATAAAGTGATGTCCCTGTAGAAGCTAATGGGTAAGTGAATGGCGGAAGGATATGAGTGAACGAAACAGTGAGTAGGCCAACAAGAATTAGGAAATGTATGTATGAAGAAGTGAGTGAATTTGTGGATTTTGGAGTATACGAATCAACGACGTAATGAATAAGTGAACGACGGAAAAGTGGAAACGAGCGAAAACGTGAGTGAATTTAAGATTAATTGGAACAGTGAATGATTGAGTAAATTCGTTAATGATTGAAACGTTCGTAATTGAATGACTGAAAGGCTGAGTGTAGGCATCAATTAACTAATGAAAGTGTAGCTATCCCAGCATAAAAAGATATGCGGGTGGATTATTGAAATATCTAGTGAATAAATAAGTTTGTAATTTTGGCTAGAACATAAATAAATCCGTAAGGTAAACGATATTGTCACTGTTTTGTGAACGGTAATGAAGCTAATTGAACTAACCAAATAACTCTGAGAACACTGAGCGGAATTAATTACCCTTTTTTGCTCCAAGAAGCTGAAATAATTTCGAATGTTAAAAAAGAAAATTGAAAAAAGACCTCAGCTACTGCGACATATAAAGAGAAAAGAGATTTTTCAAAGGAAAATTTAATCTTGAAGTCGCTGCATTTCTGAGTATTACTCCCTGCTCTTTATTCCTATCAATTATTGTATTCTGATGCTTTCCGGAGATAAAAAAGCTGTGAGAAAGTGGTGATGACCTAGTCAGCACTTTCTTGTGCTGAGGTCAAGAGAGATTAATGAAGTTCACCCCCGCTCCCCCACAATCCGCATGGCGTCATGGGATACCTTTGCTTTTCACTGGAATTTTGTCAATATTATGTAAATATACTGCATATTGGGTACAGACACCATCCAATAGTTTGTTGACGTCCCCGTTACACTTGGTTGCCTCAGAAGTGAAGGTGAACGTGGTTCATCCAATTTGTGCAGCTTTAATATAAAATGCGTCAATTAAAATGTTTGCGTTTTTAAGATTAATGTTTTATTTTGTTATTCAGGAGCAATATTCCGGCCAAATCAAAGGCCACACATCGTTGCGCTTCTCTAAGGACTGCCAAAACACCTACTATCTCCAACAGCAACACATAAAATAGTTGTTCCAAAGTGTCGTCAAATATTTGGCATAATTTATGGTGTATTTAATTAACGGTATCGGTATTCTCAGAATACATATTAGCTGTATATCCGTTATATAAAACAGTTATATTACCGGTTGTTCTGTATGATTGTGAAACTTGTTACAGGAGAATAGAGAAAATTACACAACACAGAACTGCACGCATTGTATTCTTCACCTGACATAATTAGGAACATTAAATCCAGACGTTTGAAATGGGCAGGGAATGTAGTACGTATGGGCGAATCCAGAAAAGCATATAGAGTGTTAGTTGAAAGATCGGAGGGAAAAGGACCTTTGGGGAGGTCGAGACGTAGATGGGAGGATAATATAAAAATAGTTTTGAGGGAGGTGGGATATAATGATAGAGACAGGATTAATCTTGCTCAGGATAGGGACCGATGGTGGGCTTATGTGAGGGCTGCAATGAACCTTCGGGTTTCTTAAAAACTATTTGTAAGTAGCCTACTCGTAAGTAAGTGATGTCAAGTAAATATCATGTGTAAAAGTATACTACGCGTCCCATGGGTGATTAATTTTAATGGATAATAAAATATATAGCATTGTTATCTCCGGGAAGAAACTAAAGCTCAAGTTTCAATGTCGTGGAATTATGGCCTGTAAAGGAAACATGTCCATGATATAGAGAAGCACGCAACGTTTTCGGGCATTTCTCGCTTAAGTTCAATTTTGTCTGCAGTTGAAAGTATTCACAAATAGAATAATATAGGTAATACTACTGCTCTTATTACTCTAATATTACCAGTACTACTACTACTACTACTACTACTATTACAACTACTGCTAATATTACCGCTACTTCTGTGACGGCGACGACGACGACTACTACTAGTACATGTGTGTATGCAGCTGCGACTGTACTACTACTACTACTACTACTACTACTACTACTACTACTACTACTACTACTACTACTACTACTTCTACCACCGCCGCTAGTGTTGTTACAATAACTGTATACTGTTATTGTTGCTACTATTACTGTAGTGCTACTGTTGCTACTATTACTGTAATGCTACTGTTGCTCTTACTTGCTGCTACTGTTGCTATTACTTACTGCTGCTGTTGCTATTACTTACGGCTATTGTAGCTACTATTACTGTAGTGCTACTGTTGCTATTACGTCCTGCTGCTGTTGCTATTACTTAGGCTATTGTTGTTACTATTACTGTACTGCTACTGTTGCTATTACTTACTGCTGCTGTTGCTATTACTTACGGCTACTGTTGCTACTATTACTGTACTGCTACTGTTGCTATTACTTCCTGCTGCTGTTGCTATTACTTACGGCTACGGTTGCTAGTATTACTGTATTGCTACTATTGCTATTACTTACTGCTGATGTTGCTATTACTTACGGCTATTGTTGCTACTATTACTGTAGTGCTACTTTTGCTAGTATTACTGTACTGCTACTATTGCTATTACTTACTGCTGCTGTTGCTATTACTTACGGCTACTGTTGCTACTATTACTGTAGTGCTACTGTTGCTACTATTACTCTAATGCTACTGTTGCTCTTACTTGCTGCTACTGTTGCTATTACTTACTGCTGCTGTTGCTATTACTTACGGCTACTGTTGCTAGTATTACTGTACTGCTACTATTGCTATTACTTACTGCTGCTGTTGCTATTACTTACGGCTACTGTTGCTACTATTACTGTACTGCTGCTGTTGCTATTACTTACGGCTATTGTTGCTACTATTACTGCACTGCTACTGTTGCCACTATTACTGTACTGCTACTGTTGCTATTACTTACGGCTACTGTTGCTACTATTACTATACTGCTACTGCTGCTACTATTATTGTAGTGCTACCGTTTCTACTATTACTGTACTGCTACTGTTGCTACTATTATTGTAGTGCTACTGTTTCTACTATTACTGTAGTGCTACTGTAGCTACTATTACTGTAGTGCTACTGTTGCTACTATTACAGTACTGCTACTGTTGCTATTACTTACTGCTACTGTTGCTATTATGTACTGCTGCTGTTGCTATTACTTGCAGCTACTGTTGCTACTATTACTGTAGTGCTACTGTTGCTACTTTTACTGTACTGCTACTGTTGCTACAATTACTGTACTGCTACTGTTGGTATTACTTACTGCTACTGTTGCTATTACCTACTACTGTTGCTACTATTACTGTAGTGCTACTGTTGCTACTATTACTGTACTGCTACTGTTCCTATTACTTACGTCTACTGTTGCTACTATTACTATTCTGCTACTGTTGCTACTATTACTATTCTGCTACTGTTGCTACTATTATTGTAGTGCTACTGTTTCTACTATTACTGTACTGCTACTGTAGCTACTATTACTGTACTGCTACTGTTGCTACTATTACTGTACTGCTACTGTAGCTACTATTACTGTACTGCTACTGTTGCTACTTTTACTGTAGTGCTACTGTAGCTACTATTACTGTACTGCTACTGTAGCTACTATTATTGTACTGCTACTGTTGCTACTATTATTGTACTACTACTGTTTCTACTATTACTATACTGCTACTGTAGCTACTATTACTGTACTGCTACTGTAGCTACTATTACTGTACTACTACTATTGCTATTATTACTGTACTACTACCGTTGCTATTATTACTGTACTACCACTGTTGTTATGTTTACTACTATTGCTGTAGTGGTACTGTTACTATTATAACTGTACTGCTACTGTTACTATTTTTACTGTACTGCTACAGTTGCTACTATTACTGGACTGCTACCGTTGCTACTATTGCTGTACTGTCACTGTTCCTATTATTACTACTATTACTGTAGTGATACTGTTGCTACTATCACTGTACTGCTACAGTTGCTACTGTTACTGTACTGCTACCGTTGCTATTACTGTAATGCCATTGTTGCTATTATTACTACTATTACTGTAGTGATACTGTTGCTACTATTACTGTACTGCTACAGTTGCTACTGTTACTGTACTGCTACCGTTGCTATTACTGTAATGCCACTGTTGCTATTATTACTACTATTACTGTAGTGGTACTGTTGCTACTATTACTGTACTGCTACAGTTGCTACTGTTACTGTACTGCTACCGTTGCTATTACTGTAATGCCATTGTTGCTATTATTACTACTATTACTGTAGTGGTACTGTTGCTATTATTACTGTACTGCTACAGGGGTACTGTTACTGTACTGCTACCGTTGCTATTACTGTAATGCCGTTGTTGCTATTATTACTACTATTACTGTAGTGGTACTGTTGCTACTATTACTGTACTGCTACAGTTGCTACTCTTACTGTACTGCTACCGTTGCTATTACTGTAATGCCACTGTTGCTATTATTACTACTATTACTGTAGTGGTACTGTTGCTACTATTACTGTACTGCTACAGTTGCTACTGTTACTGTACTGCTACCGTTGCTATTACTGTAATGCCATTGTTGCTATTATTACTACTATTACTGTAGTGGTACTGTTGCTATTATTACTGTACTGCTACAGTTGCTACTATTACTATACTGCTACTATTGCTATAATTACTATGGTGCTAGTGTTGCTATTATTACTATAGTGCTACTGTTGCTACTATTACTGTACTGCTACTGTTGCTACTATTACTGTACTGCTACTATTGCTATTATTACTATGGTGCTAGTGTTGCTATTATTACTATAGTGCTACTGTTGCTACTATTACTGTACTGCTACAGTTGCTACTATTACTGTACTGCTACTATTGCTATTATTACTATGGTGCTAGTGTTGCCATTATTACTATACTGCTACTGTTGCTACTATTACTGTACAGTTATTGATGATATTATTAGTGTACTGATACTGTTGCTACTATTACTGTACTGCTACAGTTGCTACTATTACTGTACTGCTACTATTGCTATTATTACTATGGTGCTAGTGTTGCTATTATTACTATACTGCTACTGTTGCTACTATTACTGTACAGTTACTGATGCTATTATTAGTGTACTGTTACTGTTGCTACTATTACTACCACTACTGTTACTCTTATTGCGACTGCTACTACTACCGCTGTGCTATTACTACTGCTGCTGTAACTACTAGCGCCGACCTACACTTGTGGCTAATTATGGAAAGGCTCTGCATGACAATGCATATGAATAGAATTTTATTTCAATGCTTCCCAGATATTTTTCTGTGCAGAAATATATGAAGTAAGCAATGTATACAGTATGGAGATAATATTATTACCATAAAGTTCAATGCATACATACTATACAGTAGTTTTTGTGTCAGCGCGTTACAAATCTATTACAGAACGCAAGAAGATAAAAGACAGCTGTGAATTTGAAAACTTGATGCTCGTGTATTAGAGTGGGACGGTAACGTATAAAAGTCAACCACTTCTTGTGGTGTAATTTCCTCCCGCGACCTGCTTCGTTAACAGAGGTCGCCACACAGTGTCATGTGCGTCACACCAAAATTACTAATTTGAATAATGTCTTCCATTTGTCACACCACATTATATAGTGATGCGAGTGTGTGTGTGTGTGTGTGCGTTTTCTGACACGCGTGTGTGATGGCAACAATGTATTAAATGGAAATTTCTGCGTGTGTGTATATATGAGTGCATAAGTTGGTAGCACTGAGATTTAATTAATGTTGCTTATGACTTAACAATGTTAGCTGTGGCACACCTTATATTAGAAGCCGGATATGGCAATGACTGAAGAGCATTTTAACTTTTTGCATATTCTGTATCTCTACGTGACTACGCTAATGCGGAACCTGGCTTCCACGTGACCAGAAAGTGGATTTATGTTACGCTCAAAAGTGCGTGTCACTCTTAACACAGAGTTGAACCTACGGGGTTGACAAAATCACGGGCAAACACATGGAAAATTTACGTCTGTCAGTGAAAGAACAATATATTATGAAGGTCATTTCCGGAACTAAACATGTCCACTGAAATAGACTCTGAGAAATGAAGAAAAAACCATTACAGGATAGAGTCTGGCTGGGCGGGAGAGAAGGCATACTGGTCTTAGTTCTGTCAGATTAAATAAGTAAATAAATACATTATTATTATTATTATTATTATTATTATTATTATTATTATTATTATTATTATTATTATATGATATTCTTATTGAATTTGGTATTCCCAAGAAACTAGTTCGATTAATTAAAATATGTCTCAGTGAAACGTTCAGCAGAGTCCGTATAGGTCAGTTTCTGTCAGATGCGTTTCCAATTCACTGTGGGCTAAAGCAAGGAGATGCACTATCACCTTTACTTTTTAACTTTGCTCTAGAGTATGCCATTAGGAAAGTCAAGGATAACAGAGAGGGTTTGGAATTGAACGGGTTACACCAGCTGCTTGTCTATGCAAATGACGTGAATATGTTAGGAGAAAATCTACAAACGATTAGGGAAAACACGGGAATTTTACTGGAAGCAAGTAAAGAGATAGGGATGGAAGTAAATCCCGAAAAGACAAAGTATATGATTATGTCTCGTGACGAGAATATTATACGAAATGGAAATATAAAAATTGGAAATTTATCTTTTGAAGAGGTGCAGAAGTTCAAATATCTTGGAACAACAGTAACCAATATAAATGATACTCGGGAGGAAATTAAACACAGAATAAATATGGGAAATGTCTGTTATTATTCGGTTGAGAAGCTTTTATCATCTACTCAGCTATCAAAAATTCTGAAAGTTAGAATTTATAAAACAGTTATATTACCGGTTGTTCTTTATGGTTGTGAAACTTGGACTCTCACTTTGAGAGAGGAACATAGGTTAAGGGTGTTTGAGAATAAGGTTCTTAGGAAAATATTTGGGGCTAAGAGGGATGAAGTTACAGGAGAATGGAGAAAGTTACACAACACAGAACTGCACGCATTGTATTCTTCACCTGACATAATTAGGAACATTAAATCCAGACGTTTGAGATGGGCAGGGCATGTAGCACGTATGGGCGAATCCAGAAATGCATATAGAGTGTTAGTTGGGAGACCGGAGGGAAAAAGACCTTTGGGGAGGCCGAGACGTAGATGGGAAGATAATATTAAAATGGATTTGAATGAGGTGGGATATGATGATAGAGATTGGATTGATCTTGTTTAGGATAGGGACCTATGTCGGGCTGAAGTGAAGGCGGCAATGAATCTCCGGGTTCCTTAAAATCCAGTAAGAAAGTATTATTATTATTATTATTATTATTATTATTATTATTATTATACTATGATAATGGCTGTGGAAAGCAATTGCATATTTAGTAATTTTTACTTTACTAGAAGTGTATGTGGTGGAAAACTAACATTGCTATTGGCGATTAAAACAAAGATAAAACATATATTGGACATGTTAGGTTCTGGAAATATGACATGTAAACGTGTTAAGTTTTGCTATAGATATTTCTGAACATGTTATAGCCAGGCAATATTTAAAACATAGCGCTTCCGTTGTCGACTAGCGCATGACGTCATTGTTCTAGCATAGAGTTCAATACCTAATCCCCACTCCAGTCTGACGGGTAGGAGCGTTTGGTTCCTGCGCACTACGAAATGTTCGTTGTCGGGGTATAGGCACAAGATAAGGTTTATTTATATATTTAGATATTTATTTCCTTTATTTATATTTAGATATGTATTTCCTTTTCATACTTAGGATGTAATATATCATACGAAGGAGAGAATGATGTAAGCAGAAAAATTAACAAATTTTTACATATATTAGGACTGCTAAACCATACCCTAAAACCAAGTTTAGTACAGAACAGTCCAGAATAAAGCTATATAAAACACTTGCACTACCAACTCTCCTCTATGGAAGCGAAAGTTTTGGTTCTGAAACAAAGAGATATCAGCAGATTAAGAGCAACTGAAATGAAATATCTGAGACGAACTGCAGGATACACACTGCTGGACCACAAAAGGAACGAGGATATACTGCAGGAACTCAACATGCAACCATTAGAAGAAAAAATTACAGAATACAGAAATAGATGGCTTGAACACATTTCTCGTATGGAAGCTGGCCGAACACCCCAAGAAATGCTAAAATACCACCCTCAAGGACGACGACGACCTGGACGTCCACAGAAACGTCTATTGGATCCTGTATAGCTGGAACCGAAACAGGCCGACAATGACCTAATTTCGTGCCTGGAATATGATGATGATGATGATGATGATGATGATGATGATGATGATGATGATGAGATATTTAAGTTACATGTGTTATTGTACAGTAGTAGTGTTCTATCGACGATTACTTCTGTTTTCGTTAGGCGCTTAGGATACAGGATTTAATCTGTACGGAAGCAAGACACTGCTTTTTGTTCATTGAATATAATTTCAACAGATAATCGAGGAATTAGAATGAATAGGATTTTTTGCAGATGCAGCATATAGTCCAGATCTAATGCCTTCCGACTACGGTTTTTTCTGGTTTATGGCAATATTTTTTTGAAGAAGATGATTTGATAATCTTGGAGATGTCACAAGCACTTATGCAGAGATTTTCTTCTCCAAATTGAAGGATTGGTACCGCCACCAACTTCAGGCATTGGCAGAGAGATGGATGAGATTAATTTGTTTAAAAAAATCTCACAAATATAATACCAAATAATGGAGAACTAAAAATGGACAGGTGTTGCTAGGGAAAGCATACATTAGTTTTACTTAAAATTATCAGGTATGGATCCCAAAGTACTAAGGTTGGATAAAAAGTAATCGCAACAGTTCGATAATTCTGACATGGTTTTATTCACAGGGGTACAACATTTACGTACCTTCTATATAGGCGCCCCCCCCTTATTTACTACCTTATGCCAAATGTTTGGAAGGCGTCGTACACCATTAGCGCGTCCATCTTTGTTGATGTTCCGTATTGACCGCCCTAAAGCACGGATAAGTTCATCTCTGGTATTGTACCGGGTCCCTCGCAGCGGTTCTTTCACTTTGGTGAGAAGTTCGTAATCGCATGGATCATATCGGGTGAGTACGGTGGATGTTCCAGTAGTCCGCGTTTTCCGTCTGCCTTGGAGGTACAGCGTGGTGCAGTATTACCCCTTCAATGTCATATGCCACAATGAACGTCATTGTCACATCCCTGTCTTCCCGGAACGCTTTAACCCATCGTGCCAGTATACGATATGGCAACGCTGCATCGGCATATGCTTCATGCAGTCCCTGAGAATATTCTTGTGCACTACGACCTCGTGTCACTTCAATTTTGATCCAGGAACTTTGCTCTAGTTTTGTAAACGTGGTCTTAGGGCGCTCGCACTATCCCTATGAAAGTCAACGTTGTACACACTGCAGTAGATTGACAGAGTACTGTCGCCGCTGGCTGCACTAACTCATCTAACAGTCCTTGTTCATGTCCACACAGCTGGCAACTCTCGAACGCACCATCGTCACGTGACAGCAGTGTTGCCATTACTTTTTTTATCCAACCTATGTAATTATTTCAAAAAGGAACAATCCACTGCTCATAAAAGACGGCTACTGTTATGAACAATATTCTTATAATAAGTACCGAACCATGATATATTGGCGATGTGAGAATCGGTGAACTTGTAATGAAATTACACAGCAACCAGTAGAATCCCGAAGATGGAAATTAAAGAAGTAAATTACACTTTCTAAGAAATAGCTGCAATGAATGCTTGATCTTTGTTCTTTGAAGTAACTGAAAATAAATCTCAGGTTTTATTTCAGTGATTCTTTTTTGTAATAAACACGGCTACGAAAATTTAAAGTAAATAAATTTGGATTAAATCAATTAAAGACAAAATATATACAGGACGAAATTTCACATAATACTAAAATGAAATGGACGAAAGATATGTGGACAAAATTTGATGTAGGACAAATATAAAACTGGACAAACATAAAATTAGGACCAAATTACGAATGGACGAAACGTAATGGATATTCTGCTAACCGTACGTATACACGGTACTGAACAATAAAGTTTTTGTTATAGTCAATTACATATTGTACTGCATTATAAATAAAAACCCCTTTATTATGTACATATGAGTACGTCTTCCCAATTAGTCTACTTGGTCCAAACTTTTAAATGTTTTTATAGGAATTATGAATTTTAATTAGAGTGTTTCAATAAAAAAAAAACTTACGAAATTCAACATAGGGATAGCTATGGTGCTGCATGTTGGGATCCTTACAGATTAGAACATATAAAAACACTGGAAAAGATTCAAAAACGGGCTCTCAAGTGTTGTCGTAATAATTCACCATTAAAATGGGACACACTCACGGACCGGAGAACGCGAATTCGATTATGCGCAATGTTCGAAACATACAGAGGTGAGCCTGCCTGGAGAGAAATAAAAAATAGGTTTTAGCCGTCAAATTACTCTTCAAGGAACGACCACTGATATAAGTAGAGGGAAAGAAGACAGAGGATGGACACTGGAAAGTTTTCTTTTCTCAATCGTACTATCAGGGACTGGAATGCTTTACCTGCAGACTTACTAAAGGCTTTACCAATAACCAAAAAGTATTTAAAAATAGGCTTAAGGACTTTACTAATAGACGGTAGTAACTATTTAAAGGGTGTAATTGATATCTTGTTATTTGAAGTGTTCTATCAGTGAGGAAGTGACTTGTGTCAGTGAAGTGTGTAGTGTCAGTGAAGTCTATTGTGTAAGTGAAGTGTGTTTGTGTCAGTGAAGTGGCTGTGCAAAGTATTTGAACAGTGAAATGGTTAGAAGTGTTAGTGAAATCAGGTAGAATCAGTGCATTGAGTGAGTTGACAGCGAAATAAGTGTAGTGTCAAAAGGCACTTGTGTAGGTATGAACCTGTCACACTCGTGGGTCTTAGTTCGAACTTAGGATTAAGATACAAATTAGATTTACTGTCCGTTACTCAGGAGAAGACGAGCGGAAAGAATGTGACCTTCTTGGCTATCGCTGTTGATTATTATAAACATCGCTCAGATAAGCATCCCAGTAGCCAGGTTATTATTCGTACAGGAAACATGAGTAACAATGCGTATGGAAATTAAAGCTAAGTTGAACAGAAGGAGACCTAATGTTTCCGCTTACTGCAGTACAAATATTTCACGTGTTGTCATACGTTATCTGTTCACATCCCTTCCTCCTCAGTCCGCTCTCGTCTTCTCCTGAGTCACCGACAGTACTCAGGAAATCAGGAGCAGTACAGGAAATCAGGAGCAGTCGAAGTCTAAACTCTTTTAAGTACACACTACTTAGAAATGTTTTTAATGAACAGAACTAGACTCTTGCGGAAGTTTCTAAATAGTCTTAAATAACCAAGTTGTTATTATTTTTCTCCTCTCTCTTCTTCTTCTTTTTATTCTCTTTTCTTTCTTTTTTTATTATCTTGATATATTTCTTAATCATTTGTGTTTGTATGCCATTTAGTACGACTTTGCTAATCAACATTTTATGTCTTGTAAACCACATGTATTCTCCTATTAGTACATTAACTGTATAAGATATCTCAAGTGAATTAATCGTCGTATTTATCTCGGGCATTATAGGTCTTATAAATTGTGTGTGTGTGTGTGTGTATATATTCCCATTATGTTATGTAACTGATTTTGATTATGTGTAATTTTCTACTTTATTTTATATATTACATAACCGATCTTGACTATTTGTAATTTTATATTATGTAACTGATCTTGACTATTGTAATTTTCTACTATATTTTATGTAATTTCTAAGGTTTTTTTGTGTTGTTTTGTGATCAAATTTTGTATTACATGTATATTATTGAAACCTGGTTGAGTGGAAGAGAAGGCCTTAACTCTGCCAGGCAAAATAAAACTACTACTACTACTTTAAGGCCCAATTGTATAAAACTCCCTGACTAAAGATCAACTTTGATCGAAGATCGAAAAGTGAACCGAGTTCAGACACTTCTTCTATTGTATAAAACTTCTCTGCGATCAAATTACCTTGGTTCAAATGCAATCTAAGTTCACGTGAAAAGGATTTGGCAACATCGCATAAACAGGTGAAATACGTGATGCGCGGACATGTTTGTTCACTGTTGCCAATCTAGCGACTTTAACTCTTTTTCAACAACAATTTCTTTTAACTTTTATATTGCTTAAATAGGGATTTAGTGACCCTTTTAGCACCCCATAGTGACCAAATTTAATCTTTCTTTGTCGATAATGAGAAATCTAGCGACTTTACAACTACTTTTTGGCGACTTTCCGTACACTCTGTTGGAGACACTGTTTTTTTTTTTGCAACGTAAATAATGGCGGACAATAAGAAGAAGGTTGACTGTCCTCCGAGTTGTTATCATGTTATGGTGTTTGATACTGTTAAACATAATAAAGTTTTATAAAACGAAAATTTTCGTTAGTAATTCAGTTAATTGAAAATTTATGAATGTACCTATCATATCCATTAATTATTAATGGTTGTTATAAACATAATATAATTATAGGTTATGTTATTTGATACTGCTGAACACGATAGAGCCTTATAAAATATAAGATTGCTTGTGTATTAAGGCAAGAAATTGAAAGAAATATATATCAATGTACCTATCATATCTATTAATATTAATAATAATGGATATTTTATTTGCACAATCTGTCACTCGTATATTTCAAACAGAAAATAAATAACTGAACTTGGATCATTTAACTTAATCGGAGAAATTTCTTCAGTCAAAGTTGACTTTAGTTTGAGACAAATTAATCTCAGATTAGACTTTATACAACACAAAATTCCAAGTTCAGCTGAAACAAGGATCAATTTAACCTCTGATCTAAGATTAAATGGTTTATACAATCGGGCCTAAATGTTATTTTAAGTGACCATGCTTCATTTAATTTGGGATGCTCCTTGTTATTATTATTATTATTCTATTATTATTATTATTACTATTATTATTATTATTATTAATTATTGTTTTTATTAGTTGCGTTTATTATTAATTGTCATTATTGAGTGTAATTAGTTACCACAGCCACCGGGTATATATACCCATTTGCAGTGTGAATAAATACATACATAATTTATTCACGGATTCACTAAAGTCTGTTTTAAATATTATTTTGTTTGCTCGTAATAATCTTCTAGAAGTAATGTAAATTAATTAATAAGTTTCCTTGTATCCTGTGTAAATATCTGCTATCTGTAATAGACAAGCCGCATATCTGTGGACTTCGTAGAATGAAGTACGTTCTTCAGAAGCGATGGGACAGAAGAATACCGTTTCTTCGTACATCCGCGTTATTGTTTGGTGTAATGCACGTGCCCTAGCTCAGTGCCCCGTGTAGATTCTGTTTTATTTCAACTGAAATGAACTCGTCTGTCTTGAGTGGTTTGGCATGTCTAGACGTCTGTTTTTCTTTTTCTGCCATACAAAAGTTGTACCAGCCTCGGAGACTTGCAGACTTGGGGAACTTTGATTCGGAGCCTTGCTTCTCTCTCCTCTTTCGCCAGTTCTCATTCTGATACGTTTGTTTTTAAACTCGTCTCTTCTTCTTTGCTTAATTAGAAAACATATAAACTTCCAAGTATTATTATTAAATATTCCTGTTTGTTTGGCATTTCTTCAAAGAAATGTTTGAAGTAACGAAAAATTAAAGTTTCAGAGATTTGCAACAAAACAGCAAAGAAAATCACTTCTCCTTCTTCTCCTTTATGGCGCTGTTGTGTTGATAAAGGGACCATGATGTTTTGGTAAAACATATCCAACAATAGGTCATCACAATTGATATTATATTTATAAGTTTCAGTGTCTTCAAAAAAATTTATTACTTACTCACTGGCTTTTAAGGAACCCTAAGGTTCATTGCCGCCCTCACATAAGCCCGTCATTGGTCCCTATCCTGAACAAGATCAATCTAGTCTCTATCATCATATTCCACCTCCCTCAAATCCATTTTAATATTATCTTCCCATCTACGTCTCGGCCTCCCCAAAGGTCTTCTTCCCTCCGGCCTCCCAACTACCTCTCTATATGCATTTCTGGATTCGCCCTACGTGCTACATATCCTGCCCATCTCAAACGTCTGGATTTAATGTTCCTAATTATGTCAGGTGAAGAATACAATGCGTACAGTTCTGTGTTGTGTAACTTTCTCCATTCTCCTGTAACTTCATCCCTTTTAGCCCCAAATATTTTCCTAAGCACCTTATTCTCAAACACCCTTAACCTATGTTCCTCTCTCAGAGTGAGAGTCCAAGTTTCACAACCATACAGAACAATCGGTAATATAACTGTTTTATAAATTCTAACTTTCAGATTTTTTGACAGCAGACTGGATGATAAAAGCTTCTCAACTGAATAATAAATCTACTTTATTAATAAATATAATTAAAGCAGTAGTAGTGCAATGGTCAGTGATATTGCTATGTTATACACTAGGTATAAATTCAAGTAGTTCGTTATTGGTTTTAAAGAAAATATGATCAGGTCAATTGTTCGGCTGTGGTCTAGTTATGGATTTTAATAACTGGTAAAAACTGAATTCGTACATAACATTCATATATGATATTAAATGTGACCTTTAGATATTGAAATTTTAAATTCAAATTGCATACATTTTAAATTTAATTTCAACAGTACTAATATTGAATTAACGACAATATATAGATCCCCCAATTTAAACGAAGCTGAATTTATAAATGATCTGAAGAGCTTTCTAATAAACAAGAAAAAAGTTAATCACCACCACATTATAGTTCGAGATATCAACATTCAAATTCTAGATCCGTCCATGGATGACTTAGGGCATATGGAATTAACAGAACATTTTTAGCTTCAGAATACTGGCCAATTAAAGAAAGTATACTTCTTACTAATTTCAATATTCTGTTAGGAGTGCGAAAAGAGGGGGCAATAGGAAAGAAAAAAACTGTATATAATCTGAGGAAATGGTGTATCAGTGGGATGAAATAATAGAAGGTTTAGTTATGTAATGGACAAATGGAATTGAACTGTTGTGCTTTTTCCAGTGTTATACAGGGTGTTTAAAAAATACAGGGCATAATTTCAGGTATGTATTTCCCACATGTAGACAATCAAAATAGTTCATTACAACATGTGTCCAGAAATGCTTCATTTCCAAGTTAAAGCGTTCACAACATTGAAATTCACCGGAACGTTTTTCTTTCCGCACGTCGTTGTCATTACAGAAGATGTTCAAAATGTCCACCTCCTGCTTGAATACAGTCCTCACATCGATGTCTCATTGACCTGCGAACACGATCCCAAACTCCTGGAGTATTGCCTATGTCCTCAGAACATGCCACAATTCGATTCCGAAGGGATTCCAAATCAGGCACCGGAGACGAATAAACCAATGATTTTAAATGGCCCCACAAGTAGAAATCGAGAGGGTTCAGATCAGGTGAGCGTGGAGGCCAAGCAATTGGGCCACCTCTACCCATCCATCGATCAGGAAACCTTCGATCCAAGTACCGGCGAGCCGTACGACTGAAGTGTGCAGGAGCGCCATCATGCAAGAAGTGAATGTGTTGACGATTGATCAGTGGAGTGTCTTCTAAAACATGAGGTATGGTTCCGGTGAATTTCAATGTTGTGAAGGCCATAACTCGGAAATAAAGCATTTCCGGACACATGTTGTAATGAACTATTTTGATTGTCTACATGTGGGAAATACATACCTGAAATTATGCCCCGTATTTTTGAAACAACCTGTAGAATAGTAGTTTGGTTAAATAATGCTATAAATAATATGAATCCAATGTTTCTAGGACAGAAGCGATAATATGTTGTGTAAGAAGTGTTTAGTCAGTGATTATAATAATAGGTTAAGTTTTTAGTGAAATAGTAATCAAGGGTTAGGTCTTCTATAATAGAAGAAAGTATTTAGTTATGAGAAAGTGGGGAAGGAAGTTGAATGTAGGATTTTTTTATGTGAACTGAGAATAAGAGAAGGGAAGCAGAATGGAAATGGATAAATTAAAAGGATGGTTAAGTGAAAGTGAAGGGACATGAAAGACATAGTAAGAATAGGCTTCAGGGTCATATTACGTCTGTGTTAAAGTTGCAAATAGTGTAAGTAAGGGAATGCTGACCCGAGTACAGAAATGTGAAGGGCCAGCAGGACCAAATATATTGAGAATATATTATATTATATTATATTATATTATATTATATTATATTATATTATATTATATTATATTATGTTGTATTGTATTGTATTATATTATATTATATTATATTTTATTATATTATATCATATTATATTATATTATATTATATTATATTATATTGTATTATGTTATATTACTAGCCGTACCCGTGCGCTCCGCTGCACCCGTTAGGAATAAATATAAAGTAATTACATAATTAAAATAGGATGTTTGACCCAGGGAACATTCGTGTTTGATAGAAGGATAAATCGTTTAATATATTACTGAATTTAAATTGCATCCAAATAATTAAAATGCGATCATTTTGGTCCAGAGACCACTCATTGTTGCAATGACAATTCCTTTAACATGTTTCTTAATTTTTATTACATGCAGCCATAGTTTAATGAAGATTGACATCATTTAGATTTAATGTGTATATTTTATTTTACTTGTTATAGGTTTCCATTGAATTATGGTAATAACTTAATTTTAACCCTTGTTTTCTACGTATTCAGTAAATGGCGCTTGGCCCACTATGGTTGTGAATCGTTCAAATAACTTAAATTATATTATATAATATTGCATATTATATTATATTATATTATACTATATTATATTATATTATATTATATTATATTATATTATATTATATTATATTATATTATATTATATTATATTATATTATATTATATTATATTATATCAGAAGTTAGTGTAATAACATTATAGCATTATGTCCATCTAGAGAAACTACACTTTCCAACTGGTGAAATAATAATTAATTATACAAATCGGTTAATTTAGCTTCCAATAGCCTATTACTTCATACAAACACAGAAACATCCTCTGTAGGCTATCTTTCATTGCTTTAGATTGTTGCTGTCCAAGGCCCCTTATAGACGAAGTCATTTGTTTTTTAATTCATTACACGGCCTTAGATGTCAGTTATTTTAATTTTAAAACTCATTTATCTCATTAAATATCAGTCCTATCAAAATTTTTCAAGGAATGAAACTTATCGAGAATTATGTTTAAAGAAACGTTTGTTATGTAACATTTTTCACAAAAATCAATAATAAGCGAGATATTTCGATTTATTTAATTCAGGCCCCCTTATAACACCCCTTTAAATAAAATATTTTGAATGCCATATAGCCTAAAATCTAAGTTACAACGAACTTAATTTCTATTCCAATTTTCATACAAATCGGTTCAGCCATTATCGCGTGAAAAGGTAACAAACATCCAGACAGACAGACATACAAACAAAGATTTCAAAGAAGCGATCTTCGGTTTCAAGGTGGTTAATTATATATGTTAGGACCAATTATTTTTGGAAAATCGAAAATTACCAGAAAAATTTCGGCTACAGATTTATTATTAGTATAGATATTAGTCTACATTATATTATATTATATTATATTATATTATATTATATTATATTATATTATATTATATTATATTATATTATATTATATTGTATTATTTATATTAATTTCAATAATCTTTTACATTTAAACTAAAGAAAAATTATTTTTTTTATAACTTCAAATTACTTTAACTCTGAAAATATTGAAAATAGGATTCATGTTTAATTTATACATTTTTTATCAAAATATCTTCGGGAATAGGCTCCGTAAGTGGCGGTAACTCACCGTGAATCACCCTGTATATTCTCTGTCTTCTCTTCCAATATTTCTTTCTCTATTCATCTCATTCTAGTTTCGTTACTTCTTGCTGTTCTCTGCTTCCGGTTTATATATTATCTTGTCGAATGGTTATAGGCGTTAATGCTCAAATAGCGACACATGATGCATTTTTTTGGTTGTTGTGCATTCAAATTTAATTTGGTTGACCAAAAATACGGGAAGAGGAGTTGAATCAATTAAAAGTTACGAGTTCTGCGGTGTTTCAGTAAGTGGCCTTTGACCCAGTTCAGGGCCATTTTACTGGCTGCAGTCCCCAGTAACACTGAATCCTGATTTTGTGTGTTATGAAGTGCCCCACGCGAAAAATTTCCCCTTCCCATGAATATGCCGGCAGCCACAACAATTGGAGTGTAAAATTACTCACTCAGCTTTCTGCTCATTTGAAGTTCCAACTAATACAAACAAATTGTCAACATGGGTAACCGTGCAACAAATATAGTGGACACAAAAATGTAGCGTTTTTGTATTTAAAGCACCATATGGAAAATGAAAGCGATTCATTTTATAACCTCGAATATTTTAAAAAATTGCATATTCCCATGCATATCTGCTAGACATGAAAAAATCTATAGTCGCGACGCTGTTATTCCCGGTGTGACTCCTCCTCTTTGCTTACTTCTTAGGAAGTGAAGGCTCTATAAAGTCTAGGTAGGTAGTATCGTTCGCCATTTTTGTTCTTTCGTTGCCGAGCTACCATACGAGGAATCTATTTGCCACATCGTTAAACATTATCATGTCGTAGCTGCTATGATAATAAATCAAACGCACTGTAATTCAGAAAATAATTGAGCGGCAAATAACGTCTTCGTGTGCTTTCTGCGAACGCCAACGTAAGAGCCAAAATGGCGGGCGATTATATTAAGTATTTATCGAGCCTTAAGAAATGAATAACGTCTTCCTAAGCGAATCACAAGACTCACACGTTTAAATGTAGCCAACCTGCAATGCGATTGGCTGCCGGAAATTAGAGCGACGGGACTATAACTTCCACTCGTTCGCTATGTTTTTCGTGTCTCGTCTCGTAACTTTCGTGCTCTTCGAGTCTTGCTAATCATTCTCGAAATAGCATTTGGTCAGCGTGGAAAGATTTTTATAACATACATCATGGAAATAACATTAGAGATGTTCAATTAATACAAAAAGACAAAAAACAGTATCATATTTACCAAAATGTTCTGGTTCTGTTATCCGATATTACCTATGGTGTCATAAATAGATAAAAATTCGCAAATAAATTTTCATTTCTAAGAAACATAAAACGTAACTTTAAATAAAGCGTTAACATTTTCTTTTATCTAAATTGTACACTTAATCTCAAACGCACGAAAAAAAAAGCCTAGTCTTTTAATAAGAGCCTGGTAATTAAGTAAAGATGGGAAACGGATTATTATACCCTGAAGGGTAGAGATGATGTTTCAAATAGGCTACTTGATTGTTTATACATATGTAACAGTGTTGCTAAAACAGATAGAAGTTCAGTTTAGTATTGTGGCAATTCAAGGCTGTTTGACGTTCGAGAGTTTATCACTCCAGATGTATTGAACGTCGTTTGATTCACTCATAAGTAGGCTTCGTATTCCAGCTACCTAAAGACTGAAGTTAAAAACACATTGGGTATACTGGGTGTTCAGTTCAAAATGTGTCATTGCTCGCTGTATGCCGTCATGTGGCTAGCCGATGAGCCTAGAGAATTCAATCTTCCTACACTTCCGCAGAGGTGCATAACCTAAGAGGCAGAAAAGTTGCCTAGCAAGTACGGCGTTCATTCTGAAGAGTACATACCGATACGTAAGGTAACGCCGGTAGTGGCAGGAATGTGAACTGTTTGGAAATACGTACTGTCGGGATATGGGGAGAGGGTTAAGGCGATTACTTACGTATTTGTTGACATTACTAACTTCGACGGTCAACATGGACACGGAGCATTTGATTTGTGTTGTGGAATGTTACCGTACGCAACCGATGATAACAAATACCCTGCGTACGACTTGCCGGCGCAAAACACAGTTCGAAAGAGGTTATGGTAGCACACAGACCGTACAGACCGCCACCTGTTGCTACGACGTTCAAGTTATATCGTACACGTTCTCAAGTTCAGATTGAAGAACGCCTTAAATAATAGGCAACTTCTCTAACATATAAGCTGAAACTCGCTTCTAATCGGTGACCCAACAACAGTGACGTCATGACACACTTTGAAATGAACACCCAGTATAGTACGCCGAACACAGGTAATGCAACGGATAAGGATATAAACAAACAGGTCGTCGCTGCGTGTTCGTGGAGTACAGTTAACTCCCGACATTCTGAAGCTATACTAATAAACACTGCTTGAACCGTGATGTTCATTTTCGTCGTGATCTTTGTAGTGAATAATAACGTACATTCGTAAGTTACGGAACTTGAACATATGATGATGTCACTTGAAATGATGTTATATTGCAAGAAATTCTTTCAATACCACATGACGTTATTGGTGCATGATGTAGTACAAGATATTCCTATTGTGCCATATTTTTTCGTGTTTCATTAGGATATTGCATCTCGTTCATCACTGAAAACCCACTAATTTTCTATGTACTTTCCTAGAAATTCCCTAAAATTGAGATTATTCAATTTATTAATTGGGATGTTGGCATTGAACATCATGATAGGTGGCCACACAAATTCAAGCTAAACGTCGAGTTAATATCTTCATAATTTTGAGATTTTTATGGTACTGTTATTTTTATTTCGTTCAACACACTTTCTGTGCCTTTTGGTATTTCAGTGTCTTTCAGTGCACTGTTTTTTTTGTCACTTTTACGTTTATTTTACACAATTTATATGTAAAGTTATCTATATTGACAGTAAAAATATTACTTCAAATATCCTCAACTATGCCCCGCAATATTACGCGCTCTGCAATGAACTTTCAATCAGCCACAAAGGTGTAGTTATTTAAATACCCCTAATACGACTAAACGACATTTCATACAAGTTGAGAGGATGCGAAGGCATTTCTTTCTCCTTCTACTTGCCCTTAGTCCGTCAGTATAACAGACCGGTAGCTGTTACCTCTTATACCTGCACCCCCCAAGTTGTACACACAAGAAAATAAAATATTAAATAAAGTACATAAGTGGATATAAAATACAGTGACACAGATGTTTGACAATTACATGTTAAAGTATATTTCAGTGTCGTTTTTACAAAATTTTCAACTAATAATTAATTAAATAAAGGGATGCTAGTTTGTATTATGAAGTCAGGGGGGAGTGACACAATGCAGATTGTCCCGCTGTGCATGCTGTAGAGTAGCAACTAGCGGTGAAGAAAACATTTATCATCTGCTGTCGGTAGCTTTTGAATGTGCCAGTTGATATAAACAACAATAAAATGAAATACAAACGCTTAGTGTAGATTTTCGAAATATAGATTACCTGTAAACGTTTTCAATAATAAGAATTTTCACTATGTTCAAAGTCAATTAGTCGAACGTTAGTAAGATAGACAGTATCATCTTCCCCTTCACGGATGGTAAAGAGTGTGAGTAGAGGAGAAAGCCTATCAACCAAACTGAAATGGGGATTAGTGAGAGCAGTGATCGATAAGACTACTTACTATGACTGCGTAGCGATTTTCACTTTCTAGAGGAAGAGGGCAGAGGATGCGTAACTATTTTGTATACGAACGTACCTGTACCTGCGCTGTGACGTCACATATACTTCGAATCAGGCAACTTCATTCCAGTTTATAGGTAGCTGGAATACGGAGCCTACTCATAAGCAATCAACGACGTAGGCATGTTGTCGTGCGGGTTTTCGACTTCGTAGGCGCGAGCTGTTGGTTTGGCTTTCTCGGTTGTTGTTTAACTCTAATATCTACTCTGTTTGGGAGGAAACATCAAAGATTTAATATAGAATCTAATATGCGTTTGCACCCACCTTATTTAAAATAAATATTACTTCGACATTGGAGATCCGGAGACGTAATTGTCGTAATATGTGAAGTCATCTGTAATAACATGTTATTCACATTACATTTTGCCCACGATCAAGTTATTATACATAAATTTGGGATTAAGAATGACTGTAGCAGAAATGAGTGCATGAAACAAAGGATCTAATTTTAGGCCATGACATAGTTATAGGTATTTATTATTGCCAGTAAGTTTGAAATGAATACAAATTAATAAATACAATGAAAGATATGGTGTTTTATTATGGGGGAACCATAGTTCATCGTTCAATATTTTTAAATTACAGAAGAAAGCAGTGAGAATTATTTGTGGTGTTGGACCAAAAGAACATTGTAGGCCTAAACCATTATTTCAATCCTGTAAAATTCTCACTCTTCCATCGCTATATGTATTGCAGTGTTTGTTATATACCACAGTGAATATTGATAATTTCCCTTTGAACTTGCATTTTCACGAACACCATACGAGAAGTTGTAACGATATAAGACTTGATTTATGCAGATACAAGACTACACAAAACAGTTTTTATTATATGTCTCTGAAGTTTTATAATACCTTACCTAGCTCAACTAAAAATTTAAATTACGATTCATTCAAATCGTTAATTAAATGAAAATTATATGAACACAGTTTGTATAGCATTAATAAATATTTTAACTTGGCAAACAATTTTGTATGATTTTATTTATATTGACATTACTAATGCATAATGTATTTATGTCCAAGCAATAAAGTATCTATCTATCTCTATCCATCTATCTATCTATCTATCTATCTATCTATCTATCTATCTATCTATCTATCTATCTATCTATCTATCTATCTATCTATCTATCTATCTATCTATCTATCTATCTATCTATCTATCTATCTATCTATCTATCTATCTATCTATCTATCTATCTATCTATCTATCTATCTATCTATCTATCTATCTGTCTGTCTGTCTGTCTGTCTGTCTGTCTGTCTGTCTGTCTGTCTGTCTGTCTGTCTGTCCGTCCGTCCGTCCGTCCGTCCGTCCGCCCGCCCGCCCGCCCGCCCGCCCGCCCGTCCATCTAAACTAGCCCACTCCTGAATGAATGAGACTCGTGCTCAGGAGGGGATTCCAATACAGACAAAAATTAATTTAAAACTGAGAGTGAATACAGATTAAATAGTGTTTAATATGTTTAAATCCAAACTATAAATCCAATACAATTTTTTTTTATTTTTTTTATTAATTTGGAGAGGATTCGTTGTTGAAATATTATTGGATTAAAATTGAAACAGTGATTTCAAGAACATCCCAAGTCCCTATTTTTACCAAATATGGTTTTACCCTGAATCGTGTTGTATGAAGTGGACCGCATCTAGTGACGAGATAAACCACCCAACTTTGCACTTCACTACCACATATAATGGCGACTAAATGCTGTAGTGATTTCAAGACAATCCCAAGTCCGGGACTTGGGAGGTTCTTGATCTCACCATCTATTTTGTACAGCGCTAGTGTTGCCAAACAGCTGAGAGTGTATTAAAAATGGCTGACTTGGTTGAGGCTGTTGATGACTTTAGTACATTTAAAGGTAAAAGGAAAAGAAATGAGAGTGAGTGGAAGAAAAATAAAATGAAACAGTTAAGAATGGAAGGCAAGGAGTACATTAATACGAGTGGTAAGAAGATTGAATCCCGAAAAACAGGCAGCTCTTGCAGGTATGTAAACATTCAACAGGTTATTATGTTATATTCCGCGGAATATTAATATGTTATATTGGATGGAGTTTCTTCCGTACAAATACTTTGAATGTACGTAGACCAAGTATAATATTTAAAGGGAGAAACTGAAACTGGTGTATATATAATCTATCTTAAACCGACACTTAATTATGCAGGCATAACCTCATTTTATATTAAAATAGACGTTTGCAAATTATTTAATAGTTTCATACATTCGTACTTATTTCTTTTAGGTGTAAAAGAGGATGCCTTGGTAAATTTTCTGATGAGACAAAGCAGTTTCTATTGAACAACTTCAATACATTTACCTCCAAAGATGTCCAAGGTGCTTATTTGTATGGTATTATTCGTGAAAGTGTTATTGACAGAAGGCGTCCTAGGAAAGGAGAGAATTCCATGCAACGTACAAACCAATATACATACACTGTACGTATCATGAAGCTCCGAGTCAAATATTGTACTTATTCTCAAAACTCGTTATAATAATCATGTGCTTCATTCTATATATATATATATATATATATATATATATATATATTTTTTTTTTTTCTTTTAGGTTGTACTTGGTGAAGAGGAAACCATAGTATGCCGTGAAGGGTTTGCTAGCTTGTTCGGAATAGGTGTTGCAAGAGTAAGACGCTTAACAAGCAATCACAGTACTGGTTTGACACCGAAAGACAACAGAGGACGCCACAACAACAGACCGAGGGCTAAGTCAGAAGAAATAAAAGAACAAATAGACCATCACATACGCTCATTTCCTTACTGCGTTCAACATTATGGTTCACGAGCGAAACAAAGATACTTACGTTCTGATTTAGATGTAATGCACATGTATGTGTTGTTCCTGGAAAAGCATTATGCTGAAACGTACTTGCAAGTAAAAAGTGATACGGATCCCAAGAATGTTAAGTGTGTAGTAAAGTATGAATATTACCTGCGCTATTATCAAGAACATTTCAACTACCCATTTGGTAGACCAAGAACCGATGTACGTGGTTTCAGTGAGGGATATCGTGTCAAAATAAGTACCGAAACAAATGGGGTGGTCAGGAAACGTTTACAAAATGATTTAAAACTTCACAAATCAAAAGCCAAGAAGTTTCAAACGTCAATGAAAGAGGCAAATCAGTATCTACAGAATAATGAAAATGCAGAAGCAATATGTTTTGACTTTGAGCAGAATATTTCTTTCCCGCATCTTGCAGTTTGTGATGTATTTTACAAAAGACAGCTATGGCTCCATAATTTTGCTGTTACAAATTTGAGAAGCGGTAAAAGTACAATGTTTACATGGCCAGAAACGAAAGCAAAAAAAGGAGTTAATGAAGTTCTTTCTTGTCTCAATATCTACATTAATAACTTTTTCCTGAAAGTTGCAAAGAGCTATTTTTGTTTTCAGATGGCTGCATTGGTCAAAACCACAATATGACGATGATGCAGTATTTTTTCACTCAAGTTTATGTTCACAGATTTTCGAAGGTTACTCAGATGTTCCCAGTGAGAGGACATTCCTTTTTGCCATGCGACCAGCACTTCGCCGTGATTGAAAAGATGAAGAGACGAGTGGAGACAATGGAAATGTATTAAGGATGGATAGAATTAATAAAGGAAAAGTTTCCAGTATACTGCTTACAAACAGAGGAAGTTATTGATTTCCGAACAGGATTCAAGGAGTATTTCAAATCTAGCATAACAAAAGACAAAGAGAGATTTGGTGTTACAAAGTATAAAGTATTCAAATTTGACAGTCGCCATATGAATGAAGTTAGTGTTGACAAAACAATGAGTGGGATGACACCACAGTATTTCCGCATCTTGAACCCTAATATGAAGCCGATAATCCCTGGTTGTAAGGCTTAAAACAAACCGATCACAATTCAGCAAAAGAAACTTGATGATGTTAAGTCACTAATGAAGTACTTACAACCAAATGCGGTACAGTTTATGAAGTCACTTGTTGGATCTGATGAGCCATGTAATGAGGACGGAGATTATGTTACAGAAAATCAGTAAAGAATGCTGTATGGAATGCAGCGGGCACATTTAAAATAATTTTCAAAGTTTATTCACAAAAATATTAGAAGTGTTTTGGTTTACATCCCCATTATTTGTAATAAAGTATAGCCTACTCTGTAAATAAAAGTTCAACAACCAGTATAATACATGTTTGTTCAAAATAATACCCTGTGATTTCAAAAACATCCCAAGTCCACCTACTTTGTACACCCCTCAACTGTCACAGACGAGACTTACAAAATTCATAATATCTGGAAATATTAACACAATGTATTATTAATGTAAGGGGAATAAATAATTCCGACTTGCACAAATACTTTTCATGAAAAATAGTTTTTTTGTCTCCAGTAAAATTTTAGTTTCTGGACTTGGGATGTTCTTGAAATCACTGTTTCAATTTGTTTAATAATCTGGGACCTTGACTCATGCTATGATAAAAAGCTGCATTGGTTTTACATTTTTGTTCAGACAAACGCAGAGAATTCATATTTTTAGTTCTATATTTATGTACATATTAAAATTTCTATGAAAAATTTTAATAAAGTAGAATAATACATCTGTTTAATATAGAAAACTTTGAAATGTTTAAACAACAATTCAGTTGGGTAATTTTCTGCATTTTAAAACAAATTTTTAATATTTTTTTTCTATAGTAAAATTAACGGATAAAGGTTGGACTTACAAGTTCCATCCCAACCTATAATACCATACATAAATATAGATTGAAATAATGCTAAATAAATTACACGTAAAAGGTTAATTGACAAAATATTTCTTAGAATAACAAAGTAACATAATGTTTTACGTAATTTATTACAAATATAATGAATATGATTATTCCTTTTTCAATGATTATCAATAATTATACCTAAGTATTTAACCTCGTTAACTTTATTAATAACTGAACAATTGCAATTTACTGTATATCGGAATAATCAGAATTATGCATTTTAATTTGTAGTATAGATGAAATTGGTTTATTACCTTTATTAATAACAAAATGGGATAGCTGTTGTTTTATCTCTATTAATTAGATATTATTTTAATGTACCGAGTACATATGATATTTCCATGCAGATATTCTGCGTCATCATACGATGAAAGAGTAATGGAGCGGAGAAAAATTCTCTCCGGCGCCGGGATTTGAACCCGGGTTTTCAGCTCTACGTGTTGACGCTTTATCCACTAAGCCACACCGAATTCCACCCCGGCGTCGGAAGAATCGTCTCAGTTTTAAGTTCCAACTCTTGGGTTCCCTCTAGTGGCCGCCCTCTGCACTACGTCATAGATATCTATGAACCTAGGACCGAAGTCCACATATGTGCTGAGGTGCATTCGTAATGAGTGACTAGTTGGCCGGGATCCGATTTAAGACGGCGCTTATTCCGTCGGATCCCGGCCAACTAGTCACTAGACCGAAGTCCACATATGTGCTGAGGTGCACTCGTAATGAGTGACTAGTTGGCCGGGATCCGATTTAAGACGGCGCTTATTCCGTCGGATCCCGGCCAACTAGTCACTCATTACGAGTGCACCTCAGCACATATGTGGACTTCGAGGTTCGTAGATATCTATGACGTAGTGCAGAGGGCGGGCACTAGAGGGAACCCAAGAGTTGGAACTTAAAACTGAGACGATTCTTCCGACGCCGGGGTGGAATCCGGTGTGGCTTAGTGGATAAAGCGTCAGCACGTAGAGCTGAAAACCCGGGTTCAAATCCCGGCGCCGGAGAGAATTTTTCTCCGTTCCATTACTCTTTCGTCTATTAATGTTGCCAAACTTTCAGAACGGCCCCGAGGTTCACTCAGCCTCCTATAAAAATTGAGTACCGGGTCTTTCCCGGGGGTAAAAGGCGGTCAGAGCGTGGTGCCGACCACACCACCTCATTCTAGTGCCGAGGTCATGGAAAGCATGGGGCTCTACCTCCATGCCCCCCAAGTGCCTTCATGGCATGTTACGGGGATACCTTTACCTTTACCTTTTACAAGTAAATTTAAATCGAACAATTTTTAATTATTTTTAAGCCGCAATAATTGATTCGCATAATTATTTTGGAGTTCAAATCAATAAGAATAGTACCAGCGATGCAGAAAAATCGATTGCAGCCACAATAAAGAAATCATCATCATCATCATCATCATCATCATCATCACTCATTTCAAGGACTGAAGTTTTAGGGCTTTTATTCTCTCACTCCTTTTAGAATATTGAACAAAAATGAGACAAGGAACATAGGGATACGTCCTTTTGAAAGCAAGTTAAATTTATCCATCCCTGCCATAAACCGAACTCAAGTCCACAGGATTATTAGCTTTACACACTGCCTCTTCAGCCACAGCGGAAGATAGATAATAGCTTATGTAGCATTAAGTGATGTAATGCACGTCAGAATTGGGCTATTCTCAGGCAAGAGAGTGTTAAGCGAAAGAAATGAAATCTACAGTTAGTTTCGCAACAATAGAGCTGAAATTAGATTCCACAAATTAGTTTAAATTGCGACACGGCTGTATGTCTGCTCATGCACTGTGTTGATACATTCACAGATACTGAGGTATACATAATCCCATTTCACCGGTTATAATGTATTACATAGTTACGCATAATTACAGTGTACAATTCATGCTCTTCCTTTTACATGCTAATTATACGGCGCACCAATGCCTCATGCACACATATTGAACTACGTAGTGGGATCATATTATACCACACAGCGGGACAATCGAGCCTCGAAAGAGAGAACCCTAATTTAGAGACACTGCCGCGCAGTTAAGTCTTCCCCGGCACATGTAAATGAAGAGGTTCATGTGGGATTCTAACTTAAATGTAAATCCACCCGTTATTACTGGCACATTGATGCGTGCGGGATGTTACAGAAATCGTATTTGCTATGCTTGAGGTATGCAACGTCACGGTCTGCGAGCTGGAACTTGTATGGTACTTGTTTGCCCAGCTGGAAGAATCTTGTGCGGTCCTCTCGTTCCGACAGCATCACTGTCACTTGGTGTAGAATAGGAGATTCTGCAGTTCCGACTTCGATATAGTGTTTCATTCCATAAGGATATAAAATATATGGATTAAATTAAATTAATGAAAGAAATTTGAATTAAATGATATAGCAAATTGACACTAATATTCCAAGAAATAATACACTTGAATTGAGTGATTATATTAATATGTAAATAAATATGTAACTACATGTATAATGTATATATGTATGTATGTATGTATGTATTTATTAACACTACAATTGGGTATACACCCGGTGGCAGTGATATATAATATACAATAATTACAATTTTATTACATGAAATAAAATAAAATAAACGTGAATGAAATAAAATAAAATAAACGTAAATCTTTAACTAGTAAATGCAATAAACCTAGAACTATAAATAAAAACTATTCCATAATAACGCCTACGATAAGCAAAAGTAAATCTAACTTATAAGTACTTCTATTTCACCAAACTATTACCAATTTAAGTAATTACATATCACCTTAATTAATTATATACCAACTTAATTACATATCATCTTAATTAATTACATATCATCTTAATTAATTACATATCACCTTAATTTATTTACATATGAACAAAATTACATATCATCTTAATTAATTACATATCAACTTAATTAGATATCAACTCAATTAATTACATGATACAACTTAAATAATTACATTGCACCTCCAATTACATTTTCAGTCTAATCTTCTCAACCTTTCGTTAAATGTATTGATTTTAAGAGGACCACCCCGATAGATTGCCGCAGGTAAGCTGTTCCAGTCTACTATTGTACGGTTAACAAAGGAAAATTTTGCCACGTCCGTTCTTTGTTTTCTACATTTAAACTTCCTAATATGATCAGCTCTTCGTAGTTATGATGGTGTTGCTAATCTAGCATTGATATCGGTCCATGCTTTGTGTCCCATTTGTGCTTTAAACAATGCGGCGAGTCTGGTTTTTCGTCGCCTTGATTTGAGAAGTTCCCACCCTAAGTCTTTTATTATCTCCTCACCATGTCCCTTCCCCATTTTGGCATATTTTGCTGCCTTGCGTTGGACCTTTTCTATTGAATCGATTTGGTTTTATCTGTACTGATCCCAACCTACTGCTCCATATTTCATAAATGGGCGAACAAGGGTTTTGTACGCTAATTCTCTTGACTTCAAATGAAATAAAATGAAACAAACATACGAATATATAATAATATTCACATTTAAATATGAAAACCAAAATTGAGGAGTTATACGTACAAGGGTACCAGAAAACCATGTTCGGAGAAAATGACATTTGAAATTTTCATTTTGGTTTAGTGCTTGTATTAAGTAATTAAAAAACTTTCTTAATGAATGCAGTGATGTTCGTACCAAAGCACCGTTTTCAGATTGAGTGCAGCAGGGATATGGCTACATCTATTGCACTAGCAAACTGTACTCAGATCATTAAGTTAGAATAAAGTAGCTGTATCGGGATAGGCATCCTTGGTCCATGCGTTTTCTTTACAAACATTAAATAGTTGTCGTCTGTCGCCCAGCGACAGTAATGTATGTAATGTTAATGTTATGTTTTATTTAACGACGCTCGCAACTGCAGAGGTTATATCAGCGTCGCCGGATGTGCCGGAATTTTGTCCCGCAGGAGTTCTTTTACATGTACAGCATGCCAGTAAATCTACTGACATGAGCCTGTCGCATTTAAGCACACTTAAGGGAAGATTCCACTGAAAATCATGAAAATTTTTCGAAATTTTTTTTAGCTATTTCACTTATTCAGAATTTATATTTTCATACCCCAAATGAATTCAGCTCAATTCTCATTACAAATACTCGTATGTTTACACTTTTTAAAGGGCCGTCAAAATTGTTTTTCATCGAAGATTTCTTTTTTAAAATTTCTGATTACAAATCTAGTAACTTTTTGTTGGCTCCCTGAAGTTACTAGATGAATGTAGCGGAGGACAATATTAATTTACATAAATATTAATTTTATTTTCAAATCTATTTTTCTGTGTTCATTTTTGTTGATTCAACACCAACTTTCTTATGCCAAATATTAATCAATTTGGATGAAATTTTTACTGCTAGTATTTATGAGGTAACTGCATTTTTCTATGCACTTATTTTGTGAGAAATGCTGCTAGTTTATTTTATTAATATTATTCTTAAGAAAAATATTAATAAAATAAACTAGCAGCATTAAGAAAAATATTAATAAAATAAACTAGCAGCATTTCCCACAAAATAAGTGCATAGAATAATGCAGCTACCTCATAAATACTTGCAGTAAAAATTTCACCCAGGTTGATTAATATTTGGCATAAGAAAGTTGGTGTTGAATCAACAAAAATGAACACAGAAAAATAGATTTGAAAATAAAATGAATATTTATGTAAATTAATATTGTCCTCCGCTACATTCATCTAGTAACTTCAGGGAGCCAACAAAAAGTTACTAGATTTGTAATCAGAAATTTTAAAAAAGAATTCTTCGATGAGAAACAATTTTGACAGCTCTTTAAATTCCACGCCCCCTTCCAGCCTTAATTTAAAAAGTGTAAACATACGAATATTTGTAATCAGAATTGAGCTGAATCCATTTGGGGTATGAAAATATAAATTCTGAATAAGTGAAATAGCTAAAAAAATTGGAAACTTTTTCATGATTTTCAGTGGAGTCTTCCCTTAAATTTCATCGACCTGGCCCGGGATCGAACCCGCAACATTGGGCATAGAAAGGTAGCGCTATACCAACTCGCCAACTAGGTCGACTTAATGTACGTATTTATTCACACTGCAAATGGGTAAATATCCGGTGGCAGTGGTAACTAATTACACTCAATAAAGACAATTAATAATAAATACAATTAATAATGCATGTAATTAATAATACTAATAATAATTAACACTAAAATAATAATAAATAATAACAATAGTATAATAATATTAACAAGAAGCAACCTAAATTAAATGAAGCACGATCACTTAAAATAAAATTTAAAGTAAATCTAATGTGTATCTTAACCCTAAGCTCGAGCTAAAACCCACGAGTATGATATGTTCATATCTGCACAAGTACATTTCAGCACTACACTCATTTCGCTGTCAACTCACTCACTGCACTGGAACTACGACACATTTCACTGATACTATCGTGATTTCACTAATACTTCAAAAACATTTCACTGTTCAAATACTTTGCATCACCAATTTACTAATAATTGTATTAAGTCTAGAAATATAGCACAATGCATTCGAATTCTTATTTTTATATGTAAATTATAAATATTATTTTAAATTGAAAATTATGAAGGTTTTAATTGACAGTTAGGATTTTTATATAATTTGTTTACTGTGTGACCAATTCTACACAAATATGCACGCAGTTTAGAAGTCAGTAAAATGCATTAGATGTAAACCTCTGATACTAATGGACAAATTTTGAAATAGTTCCACTATTTCTCAGTAGGTGGTACTATTATTGGGAGAAAAATGATGATGTAAATTAAGTATAAAGTATTCCCATAATTGACAGTATCCGAGTTTCTTAAAATCTATAAGTAAATTATTATTATTATTATTATTATTATTATTATTATTATTATTATTAATATTATTGATAAATTCGACCATTTTACTGCTGATTTTATTCTTTTACGAATAAAGAATCCTGTTCCTAATTGGTGATTATCGTTTCCTTTTCCATAATACAACAAATAATCTCCTACTTGTGTAATGCCGTTCCCATCTAACCTAACCTTCTGTACTCCCACAAAGTCTATTCTATATCTAGCTAGTTCAAATATCTTGGAGCAACAGTAACAAATATAAATGATACTCGGGAGGAAATTAAACACAGAATAAATATGGGAAATGCCTGTTATTATTCGGTTGAGAAGCTTTTATCATCCAGTCTGCTGTCAAAAAATCTGAAAGTTAGAATTTATATATATATATATATATATATAAAAATATAGCACCGGTTGTTCTTTATGGTTGTGAAACTTGGACTCTCACTTTGAGAGAGGAACATAGGTTAAGGGTGTTTGAAAATAAGGTGCTTAGGAAAATATTTGGGGCTAAAAGGGATGAAGTTACAGGAGAATGGAGAAAGTTACACAACACAGAACTGCACGCATTGTATTCTTCACCTGACATAATTAGGAACATTAAATCCAGACGTTTGAGATGGGCAGGGCATGTAGCACATATGGGCGAATCCAGAAATGCATATAGAGTGTTAGTTGGGAGGCCGGAGGGGAAAAGACCTTTAGGGAGGCAGAGACGTAGATGGGAGGATAATATTGAAATGGATTTGGGGGAGGTGGGATATGATGATAGAGAATGGATTAATCTTGCTCGGGATAGGGACCAATGGCGGGCTTATGTGAGGGCGGAAATGAACCTCCGGGTTCCTTAAAAAGCCAGTAAGTAAGTATTATTACTATTATTTTTATTATTATTATTATTATTACTATTATTATTATTATTATTATTATTATCCTGTTCAGCTTCTCATCATTCTTGAAACCATTGATACTTATAGACGGTATTCTTAATAGGTGTAAAACAAAAGCAAGCTTGCGTGGATGTAAATTGATGTATTGTAGAAGCAAGAGCTCACAGTGTGTGAACTGTATCGGTAGACCACATACTAACGCGTCAGCAGACTACAAATTTATTGTACAGAGCGGGGACTGGACCACAAACTCATGCTTACGAGAGACATGATCTGACCAACGGTTCCTCAATTGTTGAAATCCTCGCCTCTATGACAATGGCTTCCAAAGCTCTGAGAGGACACCTGCCAGCGAGAGGATTACTTGATTTACCAGCAGAGCTTTGTCTGTAAGTGACAGGGCATAACCCAGTTCGTGAACCTTGCAAGAGCGTTTGCTTTGCGACGGCAAGCTTCTCTATCCTATAGAATCCCGGCGGAACCTCAATTGGATTGGGTAGGTATTATAAACTCGATACATGTACAGTAGAAGAAGTAACTCACTAATCTATTATTTTGAGCTCTGTACCATCTAAATTTATAGACCATTTAATTAATTAATTCATTCCTTATTACTCTTATTCCTAACGGCATTTCCTTTTCCAATCTTTCGTATTTTCTGCTTTCCTCCTAGTCTCCGCAAATGATCCATATACCGGGACATTATTTTGTTTTAATAATAATAATATTAATAATAATAATAATAATAATAATAATAATAATAATAATAATGATTTGTATAACCCGGTAGATTTAAGGTCATACGGCCTTCTCTAACACTCAGCCAGGAGTAAAACTGCGATACAAAACACACTATAAATTTACAAAATACAAAACACACACACACACACAACTGAACTAGATAATCACAATACAATGTAAACAACAAGTCAGTATAAATGATACATAATATATAACATAAAGAAAGAAAGGAAAAGGCATAATAAAATTCAAATTCAAATTTATTCATAATTTAAATTTGAAATGGTACATTGGAATAGATACCCGAAATGAGCATATGCTCGTGCTCGGGTACAGCCCAGTAGAGTCTACATAAATTTTACAGATATCAATAATAATGTTGATGATAGAAATAACAGTAACAATATTAATATTAATAATAGAATAACAGTGACTGCAATAATACAAAGATAGTAATACTAATTAATAAATAATAATAATAATAAAATAAAAATATTAGCAATAATAAAATAATAACTAAGACTCATTTTTTTAAATGTGGAATTATATTGAACTTACTTACTTACTTACGGCTTTTAATGTACCCGGAGGTTCATTGTCGCCTTCACATAAGCCAACAATCTGTCCCTATCCTGTGCAAGATCAATCCAGTCTCTACAATCATATCTCACCTCCCTCAAAGCCATTTTAATATTATCCTCCCATCTACGTCTCGACCTCTCCAAAGTCTTTTTCCCTCCGGCTTCCCAACTAACACTCTATATGCATTTGTGGATTCGTCCATACGTGCTACATGTCCTGCTCATCTCAAACGTCTGGATTTAATGTTCCTAATTACTGAATATCAGCTGAAGAATACAATGGGTGCAGTTCTGCATTGTGTAACTTCCTCCATTCTCCTGTAACTTCATCCCTCTTAGCCACAAATATTTCCCTAAGAGCCTTCCTACTCAAACACCCTTAATCTCTGTTCGTCTCTCAAAGTGAGAGTCCAAGTTTCACAACCATACATAACAACCGGTAATATAACTGTTTTATAGGGTGCTATTCATAGACATTTCGCTAGCCCGTGCTACGAGCGTGCTAAACTAGCCCCGGCTATCGACTGGTTACTTCTACAGGATTCATATCATATCATATCATATTGCTAACACTGGTTTATGAATACGAAAAACGTTAGTTCGCTGATCATCCACCAGAAGCCCGCGCTAAGAATGTCTATGAATACGGCCCTAAAATTCTAATTTACAGGTTTTTTGAAAGCAGACTAGATGACAAAAGCTTCCCAACCGAATAATAACATGCATTTTCCATATTTATTTTGCGTTTAATTTCCTCCCGAGTGTCTTTTTTTTGTTTGTTACTGTTGCTCCAAGATATTTGAATTTTTCACCTTTCGATTTCGTACAGTATTCCGATCACGAGACGCAAGTTAATGATATACTTTGTCTTTTCGGGATTTACTTCCAAATCTATTGCTTTACTTGCTTCATGTAAAATTTCCGTATTTCCTACTTTAGAAATAAAATAACAAATGTCTCGGGACTCAGGAGGATGAGATCGACTATACTGTCTTAGTATACATAATTAAACATTACAATTTACTGGAAATAAAATTAATTTAAATGCTATATAATATGGATTAAATCAAACGTTTTATAAGGAGAAGATATACTCTCGGTTTAAGAATATTAATTTGAAGGTATGGAACAATCAGCTTATAGCAAGGGGTGAATTATGCTGAACATTCTGTTTAATTGATATTGTTTTCAATTTAAATGGACAAATCATGGCAGTTAGTAATGTTATTGGGTCATATTGATAGAAAACAAACAGTATTAGCAGCGATTAAACTGTGTCAATAATATTATCTGCCTGAGAATATGTGATAACGATAGGACTTTGCATACATAACCCTGGAGCAGGTAAACACAACAACAATGCATGCACATTGTGTTACAGTGCCGGCTCAAGTGGTCTGGGCTGTCACAGGGACGGACGCCGAGCTTCCATGTGACGTCACGCCGCCAACCTCCCAGGACCGTATCAACATGGTGCTCTGGTTCAAAGACTCGACGGGTATTCCACTGTACAGGTAGGACCAGTATTGAGTTTTACGTAATAATGGCGTATAGATAGCTTTAACAGACTTCTTTAAATTACCCGTTGTAATGGACGATAAGGAGTTTATGATTAACCAAAAAATAGTCGACAATAATCAATTTTACTTAGACAAAACTTATATTAATATTACTTTACAACTATTTTTTTTATTAAGATCTAATCATGAATCTTTTGAAAAGAGTATGTTACTTTCTTTTATACATTGGCTGCATTTCGTTTTATAGTGATGTTAATTCTTAGTTTTCTCGCGTTAGGAATATCCAGGTAAAGACTGGTTCACAATAAACCGGGAACGTAAACAACGACAACGAGAATGAGAACGGAAAAATTATAAGAATCTATATATATGTAATTTGAACTGGTAATGGAAATTACGGGAAAACGGCTGAACGGATTTTTATAAATGACCCCTCATTTTGAAGCTTGGAACACAAAGTTTTTCAGAAAAATAGTATTTTTCAGTGAAATATCAATTATCCTACATTATTTTCCTATTTTTCAAAATCTATATTTCTTCAGTTTTGAGAACTAATTGCATTTCAGCACGGCCGTGATTTCAGAATAAAACAAAACACACACTACAATAAACAATAACTATTACACGAAGGCCATGACCTGCAGGATTGCTGACATATTTAGAGTTCAAATTCAATTGGTTATTAAAAACTTCAAGACTCAATAAAAGTAATTTACAGGTCTGATTCTGCGATGTGTAATTTTCTGAGTACATCTGTATATTGGATATTGAAATCTACAAAACTTGAGGTGGTTTGATTACATTATTACCATTAGCAATGAAATTTCATTAAAGGTAATGCCATGATGTGACTTTTTCATTAATTATACATATTAATGCTATATTGATGATATGAAAGTGAAACGTTTTGGGGCTATATAAGTAGATATAGAGACTATGTTAAATTAGATCTTCATTTCTATAATTTACTGAGTGGCGGCTATTTTATATATATATATATATATATATATATATATATATATATATATATGAAACTACAAAACTTACGTAAGATAATAACATTGTTATTAAAAATCAAACATTTTTATAGTTATTAATCAAGTGGGGTTGGGTCTTTTCATATACTTAATGGCGGTGTGGTGTAAATACTTATATGCGTCATCCTCTTCGGTACTGGCTCGAGAGAGCGCAAAAATTATAGTTCCTAACGGAAGACTAAAAGGTATTACTTATTGATAAAATAAGAGGTCTACATAGGATACATAGGTTCAAGGAAAAGCATTTGGCATAAAAACCATTCAGAGGGAGTATTTTTCACTATTATGAAAGCAAATAACTTTCAAAATGTCTGGTATGCTTCATTGAAAATAAATCTGAAAAATTTTTATTTGGATGTCTAATGAACTTAAGTTTGCAGCATTTGCTACACATGCCACTAGTAATGTATTTAAATGTGAGCAATCACAAATAACGAGAAGCTTGCCGGGATCCGGGAACGGCGGAGTGAGATACGTGAGAGTTGGCCAAGTTTTAACTTTGCCGTTCTCGTTTCCGATCACAGCCTACTAGATTCAGTCTGTTATCAAAAAGCCTTCAATGTGTTATCGCCTCCGTCAAAATAAAATTCGGATGAAGAACAAGAAACAGATGAAGATACAAAATGTGCTGTTGCTAATTCAGAAGAAAAAGAAAAGATGCAGTAAAGCTCTCACCACGATTATCGCTACAAATTAAATCATATTATTTCAACACTATTGCATAATAGTACATTATGCAACGAGCCTATAATGGTAGTAATTAAGACGCTCGTATGAAAATTATGAAACTCGCTTGCGCTCGTTTCATAAACAAACATACTTGCGTGTTAACTATCATTATAGGCAAGTTTCATACGACTTTTTATGCTCGACCATATTTCGAACTTGAAATTCTTCAGAAGTATTCATTTTATTCGCATCTTACTGAAGAGCAGAAGTGACCTTGTGCATCGCTCGTAAATTGTGAGATGTGCGCAGACGCGAAAGTATTGATTTTTTCCGAGGAACAATAATGTCATTGACCTTGATATAATTTAGAGAATAACATGAACTAATTTTGATATAACCTGGATATTGATTTAGAATTGAAAAACGAGATGACAAATTGAATTTATTTGAATATTATTTACAATTAACGGTAATTATTATAGCAACAGAACATAACCTTCTGCGACAGTATTGGATTTCCAGCCTCCGTGACGTTTCCCTCGTTGTCTTTCGATTGCATATCCAAGAATAATCGAAAACCTGAATTTTAATGAATAGGTGTACTTTAATGACATGCATTAGAGGACTGCTACCAGGTGTATAATTACTACTTTTCGGCATGGTCGAGCATAAAGGATTTAAACGCTGACATTCAACTTTCTTCGCCAATTGTTTCCCCGCCGGATATCATACGGCAAGAACCGATCGGTAAAACGGTTCAAGCGATTCTTAGCATAATTTTAAAAGTGACTTTTTTGGTTAAGAAACGTAAATAAATTAAATACTTTGCTTCAGAAATTACTTTATTGATAAATAATATCTGAAACAATTAAGCATTAATTGTAATTATAACAGTTAAAAATTATAAAAATATTTTCATTCCAGGATCTCTGCAGTTGAATATTCTACCATTGAGCTTTGCCACCGCTTACTTTAATGTAACTATTGGACTTTTATTACGTCATACTACTTTCGACCATTAAAACGGTACGGGACGATGTGTTGCAACCAATCAAGACTGCTTATCCTACAATTTTTATCACCTCCCTAGCATGTGTTTCTTTATTTGCTAACTTTGTAATTTAGTAATTTATTGTACCTTTAAAAATGATTCTTGTTTATTTCATCACACTTAATTAAAACCTTTCTATCATTTATCTCGGTTATATTATTTAGGTTATTTTATAGTTTTTACTGTATGAGATTATAGATAGTCACTTATCAGAGATTGTTTAATATATATTGATAACTGAAACGGAATGCAACTGTTTTAATAAAAATGAATCAACAAAGCCTTCTTGACTAATAATCGTCGATAGAGTTCAATGAAGATTGTATAGTTGATACAACTGGTAAAAAGAGAACAACTGATCATAACAAACTACTGCCATCTACCGGAATAGTTTTAATGATGAGAATGTACAATAATACATTTTCAAGACAGTTTAGTACATATTTAATAAGTCAATTAATATGTGATTGTATTAGAGTACTTTATTTATTCTGATCTTTATATATTTCTTCTAATTGTGTAATAGTAAATTAAATCCCATTAGAATTTTGACTTTCTCTAGATAAATTTAAAACATCTACTGAGATTACTGTAAACTATTACATTTTTACTATATCATACCACTTTTCATCAATAAAACGGTACGAAAAGACGTGTTTCAACTAATCATGGCTGCTTATCGCTACAATTTTATCACTTTCCTAGCATTTGTTTGTTTTTTATAAATTCCCTAGCACTTGTTTCTCTGTTTGCCAACATTTCAAAATGCAAATTCTTTACGGTATCTACTGTACCCGTAAAATATGCTTTGCGATCGTCATTTGTTTCCCGCAAAGATAGTCAACTGAAAATGACGGCTCCATTCTGCAACACTGAACAATGAATTATTGAGTAGACACGCACCTTATTTGTTTTGCCGTAGGGTTGTTACACTCTGCCTGTGGCCTAGTTTTATAAGCATCCCTACTCGTAAAATAAATGACACTAAAACAAGTTGATACTTTTTTTCTGAAGAACATATACAGGCACATCACTTTATTTTTACCAACATTTTTAACATTAACCTGGCTATACTCGGAAACACTGTTGCCCCCTTCCATTACAGGAGTTTGATGTTACTAGTGCAATATGTAAACAAATCATTTTACTAGGTATAGGAGGAGAGAAAAGTAGTGTATCCATTTATGTTGTAGGGAAATACGATATTACGATTTTCAGTTTGATCACCACTTTTACGGAATTGATCAAAATACAGTAGAGTAGTAACATTTTTTTTTTCAAAAACTCAACTTTTTAGGCGGCTATGTTCGTTATGTAATGTCTACTTTATTTAGCATATTAATTATTGATGTTAACATACAATATAGAGAGTGCATTTAAATTGAGGGGCTCATAAGTAAAGGGCTGTAAGTGCACTTAAGTTACTTTTGGGAAAATGGGGATTAAATATTAAAGCTTTCGTAAAACCGGTGAAATTTTTATTTAAATTTTAATGTGTGATGCGATTAAAATATCCCTTTGCCACTAAAATTTTAGATACTTTAGCTTACACTGGATGCACTTAACTCATGTTATTACAAATGTCACTAGCATTCCTTTGCTTCTAGCCACCTCAATTCAGAATAAGCTAATCTGAATTTTTAAACAAATTGCTGAAAATGGTTGCCGTTCATTACAATGCAGGCTTCAATTCTTTACGCATATTATTACAAACATTTTGAAGCATATTCTCTGAAATTTAATTTATCGTTTCTTCAATATAATTTTTAGTACGATATTATTAATATAGGTTCTTTCTTCTATAGAAAACGCAATCATATTTCTGAAACACACTATACACTGCAGTGTTTACTTCACTGCTTGAAGACTTCGAATGCAACAGCGGCCGTAAGTTTGTGTGTCTGACGGGAGCAAGGACATTAGTGAAGGGGTGAGAGAGACACACTGACAAGAAAAACATTAAGATGAATACAAATTAACCGGGAAATAACTGATATGATTGGACATACACGATGATTCAACATAATTTAGTTTATTTAACCAAATTATGTTAAAGTTTACAAATTTAAATATTGAGTATTAGTTGAAATGTACATTCAGAAATGCAGGTACAATAAAAATGCAAGTAAAAATAAAATGATGTCCCTGTATTATATCTTCATTATCTGTGAAATGGGGCTCAACACCAAGGAGTTGCAATGACTACTGACATGAGATTTTGCAGAATGAAATGAAAAGTGTAGAGGAGTTTCTATCTTAATTTATAGAGGAACAGAAACACTTGACAATTTACAAAATTGAAAAGTGGAAAGTAAAATTTTGCGAAGTTACAAAGTTTAATGGTGTAATAAACCCCGGTTTAGCTGATATAGGCCTACCGTATTTCTTGTAATTTATTCGTACATTCCTTTATACAGTGCAAAAGGGGACTTCAGGAACAAAGAAGAATCATTGCCCTATTTGAAGGAAGAACAACTATCTCAGGAGGCCGCTTCAATTTATTTTTAACCACACGAGGGCCAGGTAACTTGTGTTACACCTTGAACAGTGGGGGGAGGAAAAGTTTAAAAATTAAAAGCCGCTTCCTTGCGCTGAACACAGAGTTTTCGTGCAGGACCTCCGAGACCGCGACGTGCTCTCTGATCTCTTACATTTATCGCATTAAACGCTACGGAGAACTGAATGCTTTCAGTAAACCAAGCGACAGGCATTCGTAGCAGTACAGTTAAAGCATAATAATGAATTTAATTCCTCGTTCTCCTACATTGACATTAACAGCCGATATATGACATGATTTATATTGTACGTTCGCTGAGAGAAAACCGGGGGGTAGGGGCTGATGCAGAAGGCCACACAAGTTACTGTTGTTTCCTTCGTTCCGCGCAGAGGTAAACACCACATAGTTGCCAGTTCTGTAACGACTTGGAGCGTACGTAGTTTGCATTATCTCTTTAGTTTTCTTAGTGTACATTAAAATCAGTGAAATATGTGACGACCGTGAAAGTCTGTTGAAGAGAGTGCACAACATAGTGATGACGACAATAATTGAGGACCGTTTTTGCAAAACTTGCTAACTGCAACATTTGCAAAATTGAGATTTGGATGGATTCGTTAACATAAGGCAGGCCTCTACATGATGTTCAAAACGTCTTAGTAAAATTGGGTTATTTCTCGTAATTGCAGTGTGTCAAAGTGTAATCGTTTTTTTCAAAACTTGCTTTCTGCTATAAGTGAGACATACAGCAAAACTTGCTGACTATAGTGTTTTGTCGCTCATGTAAAATTTAGTTTTTTCAGTTAGCAAGTTTTGCAAAAACGGTCCTTAATTGAAGGGTTCAGAGCCATAGTGGTCCAAGCGTCATTTATTAAAAACAGAGAAAGAAGGGGTTAAATTTAAGTGAATACCGTAGTTTAATGAAGATTGACATATTATTTAGTTTTAATGTGTATACTTTATATTACTTGCTATATGTTTCCATTGAATTATGGCAAAACTTCATTTTAACCCTTGTTTTCTACGGTTTTAGTAAATGGCGCTTGGCCCACTATGTTTCTGAAGTCTTTAATTGTAATGTTCGTACTTCTCCTGTCGGAAAAGATCATTCATTAGATAGACAAGCTGCGTATATTGTAAAAAAATATGTATACTTATTTTTCAGTGAAAAAGAAGGCAAATGTGATTCACCAATTGCTAAAACTGTTTCAAGATCATTATTGAAGAAGAAATAATTTATATCAATATAACACTCATAAAAAGAAAACTCAGATTGCATTACAAACAATTACGAAATTCAATAAATTTGAAATTTGATGATTTCGGACATGATAAATAACACGACGTACCATTTATTAATGTTACAACAACCACATATCCCCGACAGTGGATATCATTTTAAGTGCACTCTGAGAAAAACCACAAAGCACATATTGCGAATTGCTGTATTGGGAAAAGAAATATATTATATGACTCAATTTTTATGGGTTATACTATTTTGAAATTTGTGAAATTCACAAATTTATTATGTTAACTGTATAAAAGAATAAAACTATTATTACATGACTGAAATAAATATATTTTTTAATATATAGAAAAGGATCTGAACCGCCAAACCCGTGCAGTTACGTACTTTTCAAGACCGCTTCCACAAATTTTATGCCTGTCTCTACAAGCAGTAAGAGGTGGTTTGGTAAAGAACGAGAACTTCTTTGTTTCTCTGTCAGACAAATTGTAATAAGCTTATGTTTACTTTGCTCAACGGTTCAAGGAGTATATAGAAATATTAATTGCCACGCTTAATAATGTATTATTATTATTATTATTATTATTATTATTATTATTATTATTATTATTATTATTATTATTATTACTGACCACTAAGTGTGTGTTTCTATAATTCTTCTGTACGTGCATGAATATTGATATTTTTAGATCTTCTACCTATTAGGTTTTAACTCAATTTTAATCTTCTTAATCTTTAGATGAGGGCAACTGTTTATTAGTTATTGATTTAATAATAATATTGTAGAAAAACTGATTCAATATTATGTGCCAACGAACTGTTAAACGCCAGGAACTGACATGTCTTAAATCATAGCCAGGAAGAGAAAGATGAGATACATAAATATAAGGAAGTCAGCTACCTAATGGGGTTTGAAATATCTCGTGCTCTAAAGCCTTTTAATAGAACAGAATTTCTCAAAAGAGTAATGATTAAAATATCTTAAATAACTTGTCCATAAGAAGTTTTTAATTTTGAAAAACTACGGATTTCTCGACCAAGTATCGAGAGAAGAATTTAGAAAATTCCTGATGATATTCAAGAGGAAGGTTAAAAAAAAGAAGCAAGAAAAATAATATATTATTCTCTGGCTCTTGATGACAGCAGTGACATTACTGAAACAGCAAAGCTAGAGATTTTTATCCGCGGGATTGATCAAGATGTTAGTACAGGAACCACACTAGTTGTAGTTTTCATGGAAAATACCTTTCCTCCGTCTCCTTACTTCATAGGCTGTCTGTTGCATGTAATCTCTGCAGCTTGAGTTTTGGTCACCGCTGATGTGTACTTAAGAAAGTTATGTTTGTATTTTTTCAGAAACGAAAAAAAGTTTTCAATAAAAAATAAAACCTCTCTTACGAGAAAATTCAAATATGATTAGCTTTAATTTTTCCCCTTAATTTTACAACGTAAATCTAAAAATCTGAGAACATAAAAAGTTTCCAAAGAGATCAAAGATACACGCCTTTTTTAAATCTATGAATAACTGATGATACACTTAATTATCTAAATTATTCTCCTATTTTTTCTAACTCTTCATTCCAATTTAAAGAAATTAACATTCGATGATTTTATAACTTCCTTCTTAATACCAAGACACTCGCATATTAATTGTTTATGTAGATCCGTTGGGGGTATGGATAAAATAAAAACTTTCAGGCGTGATGCGTAAAATTTAAGGGAGAAGAAACATTAAAAAAAATATTCCAATGATTACTATTTTAAAACTGTAATAATTCTTAAACTACTAAACCTTTGCATAAGAAACTTAAATAAATAATTAGTTTTATATAATGGAAGTACGTGTACAAAACATCAAGTCTGTAGCTTGCAAAATACATTAAGTATAAATTTCAACCATTGCCCGTCTTAATTAGAATAACTTAAAACGTATTTTCTTCTACAGATAATACAATATAATAGGTGTTTTATTCAGTCTTATGACAAATCAATTATTAAAACAATGACATATATTTCATAACATGTAGTCATTGAGTTTTATACAAAGTAAGTTACGAGCGTTTTCGCCCATTCAGGCATCTTCAGGTTCTGTGTACAATATCTCATTATTAATCTGTATGATAATTACAATGATAGTCGATGAGATGGACTGTTTAAAATTGATCATGATGTATATAAAATGTACAAACATATGCATAATTAAAATGTAATCATGTTACAAGGTCATAAAATTGTGAAAATTGTGAACACGTAGTGTTTATGAAGTTTAAAATGTAAAACACTACGTGTTCACAATTTTCACAATTTTATGACCTTGTAACAGGATTACATTTTAATTATGCATATGTTTGTACATTTTATATACATCATGATCAATTTTAAACAGTCCATCTCATCGACTATCATTGTAATTCTCATACAGATTAATAATGAGATATTGTACACAGAACCTGAAGATGCCTGAATGGGCGAAAACGTTCGTAACTTACTTTGTACAGGGACATGACTTTATTTTTACCAACATTTTTAACATTAACCTGGCTATACTCGGAAACACTGTTGCCCCCTTCCATTACAGGAGTTTGATGTTACTAGTGCAATATGTAAACAAATTATTTTACTAGGTATAGGAGGAGAGAAAAGTAGTGTATCTATTTATGTTGTAGGGAAATACGATATTACGATTTTCAGTTTGATTATCACTTTTACGGAATTTATCAAAATACAGTAGAGTAGTAACATTTTTTTTTTCTAAAAACTCAACTTTTCAGGCGGCTATGTTCGTTATGTAATGTCTACTTTATTTAGCATTTTAATTATTGATGTTATCATACAATATAGAGAGTGCATTTAAATTGAGGGGCTCATAAGTAAAGGGCTGTAAGTGCACTTAGGTTACTTTTGGGAAAATGGGGATTAAATATTAAAGTTTTCGTAAAACCGGTGAAATTTTTATTTAAATTGTAATATGTGATGCGATTAAAATATCCCTTTGCCACTAAAATTTTAGATACTTTAGCTTACACTGGATGCACTTAACTCATGTTATTACAAATGTCACTAGCATTCCTTTGCTTCTAGCCACCTCAATTCAAAATAAGCTAATATGAATTTTTAAACAAGTTGCTGAAAATGGTTGCCGTTTATTACAATGCAGGCTTCAATTCTTTACGCATATTATTAAAAACATTTTGAATCATATCCTCTGAAATTGAATTTATCGTTTCTTCAATATAATTTTTAGTAGAATATTATTAATATAGGTTATAGAAAACGCAATCATATTTCTGAAACACACTATACACTGCAGTGTTTAACTCACTGCTTGAAGACTTCGAACGCAAGAGCGGCCGTAAGTTTGTGTGTCTAACGGGAGCAAGGACATTAGTGAAGGGGTGAGAGTGAAGTACATTCAGAAATGCAGGTACAATAAAAATGCAAGTAAAAATAAAATGATGTCCCTGTATAAAACTCAATGACTACATGTTATGAAATATATGTCATTGTTTTAATAATTGATTTGTCATAAGACTGAATAAAACAAATATTATATTTTATTATCTATATTAACATTGACAATCTGAATATTTACAACATGCTTTCTAAGTATTTTCTTCTGATCATAATGAAACTTGTACGCAAAAATAATTACAAGTGAATGAAAATTGTACCTAATAGAAATTTCTCTCAAGACCCCCTTAAAATTTGAAGTAAGTTTTCAATGAAATATAAATTCAAAAATTTTAATTCATCTGCATAGAGGGTGTAGTAATCTGTTATGCGAATTTGGCCGAAACGACATTCTTATTCTTGGATTGAACAGCACGTTTACTCTGAGTTTCGCTTGAGTAACTTCCTTCATGCATGATTAACCTCTGAGATTACGTAAGCGACTGACTCTCTTGATACTCCTCCTCCTTCTCCCGGTATTTAGAAACGGCTCAAAAAGGAGCGCATTAATATTTTAACATACCTATCGTTAGCGGAAACTGGATTAGAAAAAGACAGCAACACAGCATTGAACGGAGACCATCCTCCACTTTGAAAGCGAAGAAAGAAGTGCTTCACTGCACAAACTGAAATGCAGGGCAGTCATACTTGTTGATATATAAAATGAAAGCCATTATTAATCATTCCCTTTGACACCTCTCTTTCAGCGAGTCTAAATCGCGTTCGATAGTAACGCCATATGCTGGTCTTAAAAAACAGCAGGTCTCTGGATATTATAAACAGGTTTATTATTTGCATCACGACGCAGTTCTAACCTTCACTAATATTAGACTTGTCGCATAGCCTAAGGCAGCCGTGGCGAAAATGTGACTCACGAGCACATCGTGGCTCGCAATGATAGCTATCCGTTTCCTACCTCCCACAACCCCCACCCTCTCACTTACTGGAGTCAAACTCCGTTCCATTTGTATAGCGACATCATTTTATTTTTATTAACATGTTTAATATTAACCTGGCTACACGTTTAGAGAACCGGAAACACCGTTTGCTACCCCCTTCCACGACTGGAGTTCGATGATACTGGCGTAAAACACAAACAAATCACTTTACTAGGTATAGGAGGGAAGAAAAGTAGTTCATCCATTTACGTAAACTAGGAAATATCGCGATTTTGAGTTCGATAATTTTCATTAGGTTTTTGTTTAATCAACATATAGTACTGTATTAAGAATAAGTGTTTTTATTCACGAACTGAGTTATCCATGCGAACGTATTAATTATGCAGTGTATATTATACTGTCTACAGCACATTAGCGTACAATATAGAGAATGAAGTTAAATTGAAAAATAATCATAATATGGATATTTAAACAAATTTTTGAAAATGGTGGCCTTTCATTTCCATACAGGCTTCAGTTCTTTTGTGCATATTATCGTACTATATACTATTGCATCTAATTCAAATTGCCAGTTTCGTCCTTCGTACTAGTAACTCATGTTGAAATAATTCTGTACCTACTCTATAAAAGAGTACCTTACGTACTGTAAATTCAATCTTCACTTCTGCCCGACCCGCATAGATAAAATTACTCAGACATGCTATCTACTGTCCGTCCAAGTGGTTATGCCGCAGGGTCGTAGAAAGGGGGGAAATCACGTGACAGTTCTTTACTTAACGAGGCCCTTTTATTTCAGTTATTTTAAACAGTTGTATAATATTACGTAAACGTCCAATTCCTAACAGAAATTAATGTTTTCAGAAAAGAGCTAAGACAGCCCAGCTTTTACAGAGGGGCGAGCAGAAGCAGGTGGGGGAAATCGGGATGCGAAGTAGGAAAATGGACAGTACCTGTGCGAAAATATGAGTCAATATTGAAAGCTCTTTCGTCACTGGAAAACGCGAACATATTTCTGGAACGTACTATACTCGCTAACTCAGTATTGCTTACTATATGCGGTCTTGGCTGTGTGGAGGACAGTTTGAACTTCATTAGTAGAAGGGGTGGGAGTGAAGTTCATTAAAAAACTAAGGTACAATAAAAATTGAAGTATAAATAAAATGATGTCACTGTATTTCTCTCTGACCTGCGAGTGGCGTATCGTCGCAATGTCTCTATCGAAACCATGTACCTTTACAAAAATGAAAGTCTCAAGTGGGATGGGAGGACGCATTTTTTTGCTGCCAATATGAAGAGAATATTAAATGTATGAATTGTTCACAAGTATTACGAGGAAAACGGTTGTATAACATATAACGGCATTATACTACATGTTACTGATGAAACATTAAAAGGTTAAGTATTAATATTATTATCATTATTATTATCATCATCATCATCATCATCTTCATCTATGTACGTCGATCGTTTTTCAGCAGGTGTACAAATAATGCGCTTATTTCTTCAATTTAAACTCGCAGATTTACAATGTGAAGTTAAATGAAAGCTAGATGTAAGGACTTGACAAGTGTTGAACTTTTAAAATCTTTGCCAAAAAATAAATATCTGATGCTTCGTTCTTTCGCTTGCACTTTTGAAGCCATGTTCGCTACAACTTACGTTTGTGAAAAATTATTTTCGAGAATGAAAATATTAAAAACCAAATTTAGATCACGACTGACAGAAAATACTTCCGTGATCAACACCGACTGGCAGTAAGTGACATTTTTATTTATGTATTTTATTTATTTATATTTAAATATACAGAATAAAGAATATAATTACAAACAAACAAGAGAAATAGAAATAAAAGAATACAAACAATATAAAACAGGAGATACAGTAGTATTAACAAAATTTGAGACCGAATGAGCAGCGCTCGTGTTCGGTCGCAGTTCAGATATAATATTAATAGGCCTTAAGACAATATAAAATAAAATAAAATAGGAAATAGAATTAAAATTACAGTTACAGAAATTATATAATACAATATTAATATAAAAGAAATATAGAAAATAAAAAATAATAATGTTAAAAATAAATAAGTAAAATAAAATAGGAACTAAAATTTAAATTACAGCGGCAATGGAATTACATAATATAATATTAACACTAGAGAAGAATAATTACACAAACGGTTAGGGAAAACACGGAAATTTTACTTGCAGCAAGTAAAGCGATCGGTTTGGAAGTAAATCCCGAAAAGACAAAGTATATGGTTATGTCTCGTGACCAGAATATTGTACGAAATGGTAATATAAAAATTGGAGATTTATCCTTCGAAGAGGTGGAAAAATTCAATTATCTTCGAGCAACAGTAACAAATATAAATGAAATTAAACGCAGAATAAATATGGGAAATGCGTGTTATTATTCGGTTGAGAAGCTCTTATCATCCAGTCTGCTGTCCAAAAATCTGAAAGTTAGAATTTATAAAACAGTTATATTGCCGGTTGTTCTGTATGGTTGTGAAACTTGGACTCTCACTCTGAGAGAGGAACATAGGTTAAGGGTGTTTGAGAATAAGGTGCTTAGGAAAATATTTGGGGCTAAGCGGGATGAAGTTACAGGAGAATGGAGAAAGTTACACAACACAGAACTGCACGCATTTTATTCTTCATGTGACATAATTAGGAACTTAAAATCCAGACGTTTGAGATAGGCAGGGCATGTAGCACGTATGGGCGAATCCAGGAATGCATATAGAGTGTTAGTTGGGAGACCGGAGGGAAAAAGACCTTTAGGGAGGCCGAGACGTAGATGGGAGGATAATATTAAAATGGATTTGAAGGAGGTGGGGTATAATGATAGAGACTGGATTAATCTTGCACAGGACAGGGACGATGGCGGGCTTATGTGAGGGCGGCAATGAACCTTCGGGTTCCTTAAAAGTCATTTGTAAGTAAGTAAGTAAGTAAGTAAGAGAAGAAAAATATCGCACGTGAAAAGTAGGACTATATATATATATATATATATATATATATATATATATATATATATATATATTTTTTTTTTTCAAAATTATAGATTACAAATATAATAGAGGTTGATTAATTCATACACATAGGCTATAAATTGATTTAATCAAATGAAGACATTAACACGTTTCTAATTTTCTTGTTATATGTTAGTGGGTTACATGTTAGAAGTTCTGGGTGTAATTTAGTTAAAGCATCGTACAACCGAGGGCCAAAATTGATGCTATGTTTTAGACCAGCAGATGTGAGACATTTAGGTTCTACTAATGTTAAATTAATATTTCGTCTTGTGTCATAATTATGTGTCTGTAATACAAACTTATTACGATTTTTATGATAAAAATTTAACAGCGTATACTTATAAATTTGTTCAATATTAAATACATTAAATTCAGAATAAATTAATTTAGTTGGATAATCGAAACGTTTCTTCAAACAAATTTTAATTATTTGTTTTTGTAGTAAATTTAACGGACTAAGATTAATTTTTGTACTTCCACCCCAAACAATTTTACCATATTGAATGATAGACTGACTAATGGCCAAATAAACAATTCGTAGAACTCAAATGGGTAAGTAGCATCGAAGATTAACGAATTTATAAATTGTTTTACGAAGCCTCTTACAAAGGTAAGTAATGTGATGAGGCCATTTTAAATTCTGATCAATAATGATACCCAGATATTTGACATACATGGCTTCTTTCAAAGGTGGACATTTACAACTTTCGGGATCTAAACAATTTTCACTGTGTATTATTAGTCTATATTCATCGCTAAATTTTAAATTTTGAACACTGGCAGCTGTTAACGAAAAAGGAACTAAAGTTGATTTAGATATACGAAAGAAAGGAAGTTGGAATTAAGCCATTTTTTAACAATATTAGCACCTATATTAGCATTTCTATATGCTTCTTTCCAAGAAAAACCACTGAAAATAACTACTGTACTGTTGTGATAATTTATCCTATGTTTTATTGTTCATTTCTTTCTTCGTTACACGTATTAAACATTAATTTGTAGCCTTGTACTGTATAAAATTATATTTGAGTGCTTGACGTAAGGAAAACGAAAATCCGTTAATAAGTCAGACAGTTCCTTCACTTCCCCTTCGGGTGTCCGCCTTCCTCCATAGGTGCTATGCACGTTGCAGGTTACACAGTGGCTCGGCGCACGATCGCATTTTCACCACGGCTGGCACTAAGATAACGGAGGGTAAGTGTGCGCGGTCGGGTAAGAGTGTTCTTGTGAATTTTTCATAGTTGGTATGCCTATTGCGGAATTGGCTTGCATTAGTCCGTTGAGTATGGATTATTGATAATGTTGAGACATACGTTGGTCAAGCCGCAGAAGTATCTCTATTTACAAAGTTGTGTAAACGTTTTGTTTGAAATCAAATGTGATTCTTTAAAAGAAAACTCGAGCTTTCTACAGAGTTGAAAGTCAGTCAGAAGTAGAGATGGGTAAAAAATAACACAACAGTTATTTTGGAACTGTTCCGGTCTCGGAACTGTTGCAAAAATGAACAGTAGGTCGGAACCTCCTGTTCCGAAATAACAGTGTTCCGACTCAGAGCTGCTCACTTGCCCAGCTGTTGCGGGCTCGCAGTACTGCGTTGCACAAGGTATGTTCCGACTCCGAGATAACAGTCTGAACGTCGGAGCTCGTTCCGATGAACCAATGACAGCTGCGGTTACACTGTTCTCGTTGTTCTTTATGTTGTACTTGGAACTTCGTTGGATGAAGTTGGTACTTGAAACTCTCACGTGGTTGGAGGGGGACGCATGGAAACTGATATCCTTGCGGTGGCGCGAACTTTAATATCAATCATTGGAAGACTGGCCAATCATCTGTAATGTTATAGTAAGTATTTAATAATCTGTAATATTCATTGTTAATTCCCGCTTTATAGTTTATTTCACCATTAGTTGACTAATTCTGTTTTATAAACATTCTACAAAGTCATAAAGTATGCATAATATTATTAATTCATTGATCAGCTGATTCTATACATGTAAGGTTAAAGTCGTAAATAGTAATGAGTGGTTTAGTTACAATGTCTGCATGTCGTTTGTTGAGGTTAAGTCTGACAAACACAAGTTTTTGTGATATTTTCTCTGTTATCAAAGAACGACAAAAATGTTGTAGCATTATTTGTTGGAAACTGCCCATATAAGTACTGATTTGGAGAGCGAGGTTTAATGCGAAATTTAAATTACACTTTGGTAAAGATGCGTTTCCAACATTTTACTAACCCACTGCGGGGTTTCCAGGTTTCAGTAGTACTGCAAATATATATATATATATATATATATATATATAATTTATGAAATTGTAATTATTATTATTATTATTATTATTATTATTATTATTATTATTATTATTATTATAACTGTGCATTAAGAAAAGTAAAAATAAAAATTAACGATTTGTTTTTTTGTTATGTAATAGAGAGAACAGAAATTACATACCACATGTTTTAAATGTCATGTTAATTTTTTTTTAGTTGGCTACCATGTCTTTATAACTTTATGTACGAAAACAAAGTGTTGTATTCTGTCCTTGTAGTCAACAGCTCTTTAATTACTAACATTAAGCTTTTGAGTTCTGTCCGCATGCACAGCAATTTTCCAAAATCAATTCGAATGTGCATTGCAGTGCCATCTATAGATAAGAATGTGTACTATGTCATGCTCCAGTGTGAGCTGCATACTGTACTGTTCGTTTGAACGACTCCTCGAAAGAAACAAGAGAAGGCACGTCGTATCAATGAACGACTCCAACTCATCACCACTGGTGACTGTTATTTCGGAACTGTTATTTGGAACATAGTATTTTTTCGGAACCGGAACCGTCGGAACTGTTCCGGGAAAAGAACAACTTCGCCCATCACTAGTCAGAAGGAATAAGTCAACATTAAAATTAAGTCCTATTTGTATCAATCAACACGAAAGAACCAATGTACTAGGACCGTATTGTGTTGCTCCTTAGTAACACATTCTTAAATAGACTCGATGTCGGCTAATAGTGCGCGAGTTATATTCACGTTAGAAGGATTTGGAGCATTTGTATGAGACTATTGTTCTTGAGCCATTTTTTTGTAATCATTGTCTATTATTTCTCGCTTTTAAAGTTGTAGTTAAATTAGTTACTAGTGCCAGGTTTCTGGTACACTTCAGTTAACTGTCAGTTACTTAACTGCGCTTATAAATTTAACTGTACTGATAACTCTCATGGGTTTCCGAAAAGTTAAATGTAGATTTATCAGATCTTGTAACTAAAAGTTGAGGTAAACTAGCTAGATATAGACTAGACTTTGTGGGAGTAAGGAGGTTAGGTTAGATGGGAATGGCATAACACAAATAGGAGATTATTTGTTGTATTGTGGGGAAGGAAACGATAATCACCAATTAGGAACAGGATTCTTTATTCATAAAAGAATAAAATCAGCAGTAAGAAAGGTCGAATTTATCAGTGATAGGTTATCGTATTTAGTACTTAAGGGTAGATGGTACGATATCGTAGTTATAAATGCTCATGCCCCTACAGAAGAGAAAGAAATATATGATTATGTCTCGTGACGGGAATATTGTGCGAAATGGCAATATAAAAATTGGAAATTTATCTTTCGAAGAGGTGGAGAAGTTCAAATATCTTGGAGCAAAAGTAACAAATATAAATGATACTCGGGAGGAAATTAAACACACAATAAATATGGGAAATGCCTGTTATTATTTGGTTGACAAGCTTTTATCATCCAGTCTGCTGTCAAAAAATCTGAAAGTTAGAATTTATAAAACAATTATATTACTGGTTGTTCTTTATGGTTGTGAAACTTGGACTCTCACGTTGAGAGAGGAATACAGGTTAAGGGTGTTTGAGAATAAGGTTCTCAGGAAAATATTTGGGGCTAAGAGGGATGAAGTTACAGGAGAATGGTCAAAGTTACACAACACAGAACTGCACGCATTGTATTCTTCACCTGACATAATTAGGAACATTAAATCCAGACGTTTGAGATAGGCAGGGCATGTAGCATGTATGGGCGAATCCTGAAATGCATATAGAGTGTTAGTTGGGAGGCCGGAGGGAAAAATACCTTTAGGGAGGCCGAGACGTAGATGGGAAGATAATATTAAAATGGATTTGAGGGAGGTGGGATATGATGATAGAGAATGGATTAATCTTGCTCGGTATAGGGACCAATGGCGGGCTTATGTGAGGGCGGCAATGAACCTCCGGGTTCCTTAAGAGCCAGTAAGTAAGTAACAGGTGAGGTAACTTCAAGTTCAGTATGTCTTGTTGTCCATAGATGTCTCCACTAGTATTTTGTTAGTGGTTTTTTTAGTTATTTTTATTTCTAGAAGTTTTCAGTAGTAATATGGGATTGAGCTCTGTACTAGTAGGAGCAAGGCTTTTTAATTAACCCGCAACCTGGGACATACTATTTTTGTCACTGTCTTCGATGTGGGGTATTTTTTACCCAGTTCTAAAAACCAGGCGCTATTTTCAAGTCTGTGTGACATATGGCTATGAATTTAAGTTTGAAGGCATATGAGATAATATTTCATAATTAAAAACAAAAAAAAATATATTTTTTTTTGTGGAAAGGAAGTTTTTACTGCCAAGAAATTTGTATTTTGAGAAATTCCTCGACACTGTTTTACATTCTGTTAATAAACAAAGAATTGAAGGACATAACCTAATCATTAACAAAATCAGAATATTGAATGGTAAAAAATAATGCATAAATTGACCTAAAAATAAATTCCATTGTTACCAAACTTTTACACAATTTTTAGATTGAATTTAGGCAGTTGTGACAACTATAATTTCTGCAGTCTCCACTGGATCTATATCATAGTCATTGTCACTAAAGTCACTTTCTTCAGCTTCCAAAGTATTCTGCGTCGAACCACTGAACTTCGGATCATCAGCCCGCATACTTTAGAGAAGAAATGAGATAAATTTGAAAAAACTAACGTTACCTGGGACATGGGGTATAACTTACCCGAGCCTGAAATTAAAACGGTTTAGGTTATGATTACTCATCTATAGGAACACAACCGTTACATCTAAAAATGAATAGTCAACTGCCAGAAAGGTATTCAGTAGCGCTCCTGTCTTGAGTGACGGATAACAGAATTAACGAAGGATTTTAAAATGGCTTGGGTAGAATATATCCCACATCCAGGGTTACGGGTTAAGGAATAGTGTAGTGTACATATATAACTCCATGTGAAACTTAATATGATTAAAAAGGGAATAATTGTTGGTATTTGGCGTAACCATCGATGTAAATAATACTAATGGAGGGAGGGCTAAATGTAATATCTGCTACAAAACTGCAACCACAGTCAGCTGTGGTGGTTATGGCAGCCATATTTGTAATGTAAAAATATATTACAATCGTACATATGAATGCTTTAATGTGTTTAAATGGACTTTTCGGAGTCCGAAATATCATTGGCATTGGTAGAGCACCCAAGAATAAAATATTCCTTGATTGTCGACATAGAATCTGCAATTTATGACGAAAATTAAGCTTAAGATATTCGAAATTGTCTCTACAAACACACAATATTATCGTAATATGTCATAGAAAGTAGAGAATGTACCGTAAGTTACGTAAATAAAACACCAAATTTTTTAAACTATAGGGTAAACATTGGTAATTTCGTGGCTGTGGTTATTTCGTGATACTTTTTCTTTGCTCTTTTGTGAACTAACCAAAGGTGTTACGAGATCCAAATTTCCGCCAAGGGATGGCACATGCCGTCCAGTTTCCAGAAACATACATCTAAGCTTTATGTGACTATTGTAGTTGCTTCAGTGAGCTTTTATGTTTGGAGAGAGCAAGTTTGCGTCGACTTCTAAGGCGTACAAATTTTGTGGATGTTTGTAATTACATTACAGGCTTATTACTAAAGGTAAGAATATGATATTTGGTACAAAGATTTATTGTATCTTTATGAAATTTTAGGAAATGTTTTTGGAATTTTAGATACATCTGTAGTCGCCATATAGGCTTAGCTTTACTGATAGAAATCTTAGCTGTTTGAGGCGAAATTTTGTTGAGCATTAAGTGTTACATTTTATACTATTTTAAAAATTGTATTACAATACGAATTTTAGAAATCTGAAGACAAGATGTGATAACAAAAAAGAAAGCGGAGACGCAATGGGTTCAGTGTAGCTTCTGTTAGATTTGTTATCATGCTAAGTATCAATGATAAGTGCTAGATGATTTACTTGCAAGAATTTTGACAGAAGATGGAACATGGCTCCACCATTTTGGACCGGAGACAGAGGCAGACAATTTAGTGGCATCATGCAAATTCACCAAAGAAATAGAAATTCAAAAGTGCACCTTCGGCAGGAAACGTTATGGCTACTGTGTTTTTCGATTCAGAAGGACTCTTGCTTGTGGACATCATGCCACACGGAACCACCATTAATTCTGACGGGTATGTTGCAACTGTCAAGAAACTTCAAGTTAGACTGAGTCGTGTTCGACGACATCGGGAAAGTAGGATGTTCTGCTATTGCACGACAACGCACAGCCATATGTCAGTCACAAGATCACAGACCAGATCAGAAAATTGGGATAGACAACACTAAAAACAGCCGCCTTACAGTCCTGAACTGGCACCGTGTGATTACCATCTCTTTGGTAAACTGAAGGATCCCTTCGCGGAACGAGGTTAGAAGATGACTCCTTTGTGCATGTTGCTAAAGAGTGGCTCAGACGTGTTGGTCCAGACTTTTACCGCGCTGGTCTACAGACCCTCGTTCCTAGGTTACGTAAGGCAGTTGAAAGGGACGGGGATTATGTGGAAAAGTGACATTTTGTTCCTTAAGGATGCATCTACATTCTGTGAAAATAGCAAAGCTGTAGGATAAAAATATAATTTTTAAACAAAAGTTATGCATTACTTTTGGAGTTACCCTAGTAATATAGGCTATAGTAAAGTCCGTAATAAAAGTGTTCACCCTTTCAGGGCAAAGAAGATCCCTTTTCAATTTCAATATTTACTTTGATTTCATTCTTATTATGTGTAGATATGTATTTCTATGTTTTCTTGCTATGAATATTAGACGTAATTACTATATTTGAAGTCTTGTAACAATGAATGAGAATTTCATTTGACTTTAATGAATTTTTCCACAATTCTTCTACCTCTCACGAAATTATCAATGCAATATCACGAAATGACCAAGGTTATCACGAAATAACCAACCTTTCAGCTTAAGTTGTAAAAGTGGTTTTTGGCACATATTCAAGAACGTGTGCAATCTTTTATGTCTCCAGATTTGTACAGCAAGTTATCGTCTTTTAGATGAAAAAATCGGAATAAGGATATATTTACACATTTTCATTTTAAATTAGTTTTCATGAAATTATCACGAAATTACCAATGTTTACCCTACTTTATAAATTGCGAAACTTATAGTTTTAAAAGCATGGCGAAGAAATATATTGCCGTGACTGTACTGGGAATCATTGCACCACGAGTACAAGAAAAAATTTCACCTCCTACCACAAAAAACCCTCCGGTTTTCACAGTTATATCCCTTCCATCCTGTATATTTTAGTACTATACAGTTGTTTAGTTAGGATGTATTGTATAAAAAGCCTCGCGTAAGAACCTTGTAAATCATTTATCAATCCGAAGAGGGATTGGATGGATGGTGGGCTTATGTGAGGACGGCAATGAACCTGCGGGTTCCTTAAAAGCCATTTGTAAGTAAGTAATAATAATAATATAATAATAATAATTATTATAATTATAATAATAATCTATTATAGGACTTTCTACAGTGCAGTAAATATGAGATGGAATAGATCAGTCGTGTAACTGTGACAAAGACAATAGACCAGTGATGTCAACTGATGCCCATAGGAGCAAGCGCGCGCCTTAGAGCCCAGGAGAGCCTGAGCGCTTTACAGCGGAAAGGAAAGAGACAAACGAGTGAGGTAGTATATGCCGCTTGATCGAGCTATATTCAGGGATGGCCAGCACTGATTCAATGGATAAAGGGAAGAGAACTTATTAAAACTGTATCCTTGTTAATTTTTAGATTTGTCTGAGAAGTATATGTGCATTATGAGAATGTAAGTTTTAATTTTAATGCTCATTTTTCACAAGTTTGCTTTTTTATTCAAAAGGAATATTTTCTCAACTTTTTTACAGAAAAGTGAAATTTTCAGATATGTTTGTTTAGTAGCCTTACAGGTACTAAAACAATGTTTTTGTAAATCTAATATAGCGTAAATACGTATTACTGAAGATAGTGTATTAAAATGTTTGAAAATATTCGAATGGAAAATGTTTGTAAGAAAATGAATTAACAAAGCAAATACTGTTACATCACAAACAAAAGATATGTGCCTATGTGTTGGTAAAACGTCAGCTCTATAGCTTCAGCAGATTTCGAGATAATTTAATATTCTGATAACAGAAAGTTGCGCACCAATATCACCTAAAAGCATAATGCGATGAGAGTTTTATTATGTAATATTAGTTACAGTTAAAACATATACCTAGACAACTTTGCTTTGTAGTATAATATTGTTTTGATTACTTTTATAAGGCTAAAGATCATCAATATCAATTTCAACTTATCATGTCATATTCAGTGTCTTTCTTTGGGATAACACTTCCTTTATGAACGATGTGTTTAATTCACTTAGTACAGTATAGTTGTTGTTATTATGGAATCTGTGTGAATATTCCTTCTTTACTCTTTATTATGTTATTAACGTTTAAAACACGATTGCAATATTAGGCTAAGAAATAGGTATTAGCACTTTTGTTTTACAGACAATATAGAAAATAACAAACACAAAGATGCCATATAAAAATAAGGACATAAAATTTCACGTTCCGTTTGAAGTTTGTGCACCACTGTTTTCTTAATCCAGGCTGCTTATTCCTCCTAGCATAACTAGCGCTTAATGCCCTCGCACGACGTCAAGGTCAGAAAAATTCGCGATCTATGGCAAAGTTTCGTTAGTCATAGTGTTTTCTTTACTTTTATGGCCTAATCAACATGATTTTACATACTTATTTGTCTCAAGTTTGAAGTCCATGAAAGAAGTATATTGAATAGTTAAAATTAAAATTTAAGACGTTATTAGTAATATTCCATACTTATTGTTCACTCTGTATATACCCTTTGCGAACTGTGAATTTATTAAAAAATCATATATAACGTGTAACGTATCGTTATTAACTATTTACCTGTTTGCAACTTTAAAGAGCATTTCATCACGTACAATTGCGTTCTACAAGTTGTATATCGAAATGCTGGACTAGCTGATGTTTAAACAAGAGTCATGCAAATATGCCGTATTTCTCGTTTTACAAGGCAGTGAAGTTACAGTCTGCTGCAAGCTATTACTTACCTGCGATTATATCTCGTGCTTATATTTGCCTGAACTTTAATAACAGCATTATTTGCGACAGATAAACGTTTACAGATTTTCTGCATTACTGCATGGACATAGTTGGCTTACGTGTAACCGTGGGGGCTGTTGTTATTCACTGCTTAAGATCTCTATCACCGGCGTCGGTTTCTGGTTTTCTACAAAGGGAAACACTTTCGTCCAGGGGCCTGTTTCACAATCCTTACAAATTACAAATTAACAATTTACAAATAACAAGTAAAAGTTTACAAATGCTTGTAAATTGTGTTTCACAATGCTATTTTATTAGTTTGTAAATTCTGACGAACTTTACAAAATCAGCTAAAGAAATTTACAAATACGCATTATCGGTTACACAATATCGCCAACGACAGTTTACAAAAATCGCTAAGGAACAGAGCTATAGTCGCTGTATTTTTACTACTGTTGATACATATGTTTATATTTTGTACTAAAATAGATTATTCTAAGCTTGCTCCTTCATATTTCGCGGACAGAAAATATAAAGTATTGTTAAAAAATTAAAAGTATTTAGATTTTTATACATTGGCGACAGTGGAGTTTCATATGATGTGATTGGTTGAGTATACTAATACGTCTATTTCTTATTGACCAAAGTTAGCACAAAATTCAGTCAAATAAGTAAATAACAGGTTTGGTCCACGTGCAAATATTCAATTGATAAAATAATTACGATGTCTAACCACAAAATCAGGTTCATTTTTTGTGTTGATCCATCAGTATTTATTAATGTTTCATCCCTAACCTCACAAACATTAGTGATACCATCAGCAGCATAAAGATTCTGTGCTATAGTAAATAACATTTTGGTGATCAAAAACCTGCCCCGAATTTAACTCTTTTAACAACATCAACTACTTTGTGGGCACTTTTGCGCATTGATATCTTAGAAATTCCGTGCTTATCTGCTAACCCACGGAACTGACAGCTAGTATGCATCGAATGCAAAACAATACAGTTCTCGCTTTGAGGTTAGGGCATCACTTTTCTCTTTTGGATGTTGGATATATGATGTCCCATATCTTGTAGGAGAGATTCCAGTGAAACGGGACTCCAAACGACTTCAGAATACCGCGTAAATACTGTCGCTATTGCATTATTGAATTATTATTACTTTTGGTGCAGGGACTTTATTAAGTAAGAGTATTTATTAAATACAGTCTTAGCATATAAATACTTACGCGGTATTCTGAGGTATAGCGAGGAACTCATTCGAAACCCTTCATTAAATTTATACAATGATACGAACGTGTTATTAATTCTTGCCCGGAGAATTTTACGTATACGTCTTCGTTTGATTAGGCCTAAATTCAATATCTTCGTCTTAGTCATTAGAACTCCTTGATGACATCAAAACTGCTTTAGTTTAATTCTTAATATTATCCAGTTACTCAAAAATTAATTTAATAAGTAAGTTTATTTCTTTATTGTATTTATTCATAATTTCTTGCAACATCAAACTTTACACATCTCAGAGGTATTGTAGAAAATGTGCTAATTTTACAAGTAAAATTTACACGTTTGTAAAATTACTGTTCATTGTGAAACAGAATACTTGTAAATTGAGCAAAATTTAATTTGTAAAGATTTGATTTCCTTTGTAAAGTTCGTCATTACAAACAAAGATTGTGAAATAGAAGTTTACAATTTACAAGCAAAATTTACTATTTACAAAGATTGTAAACATTGTGAAACAGGCCCCAGGCGTCCGATATCTCGGGTTGCAAATGTTATGATTTTTACAGAACCCGGAGATTCATTGTCGCCCTGACACAATCCCGTCATCACTTGCTATCCTGAGCATTCCAGTCTCTACCATCATATCCCACCTCCCTCAAATTCATTCCACTATTTTCCTCCCATCAACGTCTCAGCTTCCCCTAAGTCTCCTCCCTCTGGTCTTCCAACTAACACTATTTATACATTTCTGGATTTTCCATACGTGCTACATATCCCGCCCATCTGAAACGTCTTTATTTAATGTTCCTAATTATGTTAGGTGAAGAATACAATGCGTGAAGTTCTGCGTTATGTAACTTTCTCCATTGTCCTTTAACTTCATCCCTCTTAGGCCCAAAAATTTTCCTAAACACCTTATTCTCAAACACCCTTAAGGGGTTAGGTACAGCTTACAGCAGTAAAATTTTGTAAATATTGAACATTTTTTTTCCCTCCATTACTGTATCTTGTACAATAATGAAAATTAGTATGTGTAAACCACTGTCCTACTATATGAAAAAAAATACAATTTAAAATAATTATTTACAATTTTTTTTTCAAAATTCAGTTCACTTTGCAGTGATGAAGCGTTTCCCACATAACTGAAAAAATATACAACATTCTGTGATGAAATTCCTTGCGTGTATTAATGCATGCCATATCAACAATATGATGCAAGATCACTTCTCAGTCTTTGATAGATTGTCTGATAAAAAATAAATTCATTTTACAAAATGGTCAAATATCAGTATTTTCTTCTAACACAAAAAGATATTATTTATTAAGGAATGCAGTTGAAAGAGCATGATGTTGTAAACATGAGTTTCGGCAATAAAATAAAAGATAGAGAACATAAAAAAGTTAACAAGTTTATGAGTTATGAGGGAAATGCTTCATCACTCACATTTTGAATTAAAAAATATATATATATATATAATTTTTTTAAACAGTAAAAATATTTTTCATATAGCAGAAGGACAGTGTTTTACACATACTAATTTTTATTATTGTACAAGATACAGTAATGGAGGGGAAAAATGTTTAATATTTCCAAACATTTTACTGCTGCAAGCTGTACCTAACCCCTTAACCTCTGTTCTTCTCTGAAAGTGAGAGTCCAAGTTTCACATTCATACAGAACCGATAATATAACTTTTTTTTATTAATTCTAACCTTCAGTTTTTTTAAGTATACTGGATGATAAAAGCTTCTCAATCGAATAATAACAGACATTTCCCATATTTATTCCACGTTTAATTTCCTATCGAGTGTTATACTCGTATGTATTTGTTACTATTGCTCCTAGGTATTTGAAATAGTTTATTACATAATATTGGGTTAACCAACATTGAGGATGGACAGGAAACTTTCGCGTCAGTAATAATAATAATAATAATAATAATAACAATATAATAATAATAATAATTATTATTATTATTTATTTATTCTGGCGAAGTTAAGGCCATCAGGCCTTCTCTTCCACTTAGCCAGAAACTAAAGAAGCTGATACAATTTTACAGACTAATATTTAAAGAATACTAATTATATATATATATACATATATATATTCATACAAGCACGAGTTGAGTAAAATAATGCAAACATGCTAAATAATAATTACAAAATAATTTAAGGCTAGAACCAATATTACAAATTACAAGAATAACAAATTCAAACGTAAATTATAACTATACAATACTGAGGAAAATTACATATATATATATATATATATATATATATATATATATATATATATATATATATATATATATACACACACACAGGATATTTAAACATGAATACTGGTCAAGTGTTTAAAGAATTTACTTTTAAATTGCAATATCGTTCGACAGTTCCTGAAGGGCTGGGTAGGGAGTTACAGAAACGAATTGCTGATACTGTGAAAGAGGTAGAATAGTGAGCTGTTTTATGGTAAGGCATAGCTAATAAAGGATCATTTTTAGAACGAGTTCCCAGGCTGTGATAAGAGGACAAGAAAATAAAACGCACCGAGAGATAGTTAGGCGAAGAAGTATTGATGATGCGATATAGGAAAATTAGTGAATGGATATATCTTCGGTCCTTTAATCATATTAAATTTTAGTTCATAATTAAGCCTCGGACTTTTAGGTTCTTAAAGATCAATTTTAGGTAGGCTGCAAAATTATCAAAGTAGACAGTAAAATACAGTCTCTAAAGTGCAATTTCAGGCAGCTAAAATACTATTCTCGGCGCCTGCAGGTTATGTAATGTAGCTCCGTATTCGCTATCCGAAATTACGTAGCCTTCTTCCGCTGCAGGCAGCATTGAGTAAGGTCAGTGAGGCGCCCTAGCGATCGATTTTGTTGAAACTGTCTCTATATGCAGTACTCAATCCGTTCATATCTCGGCCAAACATGTCCTCTCCTCTTATTGCCTGCCAGGTATTGCATGGGAATTTATTGGAGTCCAAATGCGGTACAGATATAGTACGACAGATCATTTAACTGTAATCGAAAAGCGTAACTAGGTCAGGGCGCTTTAGTCCAGCATCCGCTCATCTTGCTTTATAGCCGTGGTTTTCAGACTGTTAAATCCCTTGCCAAGAAGACACTCAGTTCTTAGCTCTCTTACATATATGTTACAATTCCTAGCACATTCTTCTAACGTAATAGCTTTTTATGTAAGTTTAACTTTCTTAAAGAAAGGAGATGGTTTGTGGTAGAGACAGAAACTTTAGAAACAGAAGGAAAAATTGAAGTTCAACTTCTAGAACACCAATATTTGAGGAGAAAAATTCGCTCCGGCGCCGGGGATCGAACCCGGGTCCTTGGTTCTACGTACCAAGCGCTCTGACCACTGAGCTACGTCGAATCCAATCCACAGCACCGGACCGAACTCCTCTCCTACAGTGTTTCCCTTTTGTGGCCTGACTCCAAGTTGGGCATATATGTTGACGTTTATATTTCAATTAATGGAATGTGTTCCACTGTGTTTATTTTTTTTTGTTTCTTATTTCTATTATCTAAATCGTGTTTATTTATCACTTAACGCTAATATGTATCCCACTGTGTTGTTTATTATTATTAATCTTTTTTTGTGTACATTTTATTCAATTGTCGGTTTCTGGTTTAATTATGTAAATCGTACTTAATTGTAATCTAATACTAATATATTTATTTTTATTTTTACTGTGAACATTTTTTTATTGAATTATCGGCTTCTGTTTTTATGTGATTCGTATTTGATTCTAACAACATTAATATGTATTTCACTATGTTCATTTTTATTTTATGAGGTAAATTTTGTGTAAGTACCTCTTTTGATCTCATTATGTACCTAAATTGTATCAGTATGTAATTACTTAATTCCGATCCAGTTTTATGCTAAACTGTGTAAGCAAGTTTTAATCCTGGTTGAATGTAAGAGAAGGCCTTACGGCCTTAACTCTGCCAGGTTAAATAACGCCATTATTATTTTTATTATTATTATTATTATTATTATTATTATTATTATTATGCAAGGAGCGCATTCAGCTGAGTGACTAATGGTCAGGATTCCACAGTAAATTGCACAGCAATCTATACAGAATCATGCACTGCTAGCTAGACAAATTTTACTAAAGATGTTATTAATTGGGCCAACAGAATAATATCTGTTATAGTGACAATTAATATTGAGGAGAAAAATTCGCTCCGGCGCCGGGGATCGAACCTGGGTCCTTGGTTCTACGTACCAAGCGCTCTGACCACTGAGCTACGCCGAATCCAACTCCTCTCCTACAGTGTTTCCCTTTTGTGGCCTGACTCTAAGTTGGGCATATACTCCTCAAATATTAATTGTCACTATAACAGATATTATTCTGTTGGACCAATTAATAACATCTTTAGTAAAATTCTTCTAGAACATTGCCTACATCCCTTAGGGCCAGTTGTTTCTATTAAATAGATTATATGAGATCAGGCAATGAAACTAGCCTTCATTTAAGCCACAGTTTTTGTTGTGTAAACGCTCTTCCAAGACAATTAATTCGTCTCGATATAAAGATAAAATAAAAGTAACAATTTCTCCCGGTTGAAGCTGGTATAACATAGGTTATACAAGAAGCTAAATAATTTTTAAACAAAATAAATAAAACTAAATTCAGTAAGTTAAAAGTTCTTTATGTAGCAAGTGCATAATCTTGATGCTTATGACTTGAGTGAATGTTTGTTGCACGAACGAAAGTGCGATTTTGATTTTGTCATGGAATTTTTAGTATTAGTATTTAGTATTTATTTATTTAACCTCGTAGAGATAAGGCCGTCAGGCCTTCTCTGCCCCTCTACCAGGAGATTCCAACTATAATATGAACAATAAAATTACAATTAATATTAAATTTACAATTACAATTACAATAAAAATTAAAGTACGACAAGATTACCTGATTAATGAAAGCTAGATATTTTATCATAGAAGTTAAGAACAAAGAATATTTTTGTATTTACTGAATTACAAATTGAACCTACAATAACAAAATTCTATAGTGATGAAATTACCGGATATTGAAATATTTTGTGGTAGATTAAGAGAACTATTTACAAGAAACCATGTCAGAACGCGTCTCAATTACTGACCAAGTGCCTAGTAAGTTTGTGTTTGAATTAAATTTTATTTCGACAGTCCCTGATGCTAGCAGGTAACGAATTCCAGAGTCGTGCCAGGGCTATTGTGAAAGAGGATGAGTATCAGGAGGTGCGATGGGATGGTATTGTTAGTATTGTTTCATGGCGAGAACGTGTGTTCAGATTGTGGTGGGAAGAAAGGTAAGTGAAGCGAGACGACAGGTACGAAGGAATAGAAGAGTTCAAGATTTCGAAGAGAAGGAGAAGTGAATGTAAATTTATTTCCTTATCTAGTTTAAGCCAACCTATTGTTTCCAGTGATGGGGTAATATGATCATATTTACGAACATTGCTTACAAAACGTACACACAAATTATATATATAGCAGTGCCAATGTCATAGTAATGGATATATGTGCCACACACCCTCCCGTATAGTCAAACGAGTACATCCTAGATGGCACTCGATATAAGTTCCGTAGTATAGTCCTGATGAACGATGTAGCCACCTAGTGTATGTTTTGTGAAGGGTTACTCGCTGTGTTGATCTGCAGTGAATGTAGCGGTTTTGTAGCATTTTTCACGGAAAATAACAGGCCACTAACTATAAAAGTATCTAAGGCAAAGAAGTGTAGAGAAAATAGGAAACTACGATAGCAAGGGAAGCCATACACAACTGCTAAGGGAGAGGTTAGTAAAACCATTGATTCCTGATGAGATGCAGGACATTGTAATGTCGGCCAGAATACATACATACATACATACATACATACATACATACATACATACATACATACGTACTGCTCATGAGCAGTCTTTCACTGCAAACTCAGCTTTCTCCAATCTTTCCTATTTTCTGGCTTCCTCTGATATCATCTTCTCCCGTTCTCCATTCGTCAGTAGGCAGTTTCTTCTCAGCCAGTGACCCAGCCAATTCCTCCTGAAGGATGAACTGGAAGGAATGGTGAACGGGAGAAGAGTTCGGGGTAGAAGAAGATATCATATGATAGACGACATTAAGATATATGGATCATATGCGGAGACAAAGAGAAAGATAGAAAATAGGAAAGACTGGAGAATGCTGGGTTTGCAGTGAAAGACCTGCCCTTGGGCAGAACACTATGAATGAATGAATGAATGTAATACAAAGAAAAAAAACACGTTTATCCAAGTGCAAGTGTTGGTAGATTATTATTTCGAGATACTTACCTTGAGGAGTTTGTTTAGAATAAGACAGTTACAATTATTAGTAGAAGAAAACTTGAAGTGTGTGATCCTGAAACTCGCTCGGTTGATTTGGCCATTTTTATGATTTGTGCAAATCTATACTTTTTTTAGACCTCTAGCATATTTTAAGCTTATTTTCTTCGAAAACCAAAAAGTTTGTATTATTGTGCATGTCACTTGAAAACTCACTCAGTCCGTAGATTTGTGGATAAAAAGCTAGTCCAGTTATTTCATAAAAAATGGACTGAATGCGTTTTGTGATCACACTCTTCAATTTGATCTATGAATTTTTGAATACAGGAATGAAGCAGGAGTTTTCATACCAAGAGATGTTAACGAAAATGGCACAACCTTAGCTTTACAGTCTTACTAATAAACCGTGTATAGCTTTTATACGAGACTTATGCAGAGTTGAGACAGAAAACGTTACTAATAAACCGTGAATAAGCTATGGACGTATAAACAGGCTGTAACTATACAATGGGAATTGCTTTGCAGTAGTTATATACACGAAACCCCTTGTTTAAACGTTGTATATAGAGAAAAAATAGCCGCCTCTCTAACAGCTGTTCGTACCGACTGTCATTTTATGATGATGTTTACCTTGAGGGTATTCCGAATCTCACCGGTGAGCAATCCGATGGCATCACGGTGTTCCGAATTCCACCAATGACGTCATTGATGCTCCACCGGTGTCGCACCGTGCCATCAGCTTGCAGAGGTGGTGGCAGTCTGCATCAGCCGCCATCAGTGAATCTGATTGGTTCTTGTATAGGGCGGGAATTGGCAGACGAATGACATCGTGCACTGTTGTGTCATGGCGGTGTGTTCTGCTTTAGTTCTGCTGTATTGTTTGTAATGAGCACAACGTAAAAACAATATGTTAATGGCTTATGAGCGAACATGTCAACGGACCAGTTATTACTACTGGTTCAAGAAATAAGTTGTTTATGATTTCTTTTCTTTGAACGAGATGACAGTACGGAAATTTCGCAAAATTTTGCTAGCTTAGATAACCACTTACACAGTCGCCATGACAGCATCGATCCTTCCAGCAGTGTTGTTCCTTATTTCGCTGCAACGTGACGTCATTGATCCCACCGGACCGGTGAGATTCGGAATACGTTGCTTGTAACCACAGAAGAACAAACCAAAGATCATAGAATTATTAGAATAATATTGCTGTAGCTTGTACTCTTTGACCAAAATGTAGTGTGGTAATCGATTAGAGCCAGTTGTACTCTACCGGATGCAGTAGAGAATCTCAGATATTCTATTACCTTTCGTAATGAAGTAATGACGAAACTATGACGTAGCTCTGTAACAGTTGTACTGTTATACACGACGTATGTAGTGATTCAAGTTCATCATACTGGAGGGAACACTCAGCAAGACACTCAGAGTAGAAATATTGGAGACCTGCGTAACTCCTGTACTGTTATATGGGTGCCAGACGTGGTCTCTTACTGCCAAACTTCGTAACAGTCTCCAAATATGCCAAAGAAAGATGCTGAAAAAGATACTAGGCTTATCACTGAGGGACAGAGTTCCAAACGAAGTGCTACAAAAGATGGCAGCAATTAAAGATCCAGCACTGCAAGCCACCAACACCAAATGGAAGTGGGGAGGCCATGTTGCACGACTTAGAGACGGAAGATGGACGCAGACAGTCACACTATGGGATCCCCGCATTGGCAAGAGATCACCCGGAAGACCAAGACGAAGATGGGCCGACCTCTTCAGTGAACGAGTAGGAAGCCATTGGTCAAGCAGAGCAAGATATAGGGAAGACTGGAGAAACATAAGAAGACAAGTGAACAGCGACTAAAACCAGTGCGACAGAAACAAGCGAACAATACCAAAGTGTGCAGAATGTGAACCAAGTGAACAATTCCACTCTTACGCGGAGTAGCTCACCGCGTGAGACAAATAGAGCTCTCCCTCTATAGGAGGAGGCCTTTGCCCTTAACGGGACATTTTTTAGGCTAATCATTTCATTTCATCATTTCATGTAGTGATTATTAGTAAGGAATTTATACACGACTTATAAACGAGCTACTCATTGCATAAGTATAAGACAGTTAAACGTCTGTATATAGAGTTTTTATTAGTAAGACCGTTAGTAGATAAGATTTAAGAGAGTACATTTTAATGACTTTGATGCCATTATTTTCATTAAGTTAGGTAACATCCCAAGTTTTACCTGCAAAAATAACAACAGTGATTACTGGTTTTCGGAATGTGTGGTAGAGACTGCTAAACTGATTAAATGGTTGGGGTGCTGAGCTGGTTAAGTTAACCCTTTGCCAGCGCAGGTAAAGAAAGTTTCGACACAGGAAGGTGAGTCCTCTCAGAATTCAGTCTACGTTTCTGGCGCTCCTTCCATTACCCGCATCCCTTGCTGCGTGAGCACCCTCCCTTGTCCCTCCCTTACCGAAAACCATTTCCATTCCTGTGCCCCACCAGTTTTCCCGGCAGAGTGCCAAATACTCAATTCAATTGTGCACCACTGCTCATGATAAAAAAAAAAGCGCGCAAGTCCACCTTCAATAATTTTGGTCTGAACGAACGAATGCATGGGTCGGTGAGTTGATTTATACCACGGAGTCGTCCGGGCTAAATATTCCGGTACGCCCTGCAGTGTGTAGCGCCGCGACGCTAAAGCGCCGGTGCTCAGTACTAGTTGAGCGTCAGTTCCTCTGAATAAAAAAAAACAATCGTATATAGGATGGCGTCCCTTCTACACTGCACTACTATCAATGTAGAGCGTTTTTGATGGATGGTGTCAATTTTTCTGGCACCAGATCAAACGAGTGAACGATACGTGGATGGTGCAGCGTTGGGGGGGGAGGTGGAGAAGTGGTGGGAGGTTTAGAAGGGGAGGATTGGTGGTACGGTTTCAGAATATTTATTTTTTTTAAAGAGCATCACGTTAAAATTTATGGATGAAACTACTCTAATCCGTCCAGGAGTTGAAAAACACATATTTCACATCTATGATATCCTGCTCTCTCTCTCTTTTCTCTCTCTAAGTTTCGTTTTCTCTCTCTCACTCTTCCACCCGATGTAATTTTTTAAGGCAGATATTTTTGTATGTAGACTAACTAACATTTTCTCGCTTAAGGGTGAAGTTCTTTTTGCTTACACTAACACTTCTAAATGAAGTGTAAACACATGCTAACCTACAAATTTATTCAAGGATCATCGATTAATCATGCTGATATGTTATAATTTTCTTTCTAACTCCGTTTCCATATAAACAGCCTCCACTGTCTCCATTCTTCGATAAGCAATTGATAAAAAGTTATCGCCGCTCATTTATTACTTCACAATTTTTCTACTAACTACACTACCTGTCCCTCGTCATAGGCTTGTGTTCTAAGACATCTTGCATAGGAGGAGGCAGCACCATATCAAACGAGTGAACGATACGTGGATGGTGCAGCGTTGGGGGGGAGACGGAGAAGTGGTGAGGGGTTTAGAAGGGGAGGATTGGTGGTACGGTTTCAGAATATTTATTTTTTTAAAGAGCATCACGTTAAAATTTATGGATGAAACTACTCTAACCCGTCCAGGAGTTGAAAAACACATATTTCACATCTATGATATCCTGCTCTCTCTCTTTCTCTCTCTCGCTCTCTCTAAGTTTCGTTTTCTCTCTCTCACTCTTCCACCCGACGTAATTTTTTACAGCAGATATTTTTGTATGTAACTAACATTTTCTCGCTTAAGGGTGAAGTTCTTTTAGCTTACACTAACACTTCTAAATGAAGTGTAAACACATGCTAACCTACATATTTATTCAAGGATGACCGATTAATCATGTTGATTTGTTATAATTTCCTTTCTAATTCTGTTTCCATAGAAACAGCCTCCACTGTCTCCATTCTTCGAAAAGCATTTGATAGAAAAAATTCATCGCCGCTCATTTATTACTTCACAATTTTTCTACTAACTACACTACCTATCCCTCGTCATAGGCTTGTGTTCTAAGACATCTTGCGTAGGACTTGAATTACGGAATAAGCGTTGATTCGTGTCCACATGTGGAAGTAATTTTCCCTTGAAATTTCCGCCATTGTATGGCAACGGTGCCCGCCGAGAACGTGATGAATTTAGGGAGCTATGCTAACAGTAAGTAGCGAAATCCGGTTTCGAAATCCACCAGTTAGGGAGCATCATCGTGCATATAATACTTACTTACTGGCTTTTAAGGAACCCGGAGGTTCATTGCCGCCCTCACATAAGCCCGCCATCGGTCCCTATCCTGAGCAAGATTAATCCATTCTCTATCATCATATCCCACCTCCCTCAAATCCATTTTAATATTATCCTCCCATCTACGTCTCGACCTTCCCAAAGGTCTTTTTCCCTCCGACCTCCCAACTAACACTCTATATGCATTTCTGGATTCGCCCATACGTGCTACATGCCCTGCCCATGTAATTCGTATCTTTATGTAGGCAATTCCAACGATAACGATATTGTATTCATTAATAAATGAAATAAAAGCCATTTGTAAGTTTTTTAAGTAGATCTATTAACTTCGAAATTAATCAAATCTCTGTAGTGATATATTGATATTCATTACAATTCGAAGCAATTCATTGGCGTCATATTGATGTGTGAATCGTTTCGATCATCAAATGCATTGTTGTCTCGAGACTAGGCGTAACTGTGTGGAGAAATAATTATGAAATAATTAACGATAGGATCCCACCTTATTAAATTTAAACACGGGAAGTGAAAAAGAGAAATGAAAAGAAATATTAAACTTTTATTTCAAATAGCCCGATCATTCTTTCAGTTTCAATCATGAGTAGAATAACAATAACGGAAAGCATAAACTTTTCAACGCAAGAATAGAATTTCAGTGAATCGTCTGTCTCTTTTTTTTTAGATGAAATTGTATGAAAATAAGTGAGTGAGATGAAATTCTGGTGGAATTAATTCTTTGATGTTGAGATAATCGGGAGAATTTAGGTAAATTAATTCTCATCCTCTGATCTTATTTAACGCGAGAATTATTCCTGACAATGATCGCACATTTCTTCCTAGCTATTGTATCATTTGCTCTTATAGGCGTAATGCTTTTAGTTCTAACATATCTTCAATGTGAAAATTTTCTGATCGAGAACAGCCTATAGTGGTACACGAAAACCTCAGTCAATTCAGTTTTACGCTTCAGTTGACGAAAACTGCATAAGTGGTTAGATTTGGCACAAGATTTGTCTGCTCTACTTCAGTTTCTCTTCTTGCGTCATCACTAGTAATCCTCAGTTACTGACATGAAAATTTCAGATATAATTCAAATTTAGACTGAATGTGACTTAGTGACCCGTAGATGGAGTTAACGACAATATCTCATTACATTATCAAGGTCTCTTTCTTCTGGATCCGAGAAGCGTGTATAGTAATAAGGGAAAGTATATAGAGACAGACCTTTTAACACTGACTGTTCACTTCTAATTTTAATAAAGAGTCAATTAAAAGTTCCATGAAAGTTCAGCAACAAGGGTACTACAACGTACTCCGTCATCTCCTTATCCCGGGTCTTTCACTCTGTGTGACCCCTTGTACGTAAATGTAGAAGTCTCTTTCCCTCTCTCCTCTTAACATCTGAATAGAGTTATCGACGGACTCAGCTTCCAAGGAAGGCAAGTTACTAGAAATCAGCCAAAGTTTGTAATTCAAGACTACAACGTTTCTAAAACAGATCTCTCGTTTAACAGGCATTTATCGTCTTCATTTTAGGTTATAGCAGGAATATATTTTAAACTAGAAGCTTAACTGTAAATTTAAATCTTGATCAACGTAGAAAAATTGATCATTTAGACCAGGTATGCTCATTCTCTGACTACCGATTACGTTCTGTAATCACAACCTTCGAATGTAGAGCGTGCTGTTCCTCGTTCGAAGCTCGACGGATGACTGCGGAAGGCAGTTCAAGTACTTAGTAAACGTACGAACACTGCGGGACAATGACACAGTCAAAACCTTCTGTAAGCAAACGATCATTCCGTACAGTGTGGGAGGAAGACTATTTTTGATGTACGTTCGGTGAAAACGGAAAGTGATTACTACAGTATATTGTAAGGTACTGTCCAGGAATACCACTGAGCAACATAAAACTACATTATAGGCTCTGCTACCCAGAACATGCCGAAGTGACAGAGAAGCTATTTTCTGTAATATGTATTCATATACCAATGTTATTATTATTATTATTATTATTATTATTATTAATATTATTATTACCATTATTATTATTATTAGACCTATTATTATTAGTAGTATTATTATTGTTATTGTGGTGATTTTATTCCAGCAGAAATAGATATTTTGATAAAATAATTTTTCACGGGTGCAACGTGCACTACAGCTTCAAGAATTGAAAGCACTTCATGAAAGACCAAACATTGAAGAGAGTCGAACAATTCAGAGTCTATGTTTTGGAACAAGTTAGCCTATGTAGTATGTTGGGAATTAGCTAAGGCACTAAAACCCTTCACGGATGGTGAACTTGTAAAGAGATGTATGGTGCCTGAACAAAATATAGTTAATTATGTCTCTGTACTGCAACATTTCAAATGTGAATTCACAGAACATAGATTTAGTGATTTTAGACGTATGGAGAGTGATATTAGTATTTTTGTTAATCTTTTCATAAATTTAGTACAATCCGTGAGAGTGCAGTTCCATGACGAGATAATTGATTTACTAAGTAACGTAGAATTCAGAACTAAATGGAGAGAATATGACTTGACAAGCATAGAATTATTTAAAAAATGAACATAAGTAAATATTACAAGACAGTGGCGGCTCGTGATAAAATATTATATGTGTTCACCAAAATCGAAGAGAATTTTAAATCGTACGTTTAGTCTAATATGAAATGTCATGATTCCAATGTTTCACTATCGAAAAAAACCATATATAAATTCAAAACAACATATAATAATAATAATAATAATAATAATAATAATAATAATAATAATAATAATGAAACTCAGTCTTTTTATTTCCAATTTTTCTTGGTAAGCCAGTTTATCCAGTTCTTTACAGTTCAAAATTACTTGAACAGAGTTCATTGTTTACGTTTGTTAAAAATGAATACATACCACAGTCCCGTTATTTACAAACGCGTGTGTTCAGTAATATATTTTCATTCACAACACACTGATACACTATAGCCTATACCAGTACTGTAATCCCATTCGCATAGATTGATTACTATAAATACATGCCAGTAAATATTATTCTTAAATATTATACACCACCATACTGATACTTAAATTCATACCACCATCACAGTCAGCCAGCACGTGTTTGAAAGCCAAACTATGCTATTATGCCGACACTGAAGTATAGTAATTCACAAACTACACTCTCGTAGCAGCACTGTACACACATCCACGTAAGTAAACGTTCCTACAGTCAGATGCTGACATCTACAGGCTATTAAATTTCCTCCTCGAGATATAGCACGTGAATGATAGGCATCGATGGACCTGATATCTGTAGGATAGATTCACTGTTCACTTAACGCTTTGTGCTCTTGACGAGTCATAAGCGGCCAGCTAAAGACAATTTTCTCCCGCGCATACGTGAAATTCCTGTAACCATCTCGAAAAGAGCACGGCTTGTACGTGAACGGATGTTGCCAAGTTTACATAAGAAGTTTATGCAAGTTGTGGGAAGTTTAAAATACTCGGTTCTGATATTATACATCCCCACTATGTCAATACGGTATCAAATAATAAAACTAGTCGTGCATTAATGGAAACAAGGTGTTCACGTGCTCTTGTGCTCTTATTGACGCACCGCCACTGTTACAAGATGAGCTCATTCGTTGCCACTATGTTAGCTACCTTCGCCTCGACATATGTGTGCGAACAATTATTTTCGAATCCAAACAGAGGTCCCGATTAACAGATAAGCGTCTTTAGCGCATTGCAGTAAATTCATTGGAAATAGATTCCCGATTACTTGAAGAAAAGAATGCAGATGTTGAATAGACCGCAAAGTAGACTGTATGGTGGAATATGAAAATGATATTATCTATGATATTATTATATCATAACTATATTAAATATAATAAATAATGTAATAATTGAATATTGCAGTGTATACTCTTTCCTTTTTCAAAATTCAGTTTATTATCCGTATTTGTAAAAGAGTAAGAACTATGCTACGGGCGGTGCAGCAATGTACAGTGCAATGTAGTTGCGGAGCCCAGTCCGTACACTGTATGTGTTATGCAGTGCAGCATCATCCGTGTAATCGGGGCTTTTACAATTTTGAGCATACCTGCTTTAGACAAACGGACAAAACTCTTAAGGCTGTCCCACAGTAAACTGGGAACAACAACCGAAACGAGAACGGAAAGTGAAGGAAGTGAACGTGGAGATTTTTGATTCAGTATAAATCAAGAACGGAAACGACTAGAATCTATGCGTATCGCTATGTAAAGCAGATGTTATGTATTCTGAAATTATTCGTGTATAATTTACCAATGGCGTTTCCTCACGAGTAGAAGCCAACCAACACAAACACAGGATAACCAACTTCGAAATTTATGGCACGGAATATTTAAAATTCAATTCACGTTGTAGTCTGGTCACATATACATTTAGCATACATTGAAAGTGGTTCTACTGAATTTCTGGGGTATTCAGAATCGATGGATGAAGAAGATATTATGTCACGCCCCCGTTGCTACAAAATATAAATAACAAATGGCTTTTAGAAAACCCGGAGGTTCATTGCCGTCCTTACATAAGTCCGCCATCGGTCCCTATCCTGAGCAAGATTAATCCAGTTTCTACCATCATATCCCACCTTCTTCAAATCCATTACACGACGTTTTGGTTTTCAATTAATCTTCTTCTTCTTCTTCTTCTTCTACACAGTTTTGGGTTGTTTCCCGTCTGCGAACTACAAATGGAATTGGTCCGACCAACGTCGGTGAGGTCTGCCTAAATCTCTTCGTCCTCGTGGTAAACGATGTTCAGGCATCCTAAGAAGGTGGTTTCTCCATTTACGTTGATAATGTTGGACGTCTACGATCATCTCCTCAACTTCCCACTGATTTCTTATGTCTTCGCTCCTAATGCGGTCCCGCAAGGTAACATCTGTCTGTGATCGTAGAAATCTCATTTGTGATGCTTTGATTCTATTTATTTCCTTTTTCCGCAGTGTCCAACATTCACTGCCATATAACAGAGCTGGTTTTGATATTATATTGTGAAATCGGATTTGGACCTCTTTTTGCATTTGTTTTCCAACGTTCCTTCTCAAGATACCATTTAATTGATTATATTTCAATAAATTTTTATTGTCTTTGTGATAATTATACAAATAAATATGTGTTCCTAAATATACAAAATCTGTCACTTGTTCTATTATTTTGTTATCAACCACTATTTTTGATCGTATAAGGTTTTTGCCAGAACTGCACGCATTGTATTCTTCACCTGACATAATTAGGAACATTAAATCCAGACGTTTGAAATGGGCAGGGTATGTAGCATGTATGGGCGAATACAGAAATGCATATAGAGTGTTAGTTGGGAGACCGGAGGGAAAAAGACCTTTGCGGAGGCCGAGACGTAGAAGGGAGGATAATATTAAAATGGATTTGAGGGAGGTGTGATATGATGATAGAGACTGGATTAACCTTGTACAGGATAGGGACCGATGGTGGGCTTATGTGAGGGCGGCAATGAACCTCCGGGTTCCTTAAAAGCCATTTGTAAGTAAGTAAATAAGGTTTTTGCCAGAAACTGCCATTACTTTTGTCTTTTCGGTTCATATTTTCATATTGTATTCTTTTGAAACAATCTGTAGGTTAAAAACATAGCGCTGTAATTCGTCTTCAGTTTCTGCAAACAAAATTTGGTCATCAATTAATTTACTCTCAAATAAAGTTGCTCGTATATTTATAGATACAACCGAAATCTTTCTTCGTATTACCTACGATAATTTTCAATGTGATAGCTATTATGACACAAGACGAAATATTAATTCAACATTAGTAGAACCTAAATGTCTCACATCTGCTGGTCTAAGGCATAGTATAAATTTTGGCCCTCGGTTGTACAATGCTTAACTAAATTACACCCGGAACTTCTAACATGTAACCCACTAACATATAACAAGAAAATTAGAAACGTGTTAATATCTTCAATTTGATTAAATAATTTTATAGCCTATGTGTATGTATTAATCAACCTATATTATATTTGTATTCTATAATTATGAAATATATATTAGTCCTACTTTTCACGTGCGATATTATTCTTCTATAGTGTTAATATTATATTATATAATTCCATTGCCGCTGTAATTACATTTTAGTTCCTATTTTATTTTACTTATTTATTTATATTATTATTTTTTATTTTAATATTATATCTGAACTGCGGCCGAGCACGAGCGCTGCTCATTCGGTCTCAAATTTTGTTAATACTACTGTATCTTCTTTTTATATTGCTTGTATTATTTTATTTGTATTTCTCTTTGTTTGTTTTGTAATTATATTTCTTTATTCTGTATGTTTGAAATAAATAAATAAATTAGTCTCATTATTTTTTTTACAGAATAATACTACCTTTAATAGTGCAAAAATTATATCAATTATATCATTTTGAAATTTATATTCTATTCTATTCTATTCTATTATATTTATTTACATTCCTTTAGAAGTCAAGACATTTTTCCAATTTTCATTTCTTAAATACCTCACATACTCTCTGAACAACAGCTGAAGACATCCTATATCTACAAATTATTTAGAAGTCCAAAATCTAAGGTATATTGCTATGCGAGATCTAAAATAAAATGTAATCTGTGCCAGTCAAAATATGTAACATAAATCAAAGTTCTTCATATAGCAGCTCACAGGTATGATAACACACATACCGCATAGGAGGCGAAACCACAGGGTCACACATATGTGATGAATGTAATTAATTATACAGACTCATTAAATCCAAATACAATAAGCGAAAAGAACTGTCCTTGCAATATAGCTCCCAATTCTGTGTCAATACCTTTTCAATAAATCGTAATTTTCTGCATACCGCATACACTGTAGAGCGACGCCAACTCCGTGCTGATTACAAATCAACTTGTCATCCGGAGGGGGTTATAAAACCCAATGAAACGCATCGTGTTGTCAATCTGAAATTGACAACCGCAAAATTATATGACAATTTCATGATTCTCTGTTAATAAATTAGAAGTAGCGACAAAGGTATTGTCCACATTGCCACAGGTTTCATATCGCGTAATGTGACAAGGCTCGTTATTTACAGAATCTCACATTCGACGGGAAAATCAAATCGTTTTAATAACAAAATATTATAATCTCGGCAGCACACACTTGATCAATATTTAGCGAGACAGATGAAATTAAGCGCCCTTGAGACGAGGTCACTTAGCAGCGCCACTAGTGGCTCGTTAGTGGCGCTGCGAACGCGCGTTTAAAGCACTAAGTTTTTGTAGACTATTTCGCTTATATGACGTCATTCCATTGTCGACCAGTGAAGTGTAATGCAATTTTGAATTCCAACCAATCACAGTCACACTTTGCGATAATTTTTGCAGCTAGATTTATCGCTATCAATTTATAATAATAATAATAATAATAATAATAATAATAATAATAATAATAATTTATTTAACCTGGCAGAGTTAAGGCCACACGGCCTTCTCTAACACTCAACCAGGAGTAAAACTGCGTTACAAAAACACTACAAATTTACAAAGTACACTACAATTTTACACACAAAACTGAATAAAGTAATAATAATAAATTGTAAACAACAAGTAAGAAGAAATCAGACATAATATATAACATAGAAAAAGAAAGAAAAAGATAATAAAATGTGAACAGCAGGCCAAAATAAATGAGGCATACAAAGTATAAAAAATAAGACAATTATTGATAATAATAATAATAATAATAATAGGCCTAATAGTAATAATAATACTAATAGTAGTAATAAAATAGTGCAGTACAAAGCATACAATGAATACAATATTTTTAAGTACACACAGTAAGGAAAATTATGATTATATATAGCTCAACTTATCACATTGGAGATACCTATACCATTATCGGGTCCCGCGCCGTGGCGTCGCGGTCTAAGGCATCCCGCTTAGGACTCGCGTTACGGAATGCGCGCTGGTTCGAGTCCTCATGGGGGAAGAAATTTTCTCATGAACTTTCGGCCAGTGTATGGGACCGGTGCCTACCCAGCATCGTGATGCACTTGGGGAGCTGCAATAGGTAGCGAAATCCGGTTGCGAATACCAGCTATAACGGCTGGGGGATCATCGTGCTAACCACATGATACCTCCATTCTGGTTGGATGATCGTCCACCTCTGCTTCGGCATGTGGGCGTGAGGCCAGCAGCCGGCTGGTCGGTCTAGGCCCTTCACGGGCTGTAGCGCCACGGGTTATATATATACCATTATCGGAAAATATGAAAACAAGAATATAAAATATCACTAGAACATAAAAAAATGTGAATACGTGGAAACATGCAATACAACACTTGTCATAATAGTAAGTTAGTTTGGCAACTCGTCATAAGATAATTTTCTAACTTGGATTTGAAAGATTTCAATGTTCGGCAGCCCTTGACTTCAGGCGGCAGTGAATTGCAGTGACGAGAGGTAGCAACAGTGAAAGATGAGGAATACAGAGATGATGTGTGAAGTGGAATTTCTAGCGTGTTATCGCGTTGTGATCGAGTATTAATATTATGATAGCGAGAGAGAATATGAAAACGAGCGAATAAATAATAGGGGGATGAAGTGTGCATAATTCGATATAAGAGAGAAAGTGAGTGCAGATTTCTCCTCTCATGTAACCTAAACCATGATAACTTCTCGAAAGAAGGTGAGATATGATCATAGTATCGAACATTACAAATGAAACGGACGCACGCGTTATGAACACGCTGTAGTTTCTGAGCGGAATCAATCCTGAGATCACTGAACAAAACGTCGCAATAATCGATCGCATGGTCGTTCGTTTGTTTAGTCGTTGTCGCCAACTGTTCCCCCGTGAATTGATGATCATGAATACATTAAGATGCAACTACACGGTTGAACTTTTCTTTCAACTTTAAAGCAATGAATGCAAGATTGATATTTAATATTAATTAATAAATTTACGCAGTGAAGACGACGTTCAAAACGGCGCACCATGTAGACACGAAATCTTCATGCATCTTAATTGAACGTACCTTTTAAACTTGATTCTTTCAATATTCTTCCCAGATTGCACGCATACGCGATTGGAATATGTAGATGCAGCTTTAGTTCCGTTACACACTACAGTGAGAATTCGTTTGTTGAGCTATAAGAAATGCTTTCTCGTAGCACTGCTTGTAACGGTCGAAATAAGACACAGCTGACATTGGTCCTGCTCCCACAGGTAACATAACCTATAAGCCTATAAAATTTGTATTTTGTGAATGAAATGAAACAATTAATAGAAAGTCAGATGTTCAAATTTATGTAACATCATCGCATATCAAACCCAATGACCTTGCATAGTAATAGTAAGGTCATTTAATCAAACTGCCTTCCGTATGGCGTAATAAAATTCGTGTTTTAATTAGGCCTATCTATACAGAGATGGCTTCACTGTGTAGCAACATGTCTCACTGTGAATACATAAGCATTGGTATATAACTGTCCCCACTGTTACTGTTAAATTGAATTAAATTATGATTTCAGCAGAGAATGAAAATGTATTTATGTTATAATAATAAGAGAAAAGTGCAGTACATGTAATTAACATTGTTAAACTTGTATTTCGCAATTGGCATTACTGAATAATAACATCGAATTTCTTTATTGCAGTAATCGATATTCATCTACGAGTATTTCAAGTTTACAATGTCTGAATAGGTTAAGTATTCGTTAATATACAATTATTAACATTTAGTGATCGAATTTTAGGGATATATTATTTAAATTTTTATTTTATTCACGAAATAGTCCTAATAACTGGCACTCGAAGTCTGAGATTTCCCAGATAAATCTCAGACCTCTCGTGACATTAATATAGATAATTTTTCAGTCTTCCAGTGATCAACGACATAGAGGAAGATAAACTTTTGGTCGTTTTGCTCACTTTGGATTTAGAAAGACAGAAGCGAGGACTATTTTATGCTTTGATGATTTAGATCAGGCGCATAAAAAGTTTTTATTTATTTTCGCATGCTTAAGAAATCATTTCAAGAGCTTCTACCACGAATTACCAATGAAATTCGAAAAAAAGGACACCGTGGCACAAAAGACCGTATGAGCTAGTCCATCTCAAATCGACCGAAACATAGAGAAAATTCACCTTACAATTTCTAAATGCAATGAAACTTTTTTTTTGTACGTAGAGAACTGTGATACAATGCTTTGTGCAAAGTTTGAGGCATCAGAACTTCATAGTGTTTAAATTAAAAATATTTAAATTTATCGAATTTTCATAAAATTAGCAATTTTAAACTGTTGTAGCTCCGAAATCCTTTCACACAATGATCAAAATCATGGTTTATTTTGATGCTGAGAAATTAAAGTTATATTTACATATAAACAGATTTTCTTTCTTTTTATGGAAATGGAGAAATTTAGATTTTTCCTCATTAAGACACCTTTGGCTATGAAAGTATAAATAAACACATATTTTTTACTGGTGTACCGTTGATAAGAAAGTATCGAAAATATCAAATAAAGAAAATAAATAGTACGCGCGTGAACTAACCAGCTGACTGTGAGGCGGGACGTAGCCAAGACAAGCAAGGCCAGGAGACAAACACGTGATGTGTCGTCTACCAGTCATGGCCTGTGCTAGCTTTATCACAGGTATTCATAAGCACAGGAGTAAAATGACGCCCAACGCTCACTTATCTTCAGCTCTCGGCCAGTGCGTGCGGTACTGCGCCGTTGAAGTTTAGGCGTTTGAATATTACTCTATTTAATACCCTCGAAACTTATTGCCGTACCACTAAGCAAACAATGCCGAGTCCCTCTTAATAATGCAAGGCTTTTTGTCAATATATTTTTACATTTTTACAAATAGACAAAAAGCCTAAAAGTAAGTAAAATCAGATCATCTGTCTCTCTGTGTGCAATAAAAATAAGGATTATTTCTTAACATACCCTACCAAATGTCAGCTTCAAAATGAGCTCTCGTTCAATGTTCTGAAGTAAATGGTTCCAGAGTTCTGAGCGCTGAAAGAGGGTTGTCTTTATAAAAAATTTGTCGCTCAATAATATGAAAACCGTTTGACTTTCGATAGTATATTTTTGAAAATGCACTCCCCTCAGCACCTTGTATAAGTAGGGAAAAAATTAGAGTATAAAAATGAGAGGTTTTTTACTGTCGATTTCACATGGAATAGCCCGTATACTGATGTGGCGGTGAAAGGAATTGGTGGGCCAACATTGAACTAAAATAAATAGGGTGGCTGTAGCTTTGTCTGAAACCTACAATTTAATTCCACTTTTAGTGGCCGCCATCAGGGACGTAGTCAACCACTCAGACCGTCTGCAGCGCCACTATTCTGTGGCTGTGGCTGCGTCTGAAGACCCTAATGTATAGGGTAAACTAGGGTCAGTTGGACAGTCGGGCATGTTGGACACTCTGTACTTTAACGTGTTACCTCGCCACTTGTGGGCATCACATTCTGCTAGAAGTCAATGACGGAAGTAGCCACGAGCGTGTATGTGTTCGATTTATTTGCAAGGTCCGTAGATCTGACCGTATCTCACCTTCATTAAATATGCTGTTCTGGATCCGTCTCAAAGAGCGAAGAACTACCCACTCTCTCACGTTACTCTTCAATAATCTTCAGAACTCTAACCCTAGCTACTTAGCTTCTTGCTTTCAACATTCCTCATATCACGAAATAGATACTCGCTCACAAAACCAGCATTGTCAAGAGACTGAACAATGAGCTTTGGAGTTGCTGATGTCGACAATTATGCAATAAATATTTTTACGATTCCATTTCGTTCTTAGGACCAAAATCGAAGCCTAAATCGTCACTATTCCTCCACAGTATAAGTAATTAAAAATCATGCTGTAGTAAATATTTTTCCGTAGAACTCGTTAAAAGTCAAGTTCGGACTTCTCTTTTGAATTAATCATAACTATTCTGGCTTCCTGCTGATTGATATTTCGTTTTAATTGGATTTTTAATCAAAGTTGTCGTAACTTTTGACAAATGAAGAGGCAAACGGCCTTGACAGACGAGAATAAATGATTGAAAGTTAGTTTGCGAAAGGATAGGGATATTCTCAACTGTTACTCTACTTTTCATGCAGTTTATTGCGTCTGCTAGCAATCATTATTTATACACAAGTCTGTAGTGTGTATCACACTAGAGTGTTGCCACTTGAAAATTGGATGAAGATGATTTTAAAATATTTATAGACCCAGTATGAAACTGTATTTTAATATTGTCTGAAGAATTTTTATTAAGACTGTGGCTACTTCTGTCTACCAGATAATTTCCATTTCCATTTCATTCATACTATTTTGCCATGGGGTAAGCCCAGTTTTCTCTAATTGTCCATCTTTTCTACCTTCCTCTCCCGCATACGGTTCATATAATGCATTAAAATTCATGTTGAAACTTTCGTACACTACTTTTAACACTTAGCACAAGAAAATGGTTACAACCCAAACATAACAGACAACGTCATAAGGAAGACAAAACAAAAAATAAAAAACACAAAAACACACAAAACACAACACAAACACTAGAACACAAGAAATACATCACACTAACATACGAAAACAAAAACACACACAAGATCGCATCCTCATTCAGAAAACAGAAATATAACATAGCATACAGAACAGAAAACACACTACAAAGACATCTCAACACACAAGAAATAAATACAATCACACATGCGTACACAAACTCACTTGCAATAGTTGCGACAGTTTCTACATTGGACAGACAGGCAGATCATTCCAAACTCGATACAAAGAACACATTAAAGTAATAACCAGAGGACACAATACATCTACATATGCCGAACACATAACTAATGCTAACCACACATATAATAACAAAAATACAGACATGGGAGTCCTACACATAACCCAAAAACCAAAAACTCAAAACACTAGAACAATATGAAATATACACTCTAAAACACACCCTAATCAAATTCTCAACACACAGATCAATTTCAGAACACACACACTATTTGACACAACTCTTCATCGCACGAACGCACCAACACAATAGACAGCGAAATTGAGATAGCGCCGAGATCTAGTAGGCTCTGAGGATGGTACTATCGTACTATCAGGGACTGGAATGCTTTACCTGCAGACTTACTAAAGGCTTCACCAACAACCAAAAATTGTATTTAAAAATAGACTTAAGGATTTTACTAATGGGCGGTAATTATACACAGTATTTAAAGGGTGTAATTGATATATCATACTCGTGGATTTTAATTCGAACATAGGTTTAGGTACAAATTAGATTTACTTTAAATATTATTTTAACCGATCGTGCTTCATTTAATTTAGGATGTTCCCTGTTGTAGTTATTATTATTATTATTAATTATTGTTAGTATTAATTATTAGTATTATTATTAATTGTATTTTTATTAATTGTGTTTATTATTGTCTTTATTGACTGTAATTAGTTACCACTGCCACCGGGAATATACCCAATGCAGTGTGAATAAATACATACATACATACATACATACATACATACATACATACATACATACATACAAGTAGCACCGAAACAGCTGTAAGCCAAACATGCTTACATAATTAACACGAGTAAGATCGCCATTTAATCAATTATTTATATTAAAGTTGTTTATTATCTGATATCTTCTCCTGTTCCAAACGTTTTCCCGTTCAACATTCCTTCCAGTGCATTCTTCAGTAGGCACTATCTTCTTATACTTTTTAAAGTTCTTTTTCGAACATAAATAGGTCACCCATGTGATGGACATTACTTGTACCGTAAATTGCCACGAATATTAAAAGTCGAACCTAGTTCCAAAATTACAACAGCAATCGGATCTCGAAAGGAGCCCTTTCGAAAATCTTGTGAATATTGTAGTATTGTGAAGTCTGCGTACATCTTTCGAAATGCGTAGAATAATATTCTTTTTAAGATTATGTTAAACAACATTGAAATGAAGAGTGACGAAATGATGTAAGAAAATCTGAGAATTCAAGAGAAAATCCGTCAGAAATCTTGGTCCTGTCTCCCACAAATAAAACCATCCCCTCACTGACATTCAAACCCGGACCAGCCAGTACTCTGTTAACTCAAGTCTGGTCCACAATAAATCTGGAAAGAGAACCGGAACGAGAGCGGGAAGCGGAGGACGTGAATGTGAAGATTTTTTATTCACAATAAACCGAAAAGAGAAACACCTAGCATATTGATAAGTACGTCAATAACGATATGTAAAATCGCTATTACGCATTCTGATGTTATTTGTGTATAATTGACCAATGGTGTTTTCTCATGAGTACAAGCCAGTCATTATGAACACATGTTGATCAACTTCAAACTTTATGTTACTGAATATTTAAAATTCAATTCATGTGGGAATCTGGCCACATATGCACGTAGTACATATTGAAAGTGATTCTATTAAATTTCTGGGTTCGTTACAAGCAACGGACGAAGAGTAAATTTTGCCATGGTCTCCTTGCTACGAAAAATACGGCGATCTAATACCTCTTTGACGACAGCACAATGAATCTAGTAGGCTGTGATCGGAAACGAGAACTTGGCCGTTCTCGGGTTCCGGAAAGCTTTTCGTTAATTGAGAATGTTCACATTTAAATCTATTTTAACAATATTTCCGTTCTTGTTTTCGTTTCCGTTCCCGGTTTATTGTGAACCAGCCTTCAGTTACCGAAGTTAAAGTGGTCCATCTTGTTCGATATTGTATTTCAGCGATGACCATAACTCGAACTGCAATGATTACATGCGACAGACAGCCTATGAAGTAAGGAGACGGAGGAAAGGTACAGGCTCATTCACAATGAAAATTAAACATAACGTAAGCGTTAACTTACGAATGTTAACGTTACGGTAAAATCAAGAGCATTCACGATGGGAACATAAACGTAACCGCAAATATACTTGGTAACCATGGAAACATAACAACGACGCCATTTCCTCATATTCTGTCGTATACTTCAGCATTCCACGATTGTGTACTGTTTGCAAATCACGTAAGCATAAGCATGAAAGTTTGGAGTTTGCAAACTTTCATGTTAACGTCTTACGGTAATGTTTATGTCAGTGCTTATGTGAATCATTGTGAATGATCCCATTTAATAACCTGGCCGCAAACTTCTGTGTTTATGTTACGGTTATGTTTAATTTTCATTGTGAATGGGCCTTACCAGGCATGAAAACTACAACCAGTGGTAGTTCCTGTGCTAACATCTTGAACAATCCCGCGGATAAAAATCTTACAGTAAGCTTTGCTGTAGCCTATCAGTAATATCACTGCTGTCATCAAGAGCCAGTGAATAATATACGATTTTTCTTGCTTCTTTTTTCTAACCTTCCTCTTGAATATAATCAGAAATTTTCTAAATTCTTCTCTCGATACTTGGTCGAGAAAATTGTAGTTTTTTCAAAATTAAAAACTTCTTATGGACAAGTTATTTAAGCTATTTTAATCATTACTCTTTTGAGACATTCTGTTCTATTAAAAGTCTTTAGAGCACGAGATGTTTCAAACCCTATTACGTAGCTGACTTCCTTACATTTATTTATCTCATCTTTCTCTTCCTAGCTATAATTTAAGACATGTCAATTCCTGGCGTTTAACAGTTCGTTGGCACATAATATTGAATCAGTTTTTCTACAATATTATTATTATATTAATAACTAATAAATAGTATTCCTCATCTAAAGATTAAGAAGATTAAAATTGAGATAAACACCTAATAATTTTATCCTTCAAGGGAGAAGATCTAAAAATATCAGTATTCATGCACGTACAGAAGAATATTACAGAAACACATACTTAGTGGTCAATTACAACTTACAAATGGGTTTTAAGGAACCCGAAGGTTCATTGCCGCCCTCACATAAGCCCGCCATCGGTCCCTATCCTGTGCAAGATTAATCCAGTCTCTATCATCATATCCCACTTCCCTCAAATCCATTTTAATATTATCCTCCCATCTACGTCTCGGCCTACCTAAAGGTCTTTTTCCCTCCGGTCTCCCAACTAACACTCTATATGCATTTCTGGATTCGCCCATACGTGCTACATGCCCTGCCCATCTCAAACCTCTGTATTTAATGTTCCTAATTATGTCAGGTGAAGAATACAATGCGTGCAGTTCTGCGTTGTGTAACTTTCTCCATTCTCCTGTAACTTCATCCCGCTCAGCCCCAAATATTTTCCTAAGCACCTTATTCTCAAACACCCTTAACCTATGTTCCTCTCTCAAAGTGAGAGTCCAAGTTTCACAACCATACAGAACAACCGGTAATATAACTGTTTTATAAATTCTAACTTTCAGATTTTTGGACAGCAGACTGGATGATAAGAGCTTCTCAACCGAATAATAACACGCATTTCCCATATTTATTCTGCGTTTAATTTCCTCCCGAGTGTCATTTATATTTGTTACTGTTGCTCCAAGATATTTGAATTTTTCCACCTCTTCGAAGGATAAATCTCCAATTTTTATATTTCCATTTCGTACAGTATTCTGGTCACGAGACATAATCATATACTTTGTCTTTTCGGGATTTACTTCCAAACCGATCGCTTTACTTGCTTCAAGTAAAATTTCCGTGTTGTCCCTAATCGTTTGTGTATTTTCTCCTAACATATTCACGTCATCCGCATAGACAAGCAGCTGATGTAACCCGTTCAATTCAAAACCCTGCCTGTTATCCTGAACTTTCCTAATGGCATATTCTAAAGCGAAGTTATAAAGTAAAGGTGATAGTGCATCTCCCTGCTTTAGCCCGCAGTGAATTGGAAAAGCATCAGATAGAATTTACGGATTCGTAAGAAGCTGTTTTTTACGGTGATGGGTTGTTAGCCCTTCGCCCAACCCCCAAGCAGGAGGACCACCCCTTATCGGCTGTCCACGACTGCAATATTAATAATAATAATAATAATAATAATAATAATAATAATAATAATACATTATTCAACGTGGCAATTAATGATGCTATATACTCTAATTGAACCGTTGAGCAAAGTAAACATCACATTTTGTCCGACAGAACAACAAAAAGGTTTTCCTTCTCATTCTTTATGAAACCACCTCTTACTGCTTGTAGAGATAGAGTTTGTAGAGCGAGATGATACCGCCACTGCTTGCCTTCAGTACGTGAATGAAAAACACAGCAATGTACAGGAAACTCCTCGTACCCGTTTGAATTTAACGATGTAATCACGACACCCGCTTTGATCATCTCTGTTGCATTTAGATGATTTCTTCAGCAGTAGTATAAATACATTTTATTCTCTTGCAAGGTGTCATGCATGACTTTCGCTTAAGGCGTCTTGAGTTTCAGGGCCATTTCTGAGTCCAGCCAAAATTCTAGACAGATATTTAATAAACATGACTCTTCTTTAGAGAAATCTCAGTGCAGTTACCGGCTAAGCAATCCCTTGTCCAGTTTCTAGGAATATATGAATAATTGTCTGGACATAATTGAACTCCGTTCCGATGACTTTTACACATTTTGATGTGTCCCATTGCCTTGTTCCTCGTGTTTGAGACAATGCGCACGTCGATTGTCATGTTGGATTATTCTATTATATAGGTGTTTGTGTGCCCAAACAGTTCTCCAAATCCCATCATTGTTACGCTGAATAGTGAATGGTTTACGTAGAACTTCCAGTATAAACTCTAGTTTCCAGGAATCACATATTAAGTATGATAACAGTCTGTGATATATTACATATGTAATCTCGCTGATGTTATTACTGTCACATTGAGCAGAAACATTATTGCTTTTGTTTGTCCATCAAAGTTTTGGTCTTTCTACATTGTATTGTACTCCGGAATTTTAGCTGACAGGTTGAGCTCATATTGAAACATCCTTTAAATTGTACACACATCTGTCTATAGCACATAGACAAAAAAATGAAAGTAGCTGCTTGCACTCACTTTAAGACTGTGAAAATTTAGTTCGAATGTTACAGTTGTTATTCAGTCATTCATTGTGTTCTGCCCAAGGGCAGGTCTTTCACTGCAAATCCAGCATTCTCCAGCCTCTCCAATTTTCTGCCTTCCTCTTTGTCTCCTCATATGATCAATATATCTTAATATCGTCTATCATCTGATATCTTCTTCTGCCCCGAACTCTTCTCCCGTTCACCATTCCTTCCAGTGCATCCTTCAGTAAGCAGTTTCTTCTCAACCAGTGACTCAGCCAATTCTATTTTCCTCTTTCTGATCAGTTTCAGCATCATTCTTTCTTCATCCAGTCTTTCCAGTACAGCTTACTTATTTACTTACTTACTTACTTACTGGATTTTAAGGAACCCGGAGGTTCATTGCCGCCCTCACATAAGCCCGCCATTAGTCCCTATCCTGAGCAAGATTAATCCATTCTATATCATCATATCCCACCTCCCTCAAATCCATTTTAATATTATTTTCCCATCTACGTCTCGGCCTCCCTAAAGGTCTTTTCCCCTCCGGCCTCCCAACTAACATTCTATATGAATTTCTGGATTCACCCATACGTGCTACATGCCCTGCCCATCTCAAATGTCTGGATTTAATGTTCCTAATTATGTCAGGTGAAGAATACAACTTTCCAATACAGCTACGTTTCTTATTTCGTCTGGCCACTTCAAATGCTCCATCCTTCGCCATATCCACATTTCAAATGCTTCTCTTCACTTCATCATAATGTCCATGTTTATGCCCCGTACAATGCTATACTCCACACAAAGCACTTCACTAATCTCTTCCTTAGTTCTTTCTCCAGAGGTCCGCAGAAGATGCGCCTTTTTCTATTAAAAGCTTCCTTTACTATTGCTATTTTCCTTTTGACTTCCTGGCAGTAGCTCATGTTACTGCTTATAGTACACCCCAAGTATTTGAAGCTGTTCACTCCCTCATTTATAATTCGCAAGTTTACCTTTTATATTTTCCTTCCTGTGACCATGATCTTCGTCTTGTTGGCATTAACTTATACCTTAGTACAGGCCTGCACAAGGTTTGCGCTCTCCGAGCCGGCTCACAGCTCATGAGCGGAATGCAGATATTAGTTGCGCTCTATATAAGGGTGGACTGGAAGAAGGAGTGGATCTCATACAAAAAATACACAAAAGGAAGTACTATTACGAGTGCTTATGAAATGAATCCCCGTTCAGTGTTTGCAGAAATATCTTGGACTATTATTAATTAATAAATAAATATTTATTTTACAGAAGTAATAGCAATTCTATAGCTACTTAAATGTACAATATCATTTTGTTATATTTTTATTTATCAGTACATCAAAATGAGGTTTTATGCTGTTGGCAGCTGAAAGGAACAGTAGCCTACTGATCATAATGAAACATCAGTTGCAGATGTTCGATGTCTGCCTTTATTAAAGTTGATTGTGGAAAACAGTTGCTCAAAATACAAATGTTGAGCCAAACATAGCAGTCATTTTCACAGCCAGCCTGTGTAGTCGTGGATATTATTCCTAATGTTCAGTCTTGCAAAACTCAACCAGGCTAGTAGTATTATTCAAATGATCTTTAGCCCTTAGGTCACATTGAAGATTAATAAGTTCGAGCTGTAAATCGTTAAATGTTAAATTTTATGTTCCGTCTTTTAGATTCCTCTATACTGTACTGTACAGTAGGTAAGCAACGTGAAACATTTACTGAGAATAAGCCTACACACTGCACTCCACTAGATAAATGAGTGGTCGTTTCCCTCTCCTCTACCTATAGCAAGTCTATGTCATTCTGACGTATCTTCCTCTGCGTTTCGGAGAGCGGTAAACACCGCTCTCCCGCTCCTAAGGAGCGCGCGCGCTCGTCGAGCACTGTTTGTGCAGGCCTGCCTTAGTATCACCACCTCGTCTACTAACAATGCCATATCATCAGCAAATACAATTTTTATATTAAAGAAATATTAGTATATCCATGGTTAACTTTATATGCTTCTGGTTAGTGTTGTATTTAATTTCCGCATTACATTAAGTATGTCAAATATATTCTTCATTTGCTTCTGCAAAGTATGTAGGATAGTGTATGTTTCACTTTTTGTTCGTTTTCAAATATTATTGTCAACTTTGATATATGCTAATCTTTTCCATTTAGAAATATGTATCAAGCTTACATGAAATGCCTAACGATGGCAGAATGAAGTAAATCCCATAAAAGGAAGCATTTACGTTACTTAGTATGGCTTATATTGGCGAGATTCAGGGATAAAATGCGTAGAATTTATGAATATTGAACAAAGTACATACTTTTATAGATTGAGCATTGCGATTAGAAACGATCAGACGTTCTTTGTGGAAATACATGTTAATTCCTACACAAAAATGAATGAAAGACTTCAAAAAGTATAAACAGCGTAAAGTAAAAGGCTGTTCTGATTTCTCGCATTATTAGTACTGAATTCAATTCATGATTTTATGTGGATGAGAATGTTTTATGAAAGCGCAACCCTAACTAGTCAGTGATATTTTCGTACCATCAAAGAATTTAACATGTTTGTAAGATAAATAACACATTAATAACGAGTGTGATATAATCATACAGAATTCCTGTAGAAAAATTTGTGTGGTCATGAATATAATATTTTAGTTGAATGCTTTTCTTCTGTTTTCTAAAGTAGGTTATGAAATGTCTTTATTTTTCTTTTAATATTAAAGCGATTCCCTTTAATACAGTAATTCATTTTATGTTATAACAAAATGAAATATGTAATGTTATGTTGGAGATATTTCATAATATGAATTCTTAGAATTTTTTTTCTAATCTGAGGTTCGCAGATGACATCGTCTTATTCGCTGACTCAGCAGCAGAACTGCAAAACACGATTGAGGAACTAAATATCAAAAGTACTTACATTGGACTGACCATGAACAACACGAAAACAAAAGTGATGACAAACGCACAGGAGATCTCAATCGGAGTAGGCGACACAGAATTGCAGTATGTCTCTGAATATGTGTATTTGGGTCAAATAATTACCTTCTCACAAAGAAACCACAAAGAGATCAATATAAGAATTTCATCGGCATGGAAGGCATTCTGGAGCCTGAAGTTCATATGGACGGACAAGACAATCAACCGCAATCTCAAGTTCGAGGCACTAGAGACATGTATAATCCCAGTTTTGCTATGCGGCTGCCAAACTTGGACATTGACCGAGAGACAACGTTCAAGTACATATACAAACATGCCAGAGGAAGATGCAAAGAAAAATACTGGGCATCACGCTACGAGACAGAATGACAAACGAAACACTACAAAGACTGACGAACACTACTGACGCAGCAGAACGAGCCACGGCAACGAAGTGGACCTGGGGGGGACATGTGGCGAGACTACACCAGGCAAGATGGACCCATGCAGTCACGATGTGGGACCCCTACGTCGGAAAGAGAGGACAGGGAAGACCACGGCTCAGATGGTCTGACATGTTTACCAAAGAGGCGGGGAAACAATGGTCGAGGACAGCAAAGAACAGAGTTTTGTGGAAAGAACCAGGGATGGTCACTGTAAATAGATAACGTAATCAGTGTTAAGATATTGTAAATAGTAAAGTCAGTATTAGTGAAAGTGTAAGATAAGTTTTGTAAATAGTAAAGTCAATGTTGAGAAAGTGTCAGGTAAATAGTGTAAATAGCAATCAGTGTTTGTCAAAGTGCTGGCGTTAGTATTATATGGAGAGTGAAAAAACAAAATGAACAAAGAACAGAGTGCTGAGACTAGTTAAAGTTGAACAGGGTTATTAACCATGTCACAAAAGTAGTATACACGACAAGCTCGCCTGAATTGGCTCACCAAGCGAGTACACTTGAGCCATCCTTGTCGAGGGGGTTCTAACCCCATCACAGGAGGCCTGTGCCTAACATGGGACATCATGGCTAACATTCATTCATTCATTCATTCATTCATTCATTCATTCATTCATAAGCAAAACAGAAAGTTAAACAATTGAAATCTTCTACTAAAATTTGGGTTTGAAAATATTTCTAAAAGAAAGATAGAAAATCAAAAGACAAAAATATTTGGAAGTTCAAAATTTGAATTTTGTTAGTCCTTTACATAGTAAACATGCTCTCAAAATTTGGTTTAAAATGGATAGGAAAAAAGTTGTCATTTTTAGTGGTGTGTCACCTAACGATCTTCATAAATGCGATTTTTTTTACACATATTCTATATTCATGCATAATATGACCTCCACATCTTGAAAGAAGAAACAAAATCTGTTGTAGCAAGTTTTGTTATTTCGTTGCTATGATTTTTTTCTAACTCATACCTTATGTTTTTTTTAGTAGGTTATTTTACGACGCTTTATCAACATCTTCGGTTATTTAGCGTCTGAATGAGATGAAGGTGATAATGCCGGTGAAATGACTCCGGGGTCCAGCACCGAAAGTTACCCAGCTTTGCTCATATTGGGTTAAGGGAAAACCCCGGAAAAAACTTCAACCAGGTAACTTGCCCCGAGCGGGAATCGAACCCGGGCCACCTGGTTTCGCGGCCAGACGCGCTGACCGTTACTCCACAGGTGTGAACTCATACCTTATGGTTTATTCTTTGTTGCAATAGGCAATCATCATCATACGGGAATTTCTTTTAGTTGAAGATTAAATTTTAATAGGCCTACAAGAAAAACGAAAACGAAATAGTGATTTTGATTTGTTTTAAGATCTATCCGCTCATTGTGTTTATTATATATCCATATACCGTTCCCTACCTTTAAATTATTCATTTTTAAGGTAAATTTTTCAACTTATAAAGCATTTTTATGTTACTAAAAGGGAATTTTAAAGATAGTTTTTCAGCTATTTTTATGACATTAACATCCGCCCTCTAGTTATGAATAAAATTATGCTGTAGCTAAGAACTTACAGCCTTCAGTAGGCTGTATGCACTCTACATATAGGCCTACACACAGTTAGTCTCTCATTTAGTGAACCGTCTCGTTATATGTTATTTATAGACGTAATTGAGTTTTGTAATCATAGGTTGTGTTCAGTTTCGGACTGCAAGCGGTAGAAGTGTCTCTTTGGGCACTAATCGGGTAAATTCTCTCGTTTCAATTGGCACGCGGTAGTGCTATTGTAACCGTTTTCACTCTCTCAACTTTCGCACAGTTTCTGCATGAAATTTATTAAAGGGATTGAAAAAGGCTTGAAGTATAAATGAGTGCGATAAAAATAAATCCTCTCACGACCAACATTTCACACAGTCCTCGTTCGTAGATGCAAGATGTTGGGTGTTATTTGTAGCTAAACTATATCAGTACAGTCACACTCAATGCAAATATCATGGAAAGGATGTATTATAGAATTGAAGCAGTGAGTTACAAAACTAGTTAAGTGCAATAATTAAAAAAAAAAAAGGGAGATATCTATTTCAGTCACTCCGGATGGCACCCCTGTATCATATTACACCACGTGTTAGTGTCAAATCGGATTATTTAGAAACTTTTTTAGATATGAAATATAGATTTTACTCCAAAACTTTGCAAGGAATTCAGTCATTTTGTTTCTTATATGAAGAATGACCATTTTGAATCAAAACTTCACACTTTCTAATTTATCTAACAAGCAAACGTTCTGATGGGGGCAGATAAAAAAGTTAAATTTTTTTCTTCCACAATGTTAATAATGTCAAAAGAAGTGCTTATACAAATTTTGGCCACTCGACCGCAATTACGAGGCCGTCCAGAAAGTGATTTTCCCTGGAGCCGTGTGTAGGAAAAAGCACAACTGCATAGAAATATTTATTGAAACAGTTACAGCAATTGTTGCTATATTTGTCAACATATCCACCACTGGAATTGAGAGGTTTGTCATATCATGGGATCAATTTTTGTGCCGTAGAAGTCAGCCGCCTCAGATCGGAACCAGCGTTTGACTGAGTCTGCACCTCTTTCTGTCGATCCTATGATGAGAAATGTCTCAATTCCGATGAAAAATATGTTGAAAAAAGCCAAAATTGCTGTGCTTGTTACAATAAATGTTTCAATGAAATTGTTTTCTTTCTGTTAACGGCCCCTGGCGAACTTATTTTTTTTACGGTCCTCGTAATTGCGGTCGAGTGGTCAAAATGTCTATAAAGAATTCTTTTGACATTATTAACATGGTGGAAGAAAAACATTTATCTTTTTTATCTGCCGCCATCAGAATGTTTGCTTGCAAGATGATCTAAATATTCTCATTTTATTCTAAGACTTCATACGTTCATACTCCATACCCCTGCCAGCACAGAAAATGTTGAGTGTCAGCATGGGATTTTAAAGCAAACAACACCTTATTTGATTTTTTTTCTGTAATTTTATGGTAAATTAAAATTTTTCTTGGGGTCTTAATTTACAACACTGCTTCCCAGAGGCAAAAAAGGTGTTGATGCACTACTGAAAAAAATCACTTCTGTGATGAGTGCCGTTAAAATGTAGCTTTCAAGTTTTAAAAGGCGTTATTAATGGTGAAATTGACATTATTGAAGAAATAGCCGTGGAAAGTGTTGTTGATGAATATTTCTATTTATTTATTTATTTATTTATTTATTTATTTATTTATTTATTCATTCATTCATTCATGTATGTATGTATGTATGTATGTATGTAGGTATGTATGTATGTATGTATTTATTTATTTATTTATTTATTTATTTCATCAATCTTTGTTCACGTCATGGCGGATTAGATGTGTTGATGAATATGCAGATCAAGTTGATCTTGCTAATATGTTTTCGCGGGATATCAGCCGAGTTAAGATTTTGGAATGCTCCAAGCTTTCGACTGCTATCTCTGCAGCCATCTTCAGGGAAGTGATGTCCGAACAGAAAGTCGAAAGGTTATATAGATGTGGCTGTCTCAGGTGAAACGGGATTGGTTGGCGGATCGGCCAATCCGGGGCCGAGAATTGTCATCGCTCGTAAGCTCCGCCCCTCCCGGGATTACTGCGTGAAGTTTGGCGGGCGGCGAGCCCTGTTCCGCCGGTTGGAATCGGTTGCCGTCCTCGGTCCGTGATCTTCATGACCTTGATTGTAAGAGGGCCTGAGTTGGTCTAAGGCCGGTGTCCATGCCTGACTGAGCTGGAGTCCAGCTGAAGTGGACTTCACGCAGTAATCCCGGGAGGGGCGGAGCTTACGAGCGATGACAATTCTCGGCCCCGGATTGGCCGATCCGCCAACCAATCCCGTTTCACCTGAGACAGCCACATCTATATAACCTTTCGACTTTCTGTTCGGACATCACTTCCCTGAAGATGGCTGCAGAGATAGCAGTCGAAAGCTTGGAGCATTCCAAAATCTTAACTCGGCTGATATCCCGCGAAAACATATTAGCGAACCAACGCCGAGAAAGCCTCAAATCATACAAGTTGATCTTGATTTGAAGGTGTGAAATAACAGAAGTTTTATCTACACACATTTTCATTAACATTTAATTTGAAATTTTAAAGAAGCTTAGCCATTCATAATTGTAATAAACGTATGTTCGAGTAAGAGTGAAAGAATTATTTCAGTTTTGGATTAAAAAATAAAACTATACTTTTGTTTCAGCCATTACTTATGACGGACTCAATTTTCTGTCATTTTTTATGTTGCAACGAAACTTCATACTTGCAAACAATTTCGCATCAAAACTAGATACATTCGGTCTTTTGCATCAAAACTTCTTACACACATATTTCAGTGTATTATTATTTATTATGTTGTCCCGCGCCGTGGCGTCGTGGTCTAAGGCATCCTGCCTAGGGCTCGCGTTATGGAATGCGCGCTGGTTCGAGTCCTCATGGGGGAAGAAATTTTCTCATAAAATTTCGGACAGTGTATGGGACCGGTGCCTACCTAACATCGTGATTCTCTTGGGGAGCTACTATAGGTAGCGAAATCCGGTTATGAAAGCCAGCTATAACGGCTGGAGGGATCATCGTGCTAACCACACGATACCTCTATTCTGGTTGAATGATCGTCCACCTCTGCTGAGTGCATGTGGACGTGAAGTCAGCAGCCGGCAGGTCGATCATGGTCCTTCATGGGCTGTCGTTCATCGGATTTATTATGCTAAAACATACGAGGAAATCATTAGCTTCTTTTTCTCAACTTGTTCTTATAAGCTACTTTTTTTTTTTTTTTGTTCGTCACCAATTGCTTTGTTGGTGTCACGTGTGGGATCCAGGTCTGTCTTCGGACAGTACACTAAACAAAAAAAAAATAATTGCCTTGGCCAGAAAAAAAAGTTCTCTTGCTTTCCGAAAAAAGGTGTCAGAAGTTTTAGAACTCGGCGCCTCAATCGTTTTTTTAGTAGGTTATTTTACGACGCTTTATCAACAGCTTAGGTCATTTAGCGTCTTAATAAGATGAAGGTGATAATGCCGGTGAAATGAGTCCGGGGTCCAATACCGAAAGTTACCCAGCATTTGCTCATATTGAGTTGAGGGAAAACCCCGGAAAAAACCTCAACCAGGTAACTTGCCCCGACCGGGAATCGAACCCGGGCCACCTGGTTTCGCGGCTAGGCGCGCTAACCGTTACTCCACAGGTGTGGACGCCTCAATTGTTATTTCTCATTATTAGGGATCGTAGTTTACGGCGAATAAAGTGTTGTATTTTTTGTAAAAAAAAAATTGATTAACCTCACACAAAAGAAACACAAATTCAGTGTTATTTCGCATTTAAAAATATAGCTCTTTGGCTCTCGTAGTGCAAACTACATTACTGCATATTCCCACAAAGACTGGAAGTTTGTATCATAAAGGAATCTTAAAGTTCTTAATTTATTTTACCAATATTTGAAGTTTTCTATATGCAGTTACATGTTGTGTAGATGAATTAGTGTAACAATCTTCAAACTTATGTGGGAATAATATAAACTAATATGCACCACAAATCATTCGGGCTAGTTCTACTGTATTTTTTAAAATAGTCACTCGAAATTCGGTTTGAATATTACATGCAAAATTCTGTATTATAATATGTTTTGAATTTTAATTGCAAAATGTTGTACATAAATATTGACCTCTAGGCACAATACATTAAAATGTCATAAACAAAAGACAAAATTTCGATTCAAAAACATTAGTTTTAATATAATAACGCTAAAAGCTGAAATTGTACGTTTCTCGTGGGTTTATACTTATCATATTTTTACCTGAAAGAACTTGAAATATAATATATTTGTTTTAATATCGGATATAGTATTAAATAAAACGTTTGCCTTTCAGTAAGAGTGGCCACAAAGAATCAGAAACCACATATATGAAGACTCCACTGCAAGAATGATGGATGTCACTTTCTTGTCGAAAATGAACCAAGACTGTCAATGCATAGCTTAAGACTTATATAATGTACATAGAGAGTTATGTGGCATTAACACTGATAGTCATTGTCCAGTAATGATCGGAAAATCACAGTTAAGCTTTGAGCGCCAAGCTTTTCAAACTTTCTATTGCTTCTCCTGAAAAATATATTCCAAATGACATCCATCATTCATATATATAAGTTTACAATGAAACAATGAAAATACATAGCCTACAATAACTTTCGAAGGAAAATTAAAGTGAAGGTGAAATTATATTACTTGAAATAGAGATGAAATTGCAAACTTTGAATTGAATCCTTTAGAATTTCTCTATGTATTTTCCCAGTGTTGTAAAGTGAGTATCCCATGATTTTAAAAGATTATAGGTGTATTTAGAGATGGTACCACGAACTCCAAAAAGAAGTCCGTGTACTGATCAACAACTAGTCATGATGTTATAGTCCTTGCTGAAATAAGGAATGCAAGGTTCATAGATCAGTCTGTTTTTATGGTCAGTAAGTTTTGGCTGTTGTGCATTTCTTTCAAACCTGATAGTCGGGTCTAGTTTTATTCATATGTTGTTTTTTTCTATTAATGGCAACAATATCTGCTCGTCTTGTTGAATCATCTTCCGAGTATAATAACGTGATACCGGCGTTACAATATAATTATGCAGCTGCACACTTTCCTTTTACTCTCGCCGCGACCGCGACAATGCGATAATAAAACAATACCCGACTTTCACAAAGTGTTCAAGAAAATATTTACCAACAAGTGCTTTAAAACAAATTTCACTATAAAATAAAAATGACAAAAAAACTGGGGGGGGGGGAAAGAGAGAGAGAAAATGCCGCCCCCTTGGAAATTGCCGCCCTAGACAGCTGCCTTTGTTGCCTAGGTCTAAATCCTAAATCCAATAGCTAATGAAAAATACATTATTCGGAGAAAAAAATGAAATTACTGCTTTTATTGTTGTTATTCCAGAAGTGTTGATGCGTGTTAATGAAAGTGTACGATAAAGATGCAGTTTAAACTTTACTCATGGCCGGTCAGGGGTCAAGGATTCTTGTTTGGTTTGTAAACACGTTGTATCGAGTTTGGTAGCGACATGCTTGTACAACACACGGGAGTGGAATAGAAAATCGGGACAAAGCATCTTCTGGAACCAGCAAACAGATTCCGTGCTGAGTGAATTTAAATAGAGTGCGACTCAGGAAGGCCACGTAGCGGCGAGGATCGATATGGGGACGGTACAGTCGCGGCTCGCAGGGCAACGCCTCACTCCTCTGACATTGTTGGCGCTGGCGCCGACTGTACCTGCCTCCCGCATACATTTCTGATCTGATCTGATGCCCTGAATAGGATGATGTGGCTTGATAATGCAAAGAGAATTTCGAAGCCTCAAGGGGGACCAAGAACGAGATTTTCTATAATCGCTTTATTCTATATTCCCTTGACTCCGTTATCCTACTTCTTCTTTTTTTTTTTTGCTTATTTCCGTTTTTTTCTTCTCTTACCCTTCATTTTGTGGTTTCGTTTTCATTTCAATCCTCGTTCTCCTTCCCTTCTTTTTTTCTTTTTCCTTCCTTATTTTCTTCTTTCTTTCCTTTCTCCTTTTCTTCTTTCTTTCATTCTTTCCTTCTATATTTCCTTCTTTCCTTTCTTTTCTTCATTCAGACTTATGATACAGAATGTCCTATCTTGCTAGGTATTACAAACGTGGTCCAGTAAAGCCTTCGGATGTGTCACGTTCGCCTACATAGCGCCTGCGTTAGATGTTCCTTATTCGTACACCACACTACAGTTGATTCCGACCTCATAGGACTTCGTTTACTGTGTGTTGGTATGTAGTGATCTTGGAATTTTACAGACTCATTCTGAACAGTTTCATAGTCATTTTGATTTCGCTGCTGTAGTTCTACTAGGTTCGGAATTTGAGTCGCATTAACGTGCTCCTTAAGACGGCCCCAAAGGTAGGGGTCTAGTGGGGTTAGGTCCGGTGATCTGGCTGGTCAAACAACTGATTCTGTACCATTTATCGTACAGTACACAACCGAAGGTTACTGAACTAACGACAGAATGAATGTGTACTTACGAGACGTGGTGACGGTAAGAACGCAACAGCGTCATACAACTGAATATACCTACTTATTTACAACATACAAATGTCTTTTAAGGAACCCAGAGGTTCATTGCCGCCCTCACTTAAGCCCGCCATCGGTCCCTATCCTGAGAAAGATTAATCCAACCCCTACTATCATATCCTAACTCCTTCAAATCTATTTTTATATCATCCTCCCACCTATGTTTAATATTCTTAAAGTGCGGCCTCCGCAAAGGTAATTTTCACATGGGTTTTCCAACTAACACTCTATATGCATTTCTAGATTCACAAATACGTACTACATGCCCTGCCCATCTCAAACGTACAGATTATCAGTGAAGCCGCACGGAAGTATAACTTACCTTTTACATTCTTAGCTCTCTAGATTCCATCTCTTTCAAGAAAAGTGAACTAATGATGAGATTATAATACAAAGGAATTTAATGAATTTCGTTTGTACACGCAGAAATGTTTATCGTGTTGGGAACTGGACAATTGTGTTCTCAAATTTTTAACAAATGATTTACTTCGATTCTCTCATTTATTTCTTTAGAAATGGTTTTACTGTAATATTGTGCAAGAAGTGTCTTTCCATAGTATTCTTGAATTTAACTTTGTTATTATTATTATTATTATTATTATTAGTAAAAACGAATAAAAATTTATAAAACTCTTGCCCGACCAGTTTTATCGTACAGTTGCGAGGCTTGGATCATTAAAACACCTAACTCTTCAAAAACAACCGCTGCCGAGATGAAGTTAATCAGATGCACTGCAGGAGTCACAAAATGAGACGGCAAAAAAAATGACATCCTAAAAACTCACAACCGAACCACTACTACAATTTGTAAACAAAGGAAAAACTGGGAAAATCATGTCAGAAGTATGGCTAGGTAGAACACGCGTCCCGAAACATATCCTTAAGTACCGGTACGTTCCTCGTGGACGAAGATTCGTTGGTTGCCCGGCTAAGAAATAGACTGATATGGAACCTCAACAGGCCATCTGGCCTAATACATGTTTTGATTATTGTTGTTGATGATGATGATTATTATAACCTTTCGGTTTTGAACTGATAAGTTTTCTTGTGGAGTTCCGAGTACCATGTTTACGTTTACTTATCACAGAAGACTTCGACACGTAAACAGTCTTGAGTTATATAAACCCTGCATATAGGTCAGGTTAATCTCTTGTATACATTCCAAAGCGTAAAGTGCAGTGATGTTGGAGAAGAAAAGATTTATTTCTGGATATTTAATAAACAGTGGAAATAGCGCGCAAAGGTTACAAGTTTATGAAACTTCACTTCGGATTCATATAGTGAAAAATATTATAAACCTCAAGAAGATCAATTCAACAGAATGATTTGTGTATAAACAGATCTGAAGTGAAGCATATATGTGCGCTGAGAGAGAGCAAGTGGCTTCCATCGTCAAATAAACAAGACTTGCGAATGAGTAACCAGTGATGTAAACCAAACTTCCTGCCAGAATAGGTCAGAATCCTAGGAGCTGCACGCATCTACGTGTTCAAAACCATAAGTGGATGATGTTGATCGAATGTTGTTTTAGTTTAGTTTACTTTGTCGGTATTTAGCTGCTTTCTGTTATCTCACAAACTCTAAGTCATTGATTGAGAAAATCTCTCATCTTCCTCACTCCGTTCAGCAGATCATCCAAACTAAAACGTACCTTAAAATTCAAGCTTCCCTGTAAGGCATAGAGAGATTGGTTTTCCTCTGAAAAGTTCCCTGAAAAACTCCAATGCATATTCTCTCCGCAGAAGTTCATATACTGCAATATATTCCCCTAGGATACTGTTACGATATTAGAGATGATGAGTGGAAAATTCCAGTTGCATTCACTGGGGTTATTATACTATTTAGAGAGGAAAGACGATGGTCTATGTCAGTTTCTCAACCTTTTTGAGGGTGAGGTCCACTTTCCCTCACTTTACTTTACTGCGGAACCTTGCCTTAGATGTAGCTGTACTCTTGTTACTGTAGTTACTTTATGCCAGCGATGGGCGTTTGAGTGCATATGCCCTCCGTGCTCACGGGGAATTCCAAGTGCGAGCGCTGTAGTGTGCCAGCAGCTATAACAGATTTTACAGCTTTAAATGAGTTAAATTTAGTGCTTCAGGGAAAAGAAATTCTTAATACACAATTTGCAGATAGGATTGCAGCTTTTAAGGAGAAATTGCTGTTATGGATACGTCAAATGCAAAAGGGCGAAATATATCATTTCCCATTCTTATCTAAGCGCATAGAATTTTGAACAATGAAAATTTCTAAATGTACGCATGTATTCTATCCGGTTTATTAGATGAATTTACATCAAGGTTCCACGATTTAGATTACCTGGAAATGGATTTGCGTATTTTTGCTACATGTTCTGATTCCAACTGATTATTGATAACGTCCCTCCTTCATTATAGCGTGCATTGATTGACCTGCGATGTGATCGAGAGATGCGAGCGAAATATGAGTCAAGGTCGAGTCTTATGCAGTTTTATGAGGACGCTTTCCCAATCTGCATAAGCTGTGTGAGAAAGTTTTGTGTTTATTTGGATTCCACTTATAGATATGAACAGTTATTTTCTATTACGAAAATAAACAAATTTCAAGCGAGAAATGATGGGCTTTTAACGGCAGTTCTTCGCATAGCTTGTGCTAATACAGTTTCTCCAAATCTTGAGGAATTGAGTAATATGAATTAATGTGCAACAGACATGTTTTGTTTTGTGTTTAAGGAAGTGTTTCATTACTTTATGTTCTTATTTAGTTTGGTATAACACTTTCTTTTGAAACATACAGTACGTACCGCAACTTGAATAAACCGGTTTTCGTGCACTCTACAAGCACACTTCTCTCGTAGTACACCGTGGAAGCACAGAGTGCATAATTCTGCCCAACCCTGCTTTATGCAGAATATAATATTCACGTCATTCAACCATCAGCTCAAGCGCGCACTTCTTCACTTAAAGGTTGTTAAACGCGCACTAAAAACATAAATCTGATTCATTGTTGGTTCCAGATGTTTAAGAAAGCTTCCTCCAAACTCCACACTTTTCTGATTTGGACTGCCAACACAGATTTTCACGTAACTAATTATAAAACATTAAATGGCGTTATAACCTGCTTGGCAGTAATGCCTTCACTTACTCTATGTATCTCTCTGTCCACATATCGGGTATATAAGAATTTATAATTAACCCTCTCTGTTTTGTCTATCTCTGTTTGTACAGTTACTGTATGCCTCCCTACCTTCCTATTCATTCGACTGATTCCTCTCTCGGCAGTGGCGCCAACTTATTTGAGCCCGTGTAGCCCGAGGCCACCCAATAATTTGTTATGCTATTATTATTATTATTATTATTATTATTATTATTATTATTATTATTATTAATTTCACAATGGTCTGTTGAAAATGGAATGAAAATTAATCAATCCAAAACTTTTCTTATTTCCTTCTCACGGAAAACTACTTCCCTAAAATTTAATTATTCTCTTAGTAATGTCGTAATTACTAAGAAAGATTGTATTAGAGATCTTGGTGTCTTACTTGATTCAAAATTATATTTCCATGATCATGTGCAATATATTTATACCCATTCATTAAGAATGCTTGGTCTAATTAGATCTATAACTTATTGTTTTTCTACTCCTATGTGTTTATTAATTTTATACTATACATTGGTCAGATCCAAACTTGAATATGCATCTGTTGTATTGAACTCTATTACTTCCACTGACTCGGCTAAATTGGAGAATATTCAAAGAAAATTTATTTCCTTGTGTTCTAATAGATTTTGACCAAATTCCGAATATAACTATGAGATTAATTGCAAATATTTCAATTGCGTTAGTTTGTTCACCAGACGTCAGGATCTTGATTATTTATTTTTTTGTAAAGTCATTAAGGGTGATATTGATTGTGAATCATTCATAAGGAATATCAGTCTTCGTATTCCTGCTAAGGGTTTAAGATTTCATAAAATGTTTTGTAATAGGAATTCTATATCTCTCTCTCCGGGCTGCAGATGTATTAAATATGCTAATTTGCATGGATTGAACTTGGATCCATTTAATGTGTAGTATATACTTTTCGAGTTTTATGTCAGTTTTATTAATTTATGCCATCTGTTAAGATATGTATCATACTATTCTTGTCAATTGGATATCTTTACAATATTACTTATATTATTCCAGTCTTCATTTATATGATTTCATTAATTCATTTGTAATTCATTCTATTCAATTGCCATTATTTTAATTATTTCACTGAACTAATTTTAATAATTATTTGTGCTATTTATTTTGTTGCATTTGGTCAATTGATTAATGCAGACTATTATATTGATTGTATTTCATCTCACTGCCATTTTCTATCATTCACTCTTATCATCATTTTTCTTTTTTTTTGTTTTGTTTTTTATCTTGTGCTAAACTGTAATTGGCCTTGTGGTGTTGTTTTGCACGTTAATATTATAAATAAATAAGTAAATAAATAAAATTATTATTATTATTATTATTATTAGTCTATTATTATTATTATTATTATTATTATTTATGAGATTTATTTATTTTAACGTACTTCACTCTAAAAATGATAATAGAAAAACAAAGAGAGTTTAATAAAGATACACATTTGGCTTTTATCGATATTGAAAAGGCTTTTGATAGAGTTAATAGAAAAACATTATTTGATATTTTGAAAGAAGATCATGTTCCCAACCAATTAATAAATGTAACCTATAATTTATATTGTGAAAATTATATTTCAGTATGTACTGGAAACAATCAAACTTAATGGAAATCAGTTAATCAAGGTGTTCGACAAGGTTGTATCTTATCCCCATTACTATTTACTGCATATATATGGATCATATGATTAGAAAATGGAAAAGAACGAAACATGGTAATTTGAACATCAATAAAAATTTAAAGTTAGAAATATTACTGTTTGCGGATGATGTATTATTGTTAGTAGATTCTGAAGATGGCCTCCAATGTTGTTTTTCAATTATAACTCATTTCTGAGCAATACGGGATGGAAATTTCAATTAATAAAACTAAAGTAATGGGAGTCATCGCAAAAAATCATCTTCGCAGCAAAATTTGCCTTTATATTAAACCTGTAGAACAGGTCTCATGTTATCAAATATTTGGGTTATCATTTTAACTACGAACAAGAGAAAGATATTTCTGTAAAACTGAATTACTTTAACTATGCATTGAATAACATTAGTAACATTTTCAAAACTTCTCTTGCCCAAAAACATAACAAAATTAAAGCCTATAAATCAATAGGGCCTTCTCAGAGCACTTCCTCCTCCTCTCTTTTTTTAATGCAAGAGTGGAACAGGATGCGGGAGCAGTTCGTGTATCTCCGGATGTCGTCATTGACCGCGACGTTTGAATAGACATCTGTAACCGCTACGATTTTGTCTCCATCTCCGAGGAAAGAATGTCCTTATTACCGCAAATGTATGAAGAAATAAAAGCTTTCATAGGGAAAGCGAAATTGTGGGAGTCGCAAGTTTCAGTGGATAACTGTTACCACTTTATTAATCTAAAATTGTTACCTAATTTGAATCAAGACCAGTGTAACAAATATAATGAAGAACAGAAGGACTTGAGAAAAGAATGTGAGAGGACATATCATAAGAATACGTACCTTAACAATCAACAAGTTTAATTGTAATTTAACTATTAACTATTATTATTTTATTTTATTTTATTAAATATAATATGAACTTAAAAAAAAGAGGGATACCAAAGACCATTTACTAGAAATGAAGAGTGCTATTCATAGACATTTCGCTAGCCCACGCTACGAGCGTGCTAAACTAGTCCCGACTAACGACTGTTTACTTGTACAGGATTCATATCATATCATATCGCTAGAACTGGTTTATGAATACGAAAAACGTTAGTTCGTTGATCATCCACCGGAAGGCCGCGCTAAGAATGTCTATGAATACGACCCGAAGTATTTTGTTGTTTAGTCAACTATCCGAAGACAGTCTGAACCTCACATGTGATATCAACAAGGCACCACTTATGAGGCAATTAGGCAAGGAGATAATGGGATAGGGTAGGCAGTTCCTTGTGCATAAATAATTACGTAACATTTATAGTTCTTCATGCTTCAAATGTCTTCCTTTTACTCATAATATATAATTAGAAAATACATTTATTATTATTATTATTATTGTTATTATTATTATTATTATTATTATTATTACTGCAAACGACTTAAGATATTTTATTCGTTCCGTAAACAACCGTTTATTTTGACAGTACAACTCAAAAGTTCCGCTTTGTGCAATTTCTCCCGCGACAGTTACAAATTAGCTCACTCACACTTGTAACATAATCAACGATCGGCTATCTTCGAGTACTGCGCTTATCTCTTCAGCTGACCACGCTATCTACATTTGCTCTGTGTAACAACTTTTATGCGTTGGCCTTGAGACGCCTGCTATAAATCATTGGCGAGATCTGGTCTCATGTATGGAAGTGAAGCTTGGACCATACGTAAATGTGACGAACACCGAATCACTGCCAATGAAATGAAGATTTTAAGAAAAAAAGCTGGCTATACTAGATTAGGCAAGAAGAAAATTTAGGGTATTTTGAAAGAATTAAATATTAATCGGATTTTAGAGAAAATTCAAAATTATAGACAGAAATGGAAATCTCATATATTCAGGATCCCTAGAACAAGGTTACCACGCCAAGCACTAAATTACCGCCCTTTAGGAACGAGATCTTTGGGCCGTCCGCTGAAACGATGGAGTGAGACCGTAACAGGCCATCAGGCTTAATACGTCCTAGAAAGAAGAAAAAGAAGGACTTAAAACTAAAGAGTTTGAGCCCACCCAATGTTTTCCAAAAGAGGGCGCCACTGTCTCTCAGTATTGTTCGTAAGAAGAAACTGTTTATTGGACTCATTGCATTATAACTTATTACCAAATATAATATAAACTATGTCCGGGTACTGTACTCCAACCACGAGAAAGTCTCTGCGGAATGAGACGAAGCGGGGTAATGTTGTGAATGAATGGTGATGTCATAAGGTGTCATAAGGTCACACACGTGGGTACTTATATCTCTATTAGCTAGCTCTCACAGCACAAACAATAACATTGATACACACATATTTATACTACCCTAGTTAAAAACTTAGATCACTGTTAATCTCCTGGTCTTTTAATCCCTCCATACAGGAAATAACATATGCAGGAGATCAAATGTTTTTAAGCTGACGTTATAACTGCAATATTATTTATCTACTTCGCTCCAATAGATGACGCAATAGTAAGCACATTCCTTTCACGGTTGATCTCCTGGTTGGAGAACAGTACTAATATATGTGGACTCACAAAAACTACACGTAGGAACGATACAAAGTAAATTTTACCTTGGCTAAAACTTTTTTGTAATAGCAGCGGACTGTTATTTTATAAAAGCACCGAAAAAGCAAAAGAGGAACTCTATTTATATGATAATATTTTACAGCAATTATTGCGCACGTCATGTACACAATTTTCACCTCACTTCATGTAACTCTTCTTTTTTCATTTCCCATCCCTCGTAAAATACCCTACTCTCGTAACTTCTATATTAGGCCTAGTAGAAATAATCCGTTTTTGCAGTTATAACCCCAACTTAATTTATAAACCTTCCCCCGCATCCCTTCTCTCTAGCCCCTTGTTAATTCCATAAAGTTCCAACTAAACTATATATATAGTAAGCACATATACACGAGCACGTTTCCTTTTTTATCCACAGCTGTTGTGATACAGAACACCATTTATAATTAGTCAATTGCTAACAAGTTTACAATCGTACATATATATTGTGACCCTATACGACCAACTGATTTAAGCCCGTTGCTCTAATATACAGTGGACAGGGGTGAAAACTAGAGGGGGGTAGGTTCATGCTATTTCATATTCATGTGAGACGCAGGAATGGGGGTGGGAGAATTTAGAGGGTGTGATGATGGGGGTACATTTAACACGCGAATGATGGTACATTATTCGTATCGTAGACGGACTATACAGTTCATTAACAAACTCATCAGTCTATCATTCATTCATACATTTTACCCTCTCGTGCAAGCTATAGGCTTCAGTGTTACAGTAATAGCAGTCATAGCTGTAATTATATGGCCGGCCGGTAAATAGATCTGTACCATGGACCATATTGATTAATAGTTTCAAACATATAGAGTCGAGGCCATAATTTGGTTGTGGAAGTAATGACCCTTCTAGTCGGCCTACATTAATACTAGCGAATTTATATATACCAACACTTTGTATAAATCTATGGAGCTATTTATTTCGTGTGAGAACTAAATGGAATCATTTTGCATAATATAGTTCTAATGAAATTTGACCCTGTGGGGGACCTTGTAACCCCTATCAGGCGCGTCCCTCAGGTGGCGGATGAGGGATCCCACCAGATATGATGGGGTGGTCCGAATAACTACGGGAATAAGGACCCGTGGACCAACAAGGAGCCCAATTCCTGGGGGCTTTAAAATACTGGGACACCCTCTCTCCAGGGGACATAAATATGGAGGGCCCAAGCCCAGGGTTAGAGGTGAAGACCTCAACGGTGGAGTGGAATTCTGCAACTACAGCGGAAGAGGCAACCTCCCTATAGGGGCTAATACATAGGGGAGCTGGGATGGAAGCTCTGAGATGGCAGCCCCATCACCATCCTTACCCTGCGCAGCGCCCGTAACGCGGCCAGGGGACATTTACATTACTGAGAACCTCCAGAATGATAGCCGGACGGATAACATGTTGACAACCCAAGCAAGACAACGGACAAAGAAATATGGATTTAAAAACTTGAAAATAGCAACATGGAATGTAAGAGGGATATGCAACAAGGAACTAGAACTAGAAAGGGAACTAGAAACTGCTAATATTGATATTGCCGTGGTATCTGAAACTAAGAAAAAGCTAAAAGGAACCCAAAATCTGAAAAATTATATATTGGTCTATAGTGGAGTAGATTTAATGAAAAGGGCATCTGCAGGAGTTGGAATCCTCATCAAGCAAACTCTGAGAAATAAAATAGACTCCTATACTTTTATTAATGAAAGAATTATTATATTAAGACTAAAAGTCACAAGAGGATATATGACAATTATAGGAGTGTATGCCCCGGAGGAGGGCAAACAAGCAGAAACAGAGAGGTTTTACACTAAACTCCAACAGGAAGTGGATAAGATAAATAAAAACGACTTTCTTGTTATAGCAGGAGACCTCAATGCAAGAATTGGAAATAAAGAAAAGGATGGATGTATTGGCAATAACGGTGAACCAACAATAAATCAGAATGGAAGAAATCTTATAGATTTTGTAGCATCAAATGACCTTAAAGTGACTAACAGCTTTTTTCGCCACAAAGACATCCACAAATACACATGGAGCTCAAGAGGCTATAGATCAATTATTGATTATGTAATAGTAAATAAAAAGCTAGCTACATTTATTGAAGACACGAGAGTATATAGGGGATATGATATTAATACAGACCACTTCTTGCTAATCTCTAAATTTAATATGCCCCCAAAATGGTACAGAAGTAAAACAAAATTATATCAGAAAGAAGAGGTATACAAAATCAACCTATTAGAAGACATGAGTATCCGACAACTCTATCAGAATAGAATAGCCCTACAAGTAGTGGAAACACCTATGAGTTTAAATGTAAATGAAGAATGGCAATTATTGAAAACTATTCTAACACAGGCTGCGTCAGAAGCCCTAGGTAAACGAAAGAAAAGACGTACTAGAAGAGGACTTAACATTTGGAACGACGAATTAGCAACAATAATAAAAGACAAAAAAGATGCATACTTATTATATATTTCCCACCCCACGGATGAAAATCGCATTAAATATAACAGACTCTCTGCAGTTGCAAAGAGAGAAATAAGGAAAATTAAAAGAGAAAGCTGGGATAAATTTGTAAATAATAATATTGAGTATGATATTAATGGCAGACAAGCTAAAGCATACAAGATTATGAAAGAACTAAATAAAGAAGTAAAAGATACTATAAACTGGAACCCCATTTCTGAGATACAATGGCTAGATTTTTACCAATATTTATGGACTAGTAAGGATGATGAAGAAAACATACAAACGGCTACATACAATGAATATGTGGACCCAATTTCAATAGATGAATTGAAAAATGCTCTCCAAATAACCAGAAATAGAAAATCGCCGGGATCAGATGGTTTAAATCTGGAATTGTTTAAATATGCGCCACAATGCTTTTTACAAAGATTTTTAAGTTTTTTAAATATATGTTGGAAGTTTGGTCACATACCAGAAGAATGGAATATAGCACTAATTACTCCCATTTTTAAAAAAGGGAACAGGAAGAATTGTGAAAATTACAGAGGGATTAGCCTTCTTAACTCAGGCTATAAAATATATGCCAAGATTATCTCTCAAAGACTAAACAAAATTGCAGAAGTGCTATTAGCAGAAGAACAGAGTGGGTTCCGCAAAAACAGATCATGTATTGATAATATCTTCGCCATAACGCAGATTATAGAAAAACATGTCGAATTTAATATTCCCACATATATGGCTTTCATAGACTTTGAGAAAGCATTTGATATGATTAGCAGAACAAAATTGTGGATGATATTAAAAAAGAAAGGAATTCCTGAGCATCTAATAAGGGTGATACAAAGTATGTACAAAAATACAAAAATCAAAATGAATATCAACAAGATTACCACCAACTTGCGAGAAGTTAACCAAGGGGTTAGACAAGGGTGTCCCTTATCACCTACTCTTTTTAATTTGTACCTAGACGAAGCCGTAAGAGAATGGCAGAACAATTTAAAAACACATTATTTTATAGATAATATAATTTTAGATTACTTACTTTTCGCAGACGACCAGTTGGTGTTGGCTGATTCTGAAGACAACCTACAGAGAGCAGTCCATCTGTTGAGAATTGTTGCTAATAACTACAATCTAAAAATATCACACAGGAAAACTAAAGTATTTGGCTTCTGCGGAAATAATACAATAAGAACTAAAATTGTAATAGAGGATAAGATGATTGAACAAGTAAATTCTTTTACTTACCTTGGATGCGATCTCTCTTACATATCCTCCACAGACGTAGAAAACAAGTTAAATAAATTTTTAAGACTTATTGGTACAATTAAACGTACACTCATAAATAAAGTCGACAGAAAAACTGTACTCAAATTTTACAAGACACTGGCAATTCCGACATTGTTATATGGTTCAGAAACGTGGATTCTGACTAGAGCCCAACAGAGAAGAATTGAGGCCGCTGAGATGAGACTCTTAAGGCCACTAGCAGGATTTAGACTACAGGACCATAAGAGAAACGAAGATATACGTCGAGAACTTAATATCGAGAGTGTAATAACTATAATTGAAAAATATAGAAATAATTGGTACGGTCATATAACAAGAATGCCCAACGACAGGATACCTTTCAGAACATGGTGTTATAGACCTACACGAAGAAGACGAGTGGGAAGACCAAAGAGACGTTGGAGAGACCAGTTTGATGGATAAAATTCTGGAGGCGGAACAGGCCATCGGCCTAAACCTTGAAGTTATTGATGATGATGATGATGAAATTTGACTTGTATAATAGCATCAATGGAATTCAGATATATATAATTCTATTAAAGAAACAATTTGACAACAATTGAAGCGGAAAGAATTGGAAACGACAAGCTAAATTGCATATTTCACTTGACAACATTACAGAGGTAGTACACCTACATAATTGAAGTTCTCTTTATAACATTTGCCTAATCGAACAAATATAAATTTTTTATTATTATGTGTGGGGTATTTACAAATGTTTAGCCTGATTTCATTTGGTTATAATATTTTAACAATGAAAGTAACTAAATAAATTTTACAATTCATGATGCTTTCGTCAGATAAAACGATTAATGTAATAAACAGAATATTTAATTTTCAATCACATCACTTAACACTATTTTGTGGGGAAATTCTAGTGATATTACAGACATTTTATTAATTCAAAAGAAAGTTATTAGAATACTGACAGCTTCAAAAATTAGAACACACCGTAGACCTCTGTTCATATAGACAGGTATTCAGGCCGTCATAAATCTGTACATATATGATGTTCTAGTGTTTATGAAAGAACATTTGCAAGAATTTAATATGAGAAGTGAGGTACACAATCATACAACGAGGAATAGGCAATTATTAGATTATCCACTTTGTAGACTTAGTGTGACAAAAAAATACTATAAATTGATTGGAATCAAATTATTTAATAAGCTCCCTATAAACATTCAACTTCTTCCTGTTCAAATTTATAAAACAAAATTGTACAGTTGGTTAATTAAAAACCCACTTTACTCAATAAATGAGTTCTTTGAAATTGACATACATTTTTAAGCAATGCAGTTTTAAAAGTTTTAAATGTTATGGTTGTTGTTTCTTAATTTTTTTTAATAATGAGATTTTAAATGAAACTTAGTGGTAAATCAATTTACATTTAAATTTCAATGTATTAATGAACAGAGCAAATTGCACTACCTTATGTTCCATTTTTAAAGTTTATTATTAGCCTCTGTTTGTAGTATATTTAATTAGTTATTAAACATATGACAAATAGTACTTGATACTGTCTTTTATCTAGTAAATATAGTACTTTTAACTTTATATTATGTAAATTGATAAATATCTACATTGTTTTTAAAATTAAATTTTTATTTTGTTTATCTATGAAATGTATTGCAGTAATATTGTAACATTTGACAATGTCTATAGTGAAGTTTTTCATTCAATGACAATAAAGATTATTATTATTATTATTATTATTATTACAGTTTTTTTTACATTGACACGTGTTAATATAATGTATTAACGTTTTCGTCTTATTAGGACATCTTCAGATACATTTTCATGCGATATGTACATATCCTAAATAATATTATAAATGCAAAGTTTGTACAGGAACATCATTTTATTTTTACTAACATTTCTAATATTAACCTGGCTATACCTTTGGATCAACAGTTGAGAATCGGAAACATCGTTTGCTACTCCCTTCCACGACTATAGTTCGATGATACTGGCGTAATATACAAACAAATCACTTTACTAGGTATAGGAGGGAAGAAAAGTATTTCATCCATTTACGTAAACTAGGAAATATCACGCTTTTGAGTTTGATAATTTTCATTGGGTTTTTGTTTAATCAAAATACAGTACAATATTAACAATGAGTGTTTTTACTCACGAACTAAACTGTCTATGCGGACATATTCATTATCCAGTGTATATTATACTGTCTACAGCACATTCATTTACACTATAGAGAATGAAGTTAAATTGAAAAATATAATATGGATATTTAAACACATTTTTGAAAATGTGGCCGTTCATTTCGATACAGACTTCAGTTCTATTGTACATATTATCGCACTATAGTGTATTGTACCTAATTCCAATTACCAGTTTCGACCTTCGTACTTAATAACTCATGTTCAAATAATTCTGTACATACTCTATAAAAGAGTACTTTACGTACTGTAAATTCAGCCTTCACTTCTGTCCGATCAGAAAAGATAAAATTACTCAGACATGCTATCTACTGTCCGTCCAAGTGTTTATGTTGTAGGGTCGTAGAAAGGGAGGAAATCACGTGACAGTTGCTTAACGAGGCCCTTTTATTTAAGTTATTTTAAACAGTTGTATAATATTACGTAGACGTCCAATTCCTAACAGAAATTAATGTGTAGGCCTACATCTTGATTACACAACTTTTAACACAGTATCACTCCGGAATATGTATGATAAGAACTTTCTTGTGTTAAATTTTAACGTACCTTGTTAACATGTTTCGACCTATTTTCGGTCATCTTCGGAACTGGTCATTGTTGGTCTTGGCGCCTCTTGTTTCCTGTCTGGGTGCGTTCGTAGTGTAGAGCCAAAGAGTGTATGTGTTTTGAAATTGAGTTGTCTGTTGAGAATATCGTTGGGATGTGTTTTCGTGTGTCTGTATATTTCATATTGTTCTAGTGTGTTGAGTTTCTGGCTTTTTGGTTGGATGTGCAGTATTTCCATGTCTGTGTTGATGTCTCTGTAGGTGTGGTTGGCATTTGTGATGTGTTCTGCATATGTGGAGACGTTTTGTAATTTTGTTATGGCTGTGCTCCACATATGCAGAACACATAAAAAATGCCAACCACACCTACGGAGACATCAACACAGACATGAAAATACTACACATCCAACCAAAATGCCAGAAACTCAACACACTAGAAAAATATGAAATATACAGACACACGAAAACACGCCCAAACAATATTCTCAACACACAACTCAATTTAAAAACACATACACTCTTTGACTCTACACTACGAACGCACCCACACAGGAAACAAGAGGCGCCAAGACCAACAACGACCAATTCCGAAGATGACCGAAAATAGGTCGAAACATGTTAACAAGGTATGTTAAAATTGAACACAAGAAAGTTCCTATCATACATATTCCGATGAAATTAATGTTCTCAGAAAAGAGCTAAGACAGCCCAGCCTTTACAGAGGGGCGAATAGAGGCTGGTGGGGGAAATCGGGGTGCGACGTAGGCAAATGGACGACAGTACCTGTGCGAAAATTATTCAGTATTGAAAGCTCTTTCATCACTGGAAAACGCGAAGATATTTCTGGAACGTACTGTTTACTATGACCGTAAGGCTATTATGAATGTATATGCGGTCTTGGATCTGTGTGGAGGACGGTTGAACTTCATTGGTAGAAGGGGCGGGAGTGAAGTACATTCAAAAACTCAGGGACAATAAAAATTGAAGTAAAAATAAAATGATGTCCCTGTAGTACAACACAGTATAAATGCAATATTCTATCAAATATGTTAAAATGTATGTGTGAATATTAAAATAATATATTGTCAATCTCATGAGTCTTATATATGATTCTTTTTGAGGATATGGCGAAAATAATTGTGATAATGCAATAAATATGGTGATGATGACGATAAATTTTATAAAGATGGTGAGAATGAGATAACCATAATGATATTGGGATAACTATTATGATATGGTGATTGTGATATTTATGATGAACATTAGGGTGGAGTGAAAAAATTAATTTCAGAATTTAAATTCGGCAGGTCTTTAAAAAGTTGTCATATAATGTCAAATGATCATGTACGAAATATTTTTGGATTTATTTTAATATTTAGATGCGCGCCAGAGGCTTCGACAATTTCCTAATAGTTAAAAATAAGAAAAATTGAGCTTTTGTCTTATGCTTATTACTTAATTGATTATATTATCTCATTTTCAGTTTGAGAGAGGATATGGATCACAGTCGTAGCGAGATATTGGAAAGGGGTAAGGGTACCCCAAGTACAAGGAGCACAACAGAATGCCAAATATCTGACACTCCAGACAAATTATCAGAAAATGTTCTTCCAACCAGTGCTGATGTACTGAGGAACTGTCAACTGTGAGATGGAACATTAAACTTGATATTCATTCAAAATAACCAAACATCAGTGATATTGCAGAAATAATTTCCGTAGATGTTGAGAAGATGTGGAGGAAAGCATCTATTCCTCACATTTCTCACAAACGTGTATTTGAAACATATTTTAATTACACAGTAAATACAGAAACATATTGAAACCATTCAAAGTTAGAGAAAGTGATACGAATTACAAAACAAAAATTGAAAACTACTGCAAAAGTACTAATTCACAATTTTTCGATATTGCCTTTTGCAAATGTACAGACTTTTCAAAATGCAAGTGTCCAAAAGACAAGAAGATTCCAAGTGATGAGCGAAGTTCATTGTTGACCAGAGAATCATGAGGAAAATAGTAATTGGTGGTATTGACTTTAAAATGACCCTGCATATTAAGAAAAAAGAGGAACGAAATGTGAAGGAACAAAGGAGATTGGAGGTGAGTGTCAACAGAATATCGGATAAGTATTGCATCTGAAAGCAGTTCAGGATTAGATGATGGGGAAGAAAATAAAAGTAGAAATAAACCAATAACCAGAATAAAGAATAATCAAATGAGATTGCATCTCCCAAACATGGCAAGGCGTGGCCTTTCAGATCGAGCAGCTCCCTCTATTGCTAGTGCTCGTTTGCAAGACATTGGTGTTGGATATGATGGTGAGACAAGTAATGTCATCGATCGTAATAAAGTACTCAGAGAAAGGAAGAAGTTTAGACAGGAAGCGATGGAAAGATTGCTGAAAATTCCCGCCCTCTTGATGGGTTGTACTTCGATGGAAGAAAAGCTCTTAAAACAGTTCAAATTAAGAAAGGTTTCAAGTCCCATGCATCTACTCAGTTGGAAGATCATTACACACTTGTTCAAGAACCAGATTCAAGATATATAGGTCATTACAGTTCCAAGTGGTGAATCAAAAATTGTATTACAAGAGATGTTATTATTTTTCCATAAACAGAAAATTTCCTTATAACTTCAAAGTAATAGGATGTGATGGAACAAATATAAACACTGGAGTCAAAGGTGGAGTCACATTCACTGGCAAGAAACACAGAGACAGGAACCACCAGTAACAAAGAATAACAAAGAATGTAGAAGAAGAAGAAGAAGAAGAGATATTAGATGTAATTTATTCACGACAGGAGATAAACATTGATATGCTGAAATTTCCATGTCACACTCTAGCGACTGAGATTTATTTTCACCTTATAACAGAAACATCCAAAAGTGTTTGTGGGGAAGACAGTTGACATAGTTTTGTTCTTGCAGGAATACAATCAAGGTCGCTAATGAAATCATTCAATACAAAGTCTCAATATACTCCTTAAAATTTGGAAAATAAGTTGCAAAACATTACACAAATTGTATCACTAACTAAATACGGTATAATATATTCACTTACTCATTTGTAATATGCACATTTGTCCAAGGGCTGTCATAAGTAAATAATTATTCCATTAGAATTGAAGAATTTTTTTTTTTTGAAAAGTGGGCATTTTAGTAGTAATTATCTAAATTAGTATTTGTAAGTGAAGTGTATGTATCAGACATTTAAAATGACTTGAAATGTGCTTTAAAATAGTAATTTGTAGACTATTATAAAAAAAAAGTTTTGCTGTTTGATGTTCCGATATTTGTTCTGTACTTCACAGCGCTTGGGGCGCATCAAAGAATTGAGATGGAAACTTGAGATTTTCACTGAATAATAGCTACATCAATACACAACTTTTGCACACCCTGCCGATTTGAAATTCAACAAAAATTTTTTTCCCTATACTCTCTAATGAACATAGTGACTGATAACTTGATAATTATGATGATGATTAAAATTGTGGTAATATGATAACTTTGATGTTAAGGATAATGGTGATAATGTAATTACAATAGGGATAATGTCGATGATATAATGTGATAAATTAATATGAGGATAGTGGTGGTGATAATGTAATAACAATGGTTATGGTGATCGTGTTTTCATAGTCCTACTTCCGTAATATTGGTGATAGTGATTATAGTGGTGGTAATAGTAACGATGGTAAATGATAACTTGGAATTATCGCAGAGATAATAGCAATGGTGCTGATGGTCATAAGAAAAAGTCTTCGTTACTTGATATTTACCGCCATGGGTGTATGTTATATCCGTATAGGCCTATAGTAAGCAATATGCATATGGCTGATGAAACTGTTCAACTATTCAATAAGTGAGCTATCATAAAATTTATACTCTGAGTGTGAAATCTGCCTGCATTGTATCTGAAAATAGCACAAACCAGCTTTTAAAATACACTGACATTTGGCTTTTGTTAATTAAAATGAATACCATTCCATTATATCACATACATATTTGATTATAATATGAATAAATGAACAACCAGATATGCAATCAATATTTGCGGTGACAATAGAACGATTCTGGGAGGGAGGTGTTAAATATTAAATGTTGAAATCATTGTTAGGGTGATCAAATAAAATACGGTACCCTGAATTCAATTTTCAGTATACAAATTACACGTTATATTTGGTTAGAATTCAGTTTATTATTTGCTTGATAATTAAATTTAATATTATTCGAAGTGTTTGTTGCTAGTATTTCGAATTGTTTTAATTGAATTTAATTGTGGAAGGAGTTCTACAACGTCCAAGTATGTTATCATCACAAAGAATAGTTATTGGACAGCTTCCAGAACAGAGTCATTTAGATTGCTTCGACAAAACTGCTCTATTCATATGCAAAACATTATTTACATTCAGTCAATATGAGTAAATATTAGATAGCTTAGAGTTAGAAATTTGTTTCACATCGACTGCATGTGTTTCGGTGAAATTCGAACTTCTTTCTTACAAATTGGGTATGGAAGAAAAATTAATTAGTTCTTTCGTGGTTTACATTTAGTATACAATATTCTTATATTACAGAAAGAATGAAGATATTCAGGAAAAAATATTGCATATAAATAAATACATTTTAATTGATGAACTAGTGGACTTACTCGTGTTAAATATGAAATATTTGTCCGGCTTACAGCTGTTTCAGTGCTTCACGTACCATCATCAGAGCCTCCTAGATCGCGGCGTCATCTCGGACCTCTCTGCCTGTTAGGAGGGTGTGTTTTATTGTTGGAATACATACATACATAGCACAAGAAAATGGATACAATCCAAATATAATAGACAATATCATAAGGAAGACAAAACAAAAACTTAACAAACACAAAAATACACAAAACACAACACAAACACAAGAACACAAGAAATACATCACACTAACATATGAAAACAAAAGCACACATAAGATCGCATCTTCATTCAGAAAACAGACATACAACATAACATACAGAACAGAAAACACACTACAAAGACATCTCAACACACAAAAAACACAAACAAATAAATACGACCACACAGGTGTATACGAACTCAAATGTAAGAGTTGCGAGAAGTTCTACATAGGACAGACAGGCAGATCATTCCAAACACGCTACAAAGAACACATTAAAGCTATAACCAGAGGACACAATACATATACATACGCCGATCACATAACCAATACTAACCATACATATAATAACATAAATACGGACATGGAAATCCTACACACACAACCCAAGAACCAAAAACTCAACACACTAGAACAATACGAAATATACAAACACACTAAAACACACCCCGATCAAATCTTCAACACACAGGTCAATTTCAGTACACACACACTATTCGACTCCACACTTCAACACCTTCCAACAATAAAACACACCCTCCTAACAGGCAGAGAAGTCCGAGATGACGCCGCGATCTAGTAGGCTGTGATGATGGTGCGTGAAGCACTGAAACAGCTGTAAACCGGACAGATATTTCATATTTAACACGAGTAAGTCCACTAGTTCATCAATTAATTATATTCAAGTGTTAAAAGTGGTGTACGCAAGATTCAAAATGAAATACATTTTGGTGAACAAGTATTATTACCTCATACAAAATTGTTAGGCAATACAGCAGTGATGTCAAAGGAAGCGCATTTTTCTGACCTTGACGTCCTGCGCGGGCATCAAGCGCCAAGTATGGAAAGAGGAAGGTTTGTGTATATGAATAAGCAGCCTGTTGGATTAAGAAACCAGTAGTGCACAAACTTCAAACGGAACGTGAAATTTTTTGTCGTTATTTTTATATAGCTTCTTTCTGTTTGATATTATCTATATTGTCTGTAAAACAAAAGTACTAATACCAATTTCTTAATATTGCAGTTGTGTTTTTAATCTTAATAACATAATAAAGCGATAAGAAGGAATATTCACATACATTCCGTAGCAGTACACCTATACCGTACTATACGGATGAAACACATCATTCATAAAGAAAATGATATCCCAAAAAAAGAGATTGAGTATGACATGATAAGTTGGAATTGATATTGATGGTACTTTTAGCCCTATAAAAGTAATCAATAAAGTAATCAAATCAATATTACAGCACAAAGCAAAGTTACCTAGGTGCTTTATATATTTTAAGTGTAACTAAAATTCCATGACAAAATTCTTATCACATTATGCTTTAAGGTGATATTGGTAAGCAATTTCCTATCCTCAGAATATTAAATTATTTTCTCGAAACGTGCTGAAGCTATAGAGCTGACATTTTTTACAACATATGGACAAGTTTCTTTAGCTTATGATATGACAGTAGTTGCTTTGTTAACTCATTTTCCTTACAAACAATTTCCATGCGAATATTTTCAAAATTTTCAATACACTATTTTCAGTAATATGTATTTACGGTATATTAGATTTACGAAAACATTCTATAAGGCTACTAAATAAATAGGCCTTTATCTGAAAATTTGACTGTTCTATAAAAAATGTTGAGAAAATATTTCTTTTGAACAAAAAAATCAAACTAGTGAAAAATGAACGTTAAAATTAAAACTTACATTCTTATAATGCACTTACAGTTCTCAGACAAATCTAAAAATTACCATGGATACAGTTTTAATAAGTTCTCTTTCCTTTATCTATTGAATCAGTGCTGGTCATCCCTAAATATAGCTCGATCAAGCGGCATATACTATCTCTTACGTCTCTCTCTCTCCTTTCCGCTGTAAAGCGCTCAGGCTCTCCTGAGCTCTAAAGCGCGCGCTTGCTCCTATGGGCATCAATTGAGATGACTACAATACGGAGCGTAACAGAACCATACAGACAAATTTTGAGGAATGGTATGCGAAATAGAGACGTTATTTTTTTTGTTGATGAACATATGCATTATTATTATTGTTATTATTATTATTATTATTATTATTATTATTATTATTATTATTATTATTACGAATCCTTCAAATAAGCCTAGTTATATTACTGGTTGTTCCATATGGTTGTGAAGCTTGGACTCTCACTTTGAGAGAGGAAGAGAGATTAAGGGTGTTTGAGAATAAGGTTCTTAGGAAAATATTTGGGGCTAAGGGGGATGAAGTTACAGGAGAATGGAGAAAGTTACACAACACAGAACTGCACGCATTGTATTCTTCACCTGACATAATTAGGTACATTAAATCCAGACGCTTGAGATGGGCAGGGCATGTAGCACGTATGGGCGAATCCAGAAATGCATATAGAGTGTTAGTTGGGAGGCCGGCGGGAAAAAGACCTTTGGGGAGGCCGAGACGTAGATGGGAAGATAATATTAAAGTGGATTTGAGGAAGGTGGGATATGATGGTAGAGACTAGATTAATCTTGCTCAGGATAGGGATCAATGGCGGGCTTATGTGAGGGCTGCAATGAACCTCCGGGTTCCTTAAAAGCCAATAAGTAAGTAAGTATTATTATTATTATTATTATTATTATTATTATTATTATTATATGTTCGATGACACGTGTTTCACGAGATACGCGTTATTGTTAGAAGCGCATTCCGCATCGCATAAGTTGCGGAAGTTTGCGCTTTATGTCCTTATCTTTATTACAGACCGATTATTTAGTCCTGACAGCTCGGCGACGCGAAAGAGGGAAAGTAGGAGGGGAGAGCTCCGGAGTAGAGAAAAGGGCGAGCGGTCGGTAAAGGAATGCAGTACAGCTTAACTGTACTAGAAACATACTGCTCTACCGCACGCATGACATGAAGGTTCAACATTTGCTACAGTGCCATTAACAACCGGCTGAGACGTTACAGGTCAACACAAAAAAGAATGAGGCATTAATTGTGGGTTTTCTAGCCGCTAGGATAAATCTTCCTCTATTCAGAAAGTAATGAAGCTTTCGCTTATCGTAACTAAGTTACTGGATTTCCTTAATCGAGGAATTGTCAGTTGAGATCGTTACATAAATTTTGTTGGTAAGTCTGAGTGATGCGATGATATCGCAGTCATCAGGAAACTAACAATGAAGTTGGGAACTGAATTGATTCTATTCACGATAGGACACAATTGCTGGTTTCCATAAAGGCGATAATCAGCCTTGAAGTTATCTGACACCGGGAAGTTGTTGAATGAATCAAGGAATATCTGCGTCACATAATTGTTGCAGTCGTAAGTGTTCAGTGCCTTCGCATGAAACAAACTGAAGCCTGAAATCCGTATCTCAGCCGCATTGCCAGAAGCAGACATAGAAACTTGTCAGTGCGAAGTGTACACGGTTAGAATTGTCTTGAAAGTTCCTGCGCTCTAAAACAGAAATCTAAATGCAATGAATTTCCTTAATTAAAACTTCAACTCTTTGTAACCGATAAGGTTGCAAAGTTAATTTGTAGGTTGCAAGCTTCCCAACTACATTAAAACTTAAACACAGAGTTCTCTAAATTCTACAACAAACAGATCACTCGCATTTCAGACTGTCCCCTTTTTTATTTATGCCTAAGTATTGCACAAATGGACATGCCTCCGAAGAGAGTTACGTTCCGTCAAAACATTTCTGCAGTGCTCGGGAAAAGTGACATAAGTCAGTTTCCACAAACATTTTCTGATAATTTATTGACAACTTACACTGGTTTATGTCGATTTGATTTTTTTCCTGTATGAATTATTGTAATGGGAGGAATACATATTTATTTTTTTTTCCAAGCGAGCAGATGTTCCGTAAGTTGTCAATAAATTATCAAAACAGTTTTGTGGAAACTGACTTGTGTCACTTTTCCCAAGTACTGCAGATTTTATCTTGTCATTAGAGGGAGAAATATTGTAATAGTGCCAAAAACTGATTTAGAGATGAAGAAAATACGGATTTTCAACACTGTTACCCAGGGTGCGAATTAACTGGGGGATATAGGGGGATTTCCCCCCTGTTGGAAAGTCATCTCTCTCATAAATTTATATTAACATCCCTGCCAGGGATAACCTCTATCCCCTCACAAAATATAATTCTATTATTTTAATATACCCTTTATAAAGTATAAAGTAAGCAAAGAAAATAATATTCACGTATTATCACCGGCAGGTTGATAACAATCAATAACTCAGGAATTGCACATCCTATCCTAAGCCTGTTCATGGATTGTTATTATGATCAAGATGCAAGACAAGCAACTCAGTGCGACCAAGCGTTGAGCCGTATCGAATGACGATAATAATAATTTTCTGTATGGTATTCTCTATCTACGATTCTATCCCCCTCTCATCAGAAATATTAATTCGCACGCTGCTGATACCAAACTATTGGACTCTGGGAATAAAATTTCATAGGAAAACTGCTTTACGGGTTATATTTTAAGATGGTAAGTTCTGATGGGAAAACACTGAGAACGGTCCAATACAATATTTTTTAAATTATGTAATATTTCATCAATATCCAAGTTCCAGTAGAAAAAGAAAAGCATAGCAGTATTAGTATCTAGAAAGCAAACATTTTAAACAACAATAAATCAGTAAAACAAGTATAAAGTTTTGTAAATAGCTTATAGGAAATAGTATTTAATTGAATAGTAACAAATACATGTGAAAATAGTAAAATTTAAGGAGAGAGGATGGTGAAATTTGGAAAATAAGTTGACTCAAGGGGAGAGGATGGTATTTTTTGGTGAAAAATGAGTAAATTTAAAAAAAAATTCTTTGAAATTCTCTTCGATATGTGTTGAATGCATAGCATAGCATTTTGTGGGTATTTGTGCCTTTTCGGATGTTGAGTCGCCATTTTTAAACTTCCTGCGTTATGGATTTTTAAATCACTCGCTCACTTTTACTGTTGTTTCCAGTAAATTAAATTTTCAAAAAAAAATATATATATATATATATTTTTTCTTTAAAATACCCTTTGATATGTGTGGAATGCATTGCATAACATTTTGTGGGTATTTGTGCCCTTATCTGATGTTGAGACGTCATTTTGAACTTCCTGCGCTGTGGATTTTTAAATCACACGCCCGCTTTTATCGGTTTCCAGTAACTTAATTTTTTTTCGTACATTGCCAGACAAAAATGGATACAATTTCTGAACCATTAAAGTTACATGGATGAAATTTAAAACACATATTCTTTAGACTATTAGCAAACTTTTCTCTGTAACAGAATTTTGTTAATTGATTTCATTTTAAAAAACGTCCGTTTCTTTGCAAGAAAGGAAATCAGAAAATTGTTGTTAAATTTTAATTGTTTATTTTACAAACGTAGGGACTAATATCAAAATTCTGTTACAGACAGTTTGTAGAACATGCTTTTGCAAATACATTGCAAAGAAACTGTTTGAATCTATCTTTAAAAACGATTTAGATATATCGGTTTAGTACAATCCTGCATTGGGTATATTTTTTTCAAATTTGGGCCCCCAAATAATTTTTGTTTCAAAATATTTTTATTTGGTTGAGTTGCCACAGCTATGAGCTCTCTGCATACAAAAAATTAATATTTTACACCAAATAGGAAAAAAGTTAAAAAAAATACCATCCTCTCCCCTTAAAGAAATTGTCTAAAATTATCCTTTAATATATATATATATATATATATATATATATATATATAGAACAAAATATATATTATTTTGTAGACCATCTTGCACAATTGCAGGTCGCTAGTAGACATATTTAAATGGCCTGCATGCTGGAATTTTAAATGGCACGTTGTTGTTATTAATTTCCCACAAGTTTCATTTTCTGACACGGCACTTGCAAAAATGGATTAAATTCATAAGCTTCTATTATTGTACCCAGGTGATATATTAAAAATCTAATCTAATAAATTTGCACATTGATTATTGTGAGTAAAATGATGAAAGAATTTTGTTAATATTTTTAAAACTGAATTTTTAGTAAATACCTATGCGAGGGGTTTTTTTTTTTTGTTAACTTTTGGCTCACTTTTAACTTTCAAACACTTTTGGCAGTGCATTTAAGGTTTCATTTACTTAACTGCAATGTAAATGTTAAATGTTATATGTTATTTAACGACGCTCGCAACTGCCGGGGTTGTATTAGCGTCGCCGGTGTGCCGGAATTTTGTCCCCCGGGAGTTCTTTTACTTGTCAGTAAATCTACTGACATGAGCCTGTCGCATTTAAGCACACATAAATACCAACGACCTGGCTAGGATCGAACCCGGAACCTCGGACCAGAAGGCCAGCGCTATACCAACTGCGTCACCCAGGCCGATACTGCAATGTACCAAAAATTTGAAATTATTAAATAAATAACAAATAAATCAGAAATTTCACCTTCCCCTCCCCTTAATGCATGAATCCTGCGTGGAAATACAGAAACAAATTCATTACGATTTCACAATACAGGGTGTAACAAATAATGTATGTCAAAATTTAGGCAAACATTCCTGACAAATAGAGGATGGATATGTATTATATTAACATGTTTAAAAACAGTGATTTTACGAACGATAATGAAAGCAACAGAAAATGGGAGGTGTGATAGTAGGAGAAAGAAAAATGAAGTACATAAGAAAAATAAAGTATGTAAGATTTGGTGATGATTTGACTTTCTTAGTAGTCCTTAGGTAAAATAACACGGCAATCACACTCTCATACCCTGTAGACAATCCTGAACTGAAACGACCAAGAAAAAGGAGCTCACACTTGTGTTAGCGTCTGGCCGCGAAAGCAGGTGGCACGGGTTCAATTCCCGGTCGGGGGCAAGGTACCTGGTTGAGGTTTTTTCCTGGGTTTTTCCACAACCCAATATGTGCAAATGCTGGGTAACTTTCGGTACTGGTCCCCGGACTCATTTCACCGGCTTTATCACCTTCATCTCATACAGACGCTAAGTAACCTAAGATGTTGATAAAAAGTCGTAAAATAACCTATTTAAAAATTAAAAAAACAAGGACATCTATTCCCTTAGCCTCAGAACGAGAAAACATTGTCTCGACCTTGACAAGAAGAAGAAGAAGAAGAAGAAGGAATGGTTGTTGAAGTCAGTAACTAAGAACAAGGTTTTAAAGATGCCTAAATACTTTTGCCACTGAGGTTACTCTATCTGAAAACACATGAACAGAAAAAATTAGGAGGGCTTCAGTGAAGATGAGCATAGTAATTCATTTAGAAATTGTAACCATAGACTGCAAATGGAAGAAGAAGAAGAAGAAGGAAAATATATGAAGAGTTCACTGCAAAAATGGGGAATGTCGAATATATTTCATTTTACTGGAAATGAAATTTAAACTTTGATATTCCCCCTTTTGTGTTAGGGAATGTGGAATTTATTTCATTTTGCAGGAAATGAAATTTAAACTTTGATATTTCCCCTTTTTGTGTTGTATACCAATTCGTCAACACGATGTAGATCAGGAACTAACATCTTTCTTGTAATGCAACAAAGTGTATTGTATTCTTGTCCCTTTGATCTATAGCTTAGATGTCCAATTATTGTAACTCGTAAGAGGTACCCCTGGCGTAAGCAACCCGCAGTGCATATTCTTTAAGGTCGTTTTTCCTATTTTATATGAAAAGTTATTGACCTTAGCAGAGCATCCTTGACGTGCAATATCTCCTAGTTCTATAAGTGTTTGGACACACATGATATATATTACTGAATCTTCATGTAATTTTTCACAAATTTACGATATTCCCACTTTTTACAATGGACCCTTCATATGAAATGAATAAGTAATTCTTAGTATACTCTATTTTTTTTTCATGGAGTGCAGTTTCATAGAAAGGACTTTGCCGACAGACCTTCTACTGCTCCCTACTAATTGGTTGTCATAAATAAATGTCTTCCTTACTGTGACGGAAATCATGTCTTCTCTTGTTAGTAACCAATCACAACCCTCGTTCAGAAGATTTGACAGGCTCCCCTTAAATCCAGTGGAGGCAGAGTTGCCGCATCTTTTCTGAATTCCAAGAATCTCGTCAGTCTCACTGTTTCATTTCGAAGATCACCAGGATTATGGCAACTATGAAATGTTGAGACGAGGGGACAGGACGGAATTGTCAGAGGTGTTTGTGTAGGAAGTCATAAATCTGTAAGTGGGTGTTCAAAGGAGCCACCGAACTCCACTCCTTGAAATAAAATAGAGTATACTGTCTATTAACCTTAATCTGAAGATGACAAAATGGAGCCATTACATAATTTCAAAAGTTTAAAATTTGTAATTTCTCGACGCGTTCAACGGCACTACTTCATGGCTCTCTATGTCATTAGACGTTCACCATTAATTTAATTGTATAATTGAGTATACTTTACAAGCAATTGGTGACGTTCTATTGTAATCTGAAAATGTCTTTAGCTGCAACTCTGCTGAATCCGACTGCGCAGCGTTCGTTCCATTTGCTCCATGGAAGCTAATGAAAGTAGAGTCTGCCATTTACTTCGCAGATACTCTTTGCACTAAAGTCTTCTTCTCCTTATGTCCCCTCATTCGTAACTATTCCGCTACCAATTGTCCCTAGCTCCGTATGTAGCTTCTTTTAAGAATGGGGACAGTTCGTGTATGCTGCACGATATGCTGTACAGACGAAAGAAACCTGCGCCTGTAATGTAGGCGGGTAAGGAGCTGAATTTGCTTTAACATTTATAAATATTTATATACCCGTGTTCATGTATGTAAGCTATGTATTTATTTACATTGCAAGTGGGCAAACACCCGGTGGCAGTGGTAACCTAATTACACACAAAAATAATACACAATACAAATAATACACAATAATGACATTAATATTAATACATAAAATAACCTAATTAATAAGTGAAACTAATATTCTATTACAATCCACTTATGTATAGGCCGTACGTAAGTTTCACATTAATACTGATAAACCCTTCACTTCACTCTCATCTCACTCATTGCACTGAACGTATTCCGAATCTCAGCGCTGAGCAATCTGATGGCATCACGGTGTTCCGAATTTCAACGATGACGTCACTGATGCTCCACCGGTGTCGCACCGGTTCCATCAGCTTGCAGAGGTGGTGGCAGTCTCCATCACTGAATCTGATTGCTTCTTGTATAGGGCGAGAATTAGCAGACGAATGACATCGTGCACTGTTGTGTCATGGCGGTGTGTTCTGCTTTAGTTCTGCTGTATTGTTTGTAATGAGCACAACGTAAAAACAATATGTTAATGGCTTATGAGCGAACATGGCAACGGACCGGTTATTACTACTGGTTCAAGAAATAAATTGTTTATGGTATCTTTTCTTTGAACGAGATGGGAGTACGAAAATTTCGCAAAATTTTGCTAGCGTAGCACAGACAACTTGTACAGTCGCCATGACAGCCATCGATCCTTCCAGCAGTTTTGTTCCTTATTTCGCTGCAACGTAACGTCATTGATGCCACCGGACCGGTGAGATTCGGAATACGCTGATAGCCATCGAACCTTCCAGCAGTTTTCTTCCTATTTCGCTGCAGCGTGACGTCATTGTTGTCCACCAGTCAGGTGAGATTCGGAATACGCTGACTGGCACATTTCGCTCACTGCACTGGCATTATGACACATTTCACTGGCACTTTAGAACACATTTTACTGACACTTAAAACACTTTTCATTGACACATATAACACATTTCACTGACACTAGAACATACACTATAAATTATCACTGATCGAAACTATTCACTGCCATTGTAAACAATAACTTCACTGACTCACCATGTTTCACTAGTACAATAGTTCAAATAAGACAAACAATTACACCCTTATTCATATTTATAAACAGAACTACATTAAACTGAGCATTTTCAGTCTAAGACCCTCCCACAAGCTATTTTAAAATGAGTTACAATTCAAACCAAGGGAATAACTCGTCATCCCAATCAAATACATGTCACCTTAAGTAATGTAACATCTCTTTTTTTTTAATTTACACCTTATACACAACTTTTTAATTTATTTTTAAATCCCCTTAATGAAGGACAGCCCCTCAAAAGACCGCTGCAGGTAGGTAAGTAGGTAGGTGATGCACTACGTGAGAAAATAACCTCGATATTCATTTCGATTACCACAAATTCCAGGATTGACCTCCGATTTTACTTCAAATAACTGATTGACATAGGAATGCATACCAAAAAAAATCTTGTATTTGTTTAATACAGACATTTGTTTAACAATAATTTGTTTCCCTCCTTAATTTATTTTCTCTTTCATTCTTATTTGGTATACAGCTATTTCTTCTTCGCCTCATTTTTATGTCATTTTATATTTCGTATTTCTCCGTACTGCTTTATTTTTTCCTCACTCATCCCCTTCCATAGCTACATCTCTCATTTCTTGTAATTGTGGCTTTTTTTTTCCTTCCTCATTTTCATTCTACATCAGTGTTTTACCTCGTATATATATATATATATATATATATATATATACGCATTTCTCTTTAGCTGTGGAATGGTCGGATTTTGACATTATGAGCGGACGTAGTATTACAGAAAAATTCAATTGCCATCCGATTCTCCCAAAGTCCAGCAAAATGATGTAAACCGATGATCGCTATGGAGTTCCGTTTCCAAAATTTATGCCTCCGCACTCGACCGAACTCCTGTTAAATACGAGACCCTTCCTCTAACAATAAGGACGACCGACTGTACTTTATGATGCAATGTATAATGGGCCATTGGTTACTGGACGTTACTCGGCTGCAGAAATATGTACTTCCCATTCGTTTCGTTCACTGCAGTGACTTTACAAACTCTGTGCTTGCAACGGAACAGTAATATGTGGTCTTCAATACATTTTAATCGTCAGCAATAGTAAAACTATCATTCAAAGTTAATTAAAAACATATTTCACTGTTAATTAAAAGACATGTGTCATATATTATCTAATTTATTAATAAATTTAATTAAAATATGCAGTTATCGTCTCCAAAGTACAGAATTAGCCGTAAGCAGTGTCATTAATTTCAAGGGGTTAAGGCTCATTCACAATGAAAATTAAACAAAACGTAGCATAAATACAAACGTTTGCAGTCAGGTTACCGAATAGGATCATTCACAATCATTCACGTAAACACTAACATTAACATTACTGTTAAGGCCCATTCACAATGAAAATTAAACATAACTGTATCATAAACACAGAAGATTGCGGCCACATTCACAATGATTCACAAAAACACTGACATTAACATTGCCGTTAGACGTTAACATAAAATTCTGCGAAATCCAAACTTTAATGCTTATGCTTACGTGATTTGCAAGCAGCACACAATCGTGGAGCGCTGAAGTATACGACAAAATATGAGGAAATGGCGTCGTTGTTATGTTTCCATGGCTACCAAGTATCTTAGCGGTTATGTTTATGTCCTCATCATGAATGATGTGATTTTACCGTAACGTTTATATTCTTAAGTTAACGCTTACGTTATGTTTAGTTTTCATTGTGAATGGGTCTTTAGACGTTAACATGAAAGTTTGCAAACTCCAAACTTTTATGTTTATGCTTACGTGATTTGGAAACATCGCACAATCAGAGAACGTATTTTGATTGTTTAATAGGCTTTACCTAGAAGCTACATTTCGATCTATTGAGTGTGACGATAGCTAGGCGCGGCCTAATATGGAATCCTTTGACGAGAAATTTATTATTTTGTATCAAGAGAACTCATGTAGGCCTATATACCATAAGAAATATAAAATATAACTATAATACACTAGCGGATAACATATGAAGAAATATCGTACAGGAAATGAATAAATTCTGAAATCTATACTAATAATAAATCTGCAGCCGAAATTTTTCAGGTAATTTTCGATTTTCCAAAAATAATTGGTCATAACATATATAATTAACCACCCTGAAACCGAAAATCGCTTTTTTGAAATTTTTGTTTGTATGTCTGTCTGTCTGTCTGTATGTTTGTTGCCTTTTCACGCGATAATGGCTGAACGGATTTCGATGAAAATTGGAATATAAATTACGTTCGTTATAACTTAGATTATAGGCTATATGATATTCAAAATACATTATTTAAAAGGGGAGTTATAAGGGGGTCTGAATGAAATAAATCGAAATATCTCGCTTATTATTGATTTTTGTGAAATATGTTACATAACAAAAGTTTCTTTAAAAATGATGTCTGATAAGTTTTATTCTCTCAAAAATTTTTATAGGACTGATATTTAATGAGATAAATGAGTTTTAAAATTAAAATAACTGCCATCTAAGGCGGTGTATTGAAATAAAAAACTAATGACTTCGTCTATAAGGGGCCTTGGACACAACACTCGAAAGCTATGAAACATAGCCTACAGACAATGTTTCTGTGTTTGTATGAAGCTAAATTAACTGATTTGTATAAATAATTATTAGTTCATCATTGGAAAGTGTAGTTTCTCTGGATGGACATAATGCTATAATGTTATTACAGTAACTAGTGAGTGAATCGAGGACAGGTAAGATTAAAATAGCTTCTTATGCACAGAAAACTTGATAGGTTATTCTGTATATTCATTTCCTGTATTTCTTATAATAATGTTTATGAACATATTCATTTTTATCTCAGAGAATTAACGAACAACGAGAGTGTATTGATTTAGTATGCAGTAACAGTACGTTAGCTTAGTAATCCATTATTTTATAATTCAAATTTTAACTATGCTCAATTGAATCGTGTTAAAATACATAAAATACATATGCAATAAATGCAATGCAAAAAAATTGGGTAATGAGCCAAGGAGATTATGTTGCGCTGTTGTAAAATTTGTTCCTCCTGAGATTCAAGAGCTCCCACAAGAAATTAAAAACTTTCTAATTCGAGTACATCCGTTATCAACACACTTTTTCATAATATAATATAAACATAATAATAAATCTGTAGCCAAAATGTTTCTGTTAATTTTCGCTTTTCCAAAAATAATTGGTAATAAGAATTAAGAAACATGTTAAAGGAATTGTCATTGCACCAAATGAGTGGTCTCTGGATCAAAATGATCGCATTTTAATATTTTAAATACAATTTAAATTAAGTAACATATTAAACGATTTATCCTTCTATCAAACACGAATGTTCCCTGGATCAAATGTCCTATTTTAATTATGTAATTACTTTATATTTATTTCTAACGGGTGCAGCGGAGCGCACGGGTACGGCTAGTATAAATTAATAATTTAACAATGAAATGTAAGCTAATTTTGTATATATGTATAATATATAAATGGTGTAAGTACATTAAATATAAATTCTGAAAGTAGATATATCAATAATCTTATTGCTAATATTTATAGCTTAAAATATTGGTGTTTTATACGCTAATACTTGGATGCAGTTTGTATCGTTTCAATATTAAATTCAACAAATAAAGTGCTACCTCTTTTCTGGGAGGAAAAAATCTGTGCTACTCTTGCGTGGTTAAACAGATTGACTAAGTAAATGGCTTTTTAAGAAACCCGGGGATTCATTACCGAGCTAACATAATCCCTCCATCGGACCTTATTCTGGGCAAAGTTAACCTAGTCCTCAGCATCACAATCCACCTCCCTCAAATCCTTTGTACATCATAAAATCATCTACTCTTATTTCCTGTAAGAGGTTATAAAAGTCTCCCTGTTGAATTTTCCTCTGATTCAATGTATGCACCCACCATCGTTTACATACGATTTTAAGTATCAAAATTTATATAATGAAGCCATTGTAGTTAGTGGAAACATAAATTGAACAACTACATTATCAGTCATTATTGTGCAATTCTCCAAGTTTATGTATAATAGGCACTCTTATTTTGTGCATTCGGTATCTTTAATTCCCACACACGTTAATTAAATATGTTTACGTTAATACTGCATTGTGAATTATGCCTGGCTTCTTATGTTTGTGACATAGGTTTATGTGCTTCTGTTTGTGTTTAATTTTCATTGTGAATGGGCTTTTATTCCTTGAGATATTTGAAACAGAAGCTTTAATAAAATTTTGCTCATTTTTGCTTCTTTCTAGATAAAAAAAAAATATTTTTTTTGTGAAACATTCCATAGCATATTTTGGAAAAGTCATTGACTTAATTCCCAACAAGCTCAGTCAATTTAGAGAGCAGTGTATTATGATAATAATTGATTAAATGATTTTATTTTTGTTCTTTAAATGTGCAGGAATTTGTTCCGAACAAATGCAAAATTCTTTTGTGCGAGATCGTGCGTATTTGCTTGGTTTCCGCATAAAACCAATCCGCGGAAAGTCTAAAATTCTACATTCAGTATTCCCAACCTAACACACATAACAATTTCCCTCTTCTTACCGCTTAAGTGACATATTGATTTTACTGCTTTAGGCTTCTAACATATTATTTTTAGAGACGTTCAATATAGTAATAATTATAAATTGGAAACTTACCACTGTAATTTCACCTAAATTGCACTGTTAATTATTGTTTTTAAATATTTGCAAAAATTAAGTAAGCTCTACAACTCCACTAAAGTTACTGCATGCGTGATGCATGTATAATTAAGGAAGCCGTTTGTTTTAAGTTCGCATTTATAGACTGGGGGAAAAAAAGACAGACGTATATCACGGCCTGCTGGAGTATAGTAAACACAGAAAACATTTTAATGCAACAATGTTGAAGATAGATATCTTTGTTTTGCAAATTTGTCGTCACTGAACAGAAACCAAGATGGAGATTTCATTGCAACTAATTAGAAATTCCTCTTTCAGGTATGTAATAAACGATCTTCGCACAAACAATGTACGATACACGAGCGGTATATTTTCTTTCATTTCTCGGAAATTAAAAAAGCTCAACTACGTTTCGCTTTTTCAAATTTTTCCTCGAACATGAAAACTTCAACATACAGCTCTTGTAACGCATATTAGTATTGCCGAACGAAAAGTTACATTTGTTAGTTGTGAACACTGTAACAAATTTTACAGATATTTCTGAGATCAGAGGATATTCTTTTCCTCTTGCAAACCAAAGGTCTATTAAATCTCTCCTCTTGATCACTTGCCTCAGACTTACATCGCACATATTTTAGGGCACAGAATATGAAATAATCGTGAGTTCCTAGCTGTAGATTTATTGAAGATGGCAATCCTCACTGCCTAATTAAAAACTGTCTTCAGATTAACCGACATAGCCTTGCGATGAATATTACAATGTACAGATTTAGCGGATTGAGCAGTGTTTTTATATCACGGGTTTAAAAAGTAAGTTTAGTTAAAAATTTAATCCCCCCCGTTGTACTGAATTTATTAAGTGCTAACCTATATGTTTTATTGGATATAATTGAATTAACGTTAACTGGATCTGGTGAAACTGACCAACATTTAGAAACTTTGAAAAACACATTATTAAAATCGTTTTACTTACTTGGTCTGAGTTTTTAATTGTCTGAAACTTTATAAACAGCTATATATACAGGGTGATTCACGAGGATTTACCGTCCCTTACGGAGCTTATTTCTGAAGACATTCTGAGCAAATAATGTCATATAAACATTTGTCCTAATCTCAATATTTTCAGAGTTACATTACATTCAAGTTCTTAGTTTAATTGTAAAAGAATATTACAAATAGAGAATGAACTATTCACAAGTATAATTTCTTTAATTGACTAGTGTTATGAAGCTAAAAATGTGTTGTTAATTGCTATGTACAGAGTTTGTTTTTCAAATTTTAACTGGACTGTCATTGGACTTATGTTTGGTGCGCGAGGAACAATTCCCAAGTTTACATTGGAGATCCTCAGAAAATTAAAGGTTCCCGATAAGACTCTTCAGACAATTGCATCAACCATTTTAAAATCTTCATTGAACATCATCAATCACCATCTCTATTCATCTTTATAATATTCAATGTATATTTTATTTTTAATAAATGTTTATCGTTTTGATAGCTACCAAATCTTGTCGCAGAATATTCTTTTTTAAAATTTAATTATGTATTTTTAACAATAATTTACATTTTCTTTTTTATTCATTTGAATTGATTAGGATGCCGATATTTTAAATCCAAGATTTGGACGGCTATCATTTCTATTGTATTCTCTCTACATCATTCTTACACACTTAGGCTATCACAAAAATTTAAAAAAATCATACGACGTTAGGAACTTGATTCTTTACAGTTTAATTATGCATCTTAATGTACAGTCTTAAAGAATTTACAAGAGTGGCGTGATTTTTAACAATTGTTGTGATAAATTCGTTAGAAAATTTTAATTTTGTAGTTTAAAATCGGAAAAGAATTCTGTACTATGTAATCACAACACTTTTTAGCTTCAGAATACTAGCTATTTAAAGAAATGATACTCCTGAATAGTTCATTCTTTATCTGTAAAATTATTTTACCCTAAAAACTAAAGAATAATGGTACTTTACAATTTTACATATTAGAACACATTTTTACGTGACACTTTTTGCTCAAAATGTCTTCGGAAATAAGTTCCGTAAGTGGCGGTAAATCCTTGTGAATCACCCTGTATATATTTATGCCAATTCATATTTTTACTTCACACTGCAAATATACCAGCCAGCGGTGGCTCACGTATCAGAAGTGGTATGCTTAGGCTACCATAGGTTGAGAACCGCTGGCATGTAACGTAAGCGTTTATATTCTTCATCTTATACTGGGTGGTCATTTCAAAGTGTGTCATGACGTCACTGTTGTTGGGTCACCGATTTCAAGTGAGTTTCAGCTTATATGTCAGAGAAGTTGCCTATTTTTAAGGCGTTCTTCAATCTGAACTTGAGAACGTGTATGGTATAACTTGAACGTCGTAGCAACAGAAGGCGGTCTGTACGATCTGTGTGCTACCATAACCTCTTTCGAACTGTGTTTTGCGCCGGCAAGTCGTACGCAGGGTATTTGTATCATCGGTTGCGTACGGTAACATTCCACAACACAAATCAAATGCTCCGTGTCCATGTTGACCGTCGAAGTTAGTAATGTCAACAAATACGTAAGTAATCGCCTTAACCCTCTCCCCATATCCCGACAGTACGTGTTTCCAAACAGTTCACATTCCTGCCACTACCGGCATTACCGCACGTATCGGTACGTACTCTTCAGAATGAACGCCGTACTTGCTAGGCAACTTCTCTGCCTCATAGGTTATACACCTCTGCGGAAGTGTAGGAAGATTGAATTCTCTAGGCTCATCGGCTAGCCACATGACGGCATACAGCGATCCATGACACACTTTGAACTGAACAGCCAGTACAGTTTCAGTTGCTAGAAATTGGAACCCGCTACCGAGTGATATAAGGGGTTGTTGGACAATAACTTCATTTAGGTTAAAATTGCATAAATTCTTACTTAACAAATTAATTGCTGATTAATATGAAACTAACATCTGTCCATTCTTATTATTACCATTAATTTCTCTAAAATAGATTTACAAAACCTCTAATGGCAATTACATTAATATTATCATTATAGAAATATATTTTAAATTTATATATATTTTTTTTTCTCCCTGTAACATAGTTCTAGTAAGCTTATATTAAATTAATTTTCATCATTTTACTAGCTATCTCAAATCTGAAATTATTTATAACTGATTGAATTAAATTAGCTCATAAATTAAGTTCCTACTTTACCTTATAGGTTTATCTAAATTTAAATAAATATGTAGTCTACTAGTCGTTAAAACTTAAATGAAGAATGTTGCTGGAGAACCTTTTAAGTGTAGTGTAAATATTCGTAATTTAAATGTGTATTGTATTGATTAAGGCTGGTTGAGTGGAAGAGAAGGCTTTATGGCCTTAACTCTGCCAGCGAAAATAAAACATTATTAGAGCAATTCCACGAAAATGTCATACTGAGATGAACTTCTTGAAATTGATGTAGGACTATTTTTGTTGAAGAAAATATCTTTCTTTATACTTTAAATTGCATTATTTCTTAAGATAATGTTTAAAATACTCTTTCATTTAGTTTATAACTTGCTGCATATCTTGTCATATTCCAAACACTTAAAAAAACACGTTATGTTCGTACTTATGTTTCGTGTCACAATTTGGACATGTAAATTTGTTTTATTTCGAGCCGTCTTTTTTGTAGATTATATTTTGGTCATTCCTTGAAGTAAATATGAAATTAGTTGAAGTATCCTAAGATCCTAAATAACTTAAAATCATTATAATTATTTGTACTGTAAGTTACGGTCACTCCGTCACAAGAAACATACAAAAACTCTTCCACACAGCACAATAATTGACAGATTAAAATTTCCTTTGGTATTCTGCGTTATTACTACATGACCAATAAAAACGTATTAGAACATTTTCTTCTAAAGTGATTTCGTTTTCCGCAGCGGCATTGTGAGTGACTGACATGTCGCGCTCTCAGCTGTTATGCTGTTCATTCTCACAGCGTACTTGGTTACTTGGAAGGCCTTGGTGAAGTTACACGTGAACTGGTGTTAAGTGTGCAGTAATTACACCTGAAAAGAGCAAAATGAGATTCAGGCAACTCATTGGAGCAATAAGCAAGTCTCAATATTGACTGCTGTTGCCTGGTTTAGACAGGAAGGTGACAGGGAAGTTCAGAAGAAATCCTCTGCATTAATGTCAGATTATGTAGCACATGACAAATATGCAGTGTATGTTTGTCTACGAAAAGTGTTTTCGGAAATTTTGGTGATTCTTCCGAACATTGAGGTAGTAAAAATATTTTTAGATGGAGCAGCGAGTCATTTTAAACAGAAGTATACATTGAGCAATGTGACATTGCTTGCTCGCATATTTGGATTTAACATAGAATGGAACTTCTTTCAGTCATATCATGGCAAAGGGCCCGTGGATGCGATTGGAGGCCAAGTAAAAAGGATAATAATAATAATAATAATAATAATAATAATAATAATAATAATAATAATGTTTTATTTTCGCTGGCAGAGTTAAGGCCATAAGGCCTTCTCTTCCACTCAACCAGCCTTAATCAATACAATACATAAATTTAAATTACAAATATTTGCACTACACTTAAAAGGTTCTCCAGCAATATTCTTCACTACATATTTATTTAAATTTAGATAAATCTATAAGGTAAAGTAGTAACTTAATTTATGAGCTAATTTAATTTAATGAATTATAATTAATTTAATATTTGAAATAGCTAGTAAAATGATGAAAATTAATTTAATATAAGCTTACTAGGACTATGTTACAGGGAGAATATATATATTTCTATTTCTATAATGAGAATATTAATGTAATGCCGTTAGAGGTTTTGTAAATCTATTTAGAGAAATTAATGATAATAATAATAATAATAATAATAATAATAATAATAATAATAATAATAATAAGAATGGACAGATGTTAGTTTCATTATAAGTAACAAATATTAATCAGCAATTAATCTGTTAAGTAAGAATTTATGTAATTTTGACCTAAATGAAGTTATTGTCCAACAGCCCCTTACATCACTCGGAAGCGAGTTCCAATTTCTAGCAACTGAAACTGTATAGGATGAAGAATATAAAGATGTCTTGTGGTAGGGTATAATGAGTAAATTGTTATGATGAGATCTTGTACTTAGCTGATGATATGACAGAATTTTGTAACATTGTGAGCAATAAAAAATTCCAAATTATTGTTCAGGAGGTAGCACAGATTGAGATAGACAGTATCTCGAAAAACGATTTGAACATCTTGCACCTATACTCATGGAGATCATTACGTGAAAGTGTTAGATCCCTATGTCATAGAATATGCATAACTGTCTTGTGAACAATCAGTGCGAAAGATCCACAGGTTCCGTTTGTGAAAAGAAACTAAAGTTTGTTCAGATAACAAGTGACATATTGACAGTGTTCGTGCAGTACATACTTGTTAGACTAAATAAGTGAGTCAACGAGTGCCGTGGAGTGCTTCTCGTGTTTAATTCCAATGGTTCAAATTCAATCTAAAAGAAGAACTCAACATTCTAATCTATTATTATGAACATAATATATAACAGCCATAGGCATGGGAAATATGAACTGTGATCTGCGTCACCTTATCGTAATCGATAAGGAGGTCAGTGCAAGATTATTAGGAACGCGCTTGAATAACGTAACATACTGTCTTCGCTGGGGAGTTGATGCCATATAGAGTGATAAGCGCTGTCAAGGTTTCTGTGACACTCTTATAGTCCTAAAATTAAACACCAATGCGTATGGCTGTTATATACAGTATTTAATCATAGAGAAAGAACTATGTATGTTATTAAGTATGCCTATGTAATACTTGTATCCGCATTAATTTGTGTCATTTAAGATGCATGGTTAAGCAACTTAATTTTTGTATTTTGGAAAACATATTATTAATTTAAATTAATCGTTACGTTAATTTACTACTTATCAAGTTTCATATTATTTTGTACTATTTACGGTTCCGTAAGTGCAACTTTATTTAAAAATTCAGAGATGTCAGTCAGTTACAGAATGAGGTCAGTGAGTTACACATCACTTTTTCGGCCATACCCCCATTACTAATCGTGGTTTGGAGGTCGTTTTCAACTTAAATTGAAGATTTCAATTTCCTTTCCGAACTATATTTTGCAAAATTGTAATAGGAATGACAATTCAGAGAAATCTGTGGAGAAACATGTTCACCCGAAGAGACAGTTGACATTTATGTCAGTCAGTTACACACACTTTGGACGTAAATAAATAGTATACTTTTTCTATTAAAGACGTTTATTTTTATATGTATCTTAAGTGTACACTTTCATCTATCAAATCCTGCGGTCACACAGTCTAAGTTCAACCCATTATGTACAATTTAGGCAGACATTTTGCTGTCAAAGTGTGCTGTAAATGTCAGTCTGTTACACGTGGAATTGCTCATTATTATTATTATTATTATTATTATTATTATTATTATTATTATTATTGTTATTGTTATTATTGTTATTTCCAGGCGACCAAAATCGAATGACGTCAGTGTAAGATCAATTCACGAAATTATTTCATGTTTTCTTCAAATATAGGTCGAATACACGTCAAAATATTTGTCGTACAACACTTTCTCAGTACATTTTCTGTTACACCATTGTAGTTAGTTGGAAGGAATACAGTGTAACTTATTCTCTTCGTCTTTATAATAGATATCACAAAGATATTTCTATACAAAATATATAAAAAGGTCTGTTAGAGGTTTTCGCTTCATTTCACATATACGTAGGCCTATACATAATCGTGAAGCAGGTTTGTTTGCATATTCTTTTTTCCTCATTGTTAGCGTGTACGCTTGTAATTTGAGCAATGAGAAGTTAAGTAGAAAGAACGAGCGAAGGCCCTGAAGCTTTCCCTTCTCATCTTCGCGACGGCTTTCACTTATCTTTCGTTTAAATGCGCGCTCTCTAATTGGGAGCCTAGCGAACACAAGGCATGGGAGCCGAGGGAGATGTAATGACGGGGCCAATACCGGCTATATACACACGCGCACGCATCATTAACACGGGCTGTTAAACGATATGCACGCTCATGCTGTCTAAATACAACACACAGTAAATACGGAAACTACAGTGGACTCTTTGTAAATCGAAAATTTGGGTGTATATGTGTATGTACACCCACAAAACGCAAAAAATGATGAAAAATTAGACGTAAGACAAAACATAACCACAAAAAACCGAAGAATACAACACAAACACAAGAACACAAAAAATATATCACACTAACATACGAAAACAAAAACACGCATAAAAATTTACAGAAGTAAAATAAAAACAATTTTAAAATAATTTAAGCCACTTTCGCCCAAGACATATACGAAATTTTCATGTAAATTATTACGCCTATTTTACATCGCACACCCAGTAAAATAGTGTCGTAAGACGAAAACCACATATTACTTTCGTAAATTATTTCCAGTGCTGTTTTACTAGTCGGAGGTATGACATTCTAATATTAAAATAGCATATTATCTATAGGCCTACTCATATTATCTAAGGTTTTGGTACCTATTTATTCAAATACTTTTACACCAGTATTTTACTAGAAAATATCATATCTTTACAAATCACAATTTTCGAGCTACGGCGCTATTTTACTGGGAAGTATCATAGCCAAATTCAATAAAGCCAGTGTACAAACTAAGGGAGTTTTGAAACTTTTTATCAGTGTATTGTATTTTCACTCACATCTCCCCTTAACATGTGGCATGCGTTCCCTAAACTTTAATACCCATTTTCTACAGTTTACATCTTTCTAAAATTTAGGAACGTTTTCTAGGAAACTATTTCAAATTAAATAATGAAATTTTGGGTACCTTTAATTACACTAGCCTGCGAATTTCAACTTTGTGTTTGTTGCCTGAAGTAAATAATGTGATTTTATATAATGTCGATGTGCTGAATCCGAATTTTCAATCCGTTTGCTTCTAGCACGTCAGGTTTGTTTGCAAAATCACTTTAAATATATTTTATAATTACGTGAATTTCATCACAAACTTTTCCATTTCACTTTTTTATTTCAAATTCAAAAACAATATTTGAAAGACACAACTTGCTGCAATTATGTGTATGGTTGTTCATACATGTCACTAGAGTGTTTTTGCTTTGTTTTGTCTTGTTTACTTCACTATTGGATGTATAAATTAGCACAATGTATCACATAAAAAATTACACCACTTGCTTCTTAGTTGAGGAAGTCCTCCTGCTCCTCTTTCTTTTATGTTTGTCTTCAGGTATTTTACGCTTTAACATCCAACAATAATGAGGATGCATACTGATGCTCCATCGTCCCTGGTATCTCCTTTCGAACTCCTGCAGATCCTTGTGAAATCGTTCACCTTGCTCTTCGCTCAAAAATCCTAGTTTTCGGGGAAATACTCTAGGTGAGAAAACAGAAAATGAATTTTGATACTCATGTTACAACCAAGTTCCTTGTATGCTTCAAGCATGTTAGCCACAATGTTTCGGTAATTAGGACCCTTGTTGTTACCAAGAAATTTTAAAACAAATTCACAGAAAGATATTCATGCTGCGTTCCCCTTTTCATCCACAGTGTTTTTAAATGCTGCATCAGACATCTGTTTTCTTTAGTCAGGACCATTAAATATATCTTCTTTTAATTTGCTTCAGATACTAGTGGAAATTTCTCACATATGTATTTGAAACAATCTCTTTCCTTATTTAAAGCCACGTTCTGCAGCACCCGACTCTGGTAGATAGTCACTATCACTCGTCACAATTTCCCTCACCACTACATCAGACTCAGATGAAAACTATTCAAGATTTTCTAGTCGCACAGTGATTGGTACATCAGGCCCATGGGGTACAGGTATAATGGTTGACCGAAAAACTGGATACACGATATGCTTCTTATTTTTAGAATCGTACCCCTTCACATCACACGAACAGAAGTAGCAGTCATTACTATGGTTCGACTGCTCTCTCCAAACCATAGGTACTTCAAAAGATAGCAACAGTCTTCTGCCGTTGATCCAATGACGAAGTTCTTCAATGCATACTCTACATAACTTTGTGTGGTGTCCAAGCTTTACTTTGGTCTCCAAGTTTGATTCCAAAATAGGCATGGTATGACTTTTTCACAAAATCTGTAAAATTACGCCTCTGCTTAGGCAATGTGTATATCCTACATAAGTTATATAACAAAAATGGTCTGGATTATTTATACATTCTCGATGCGACATGGTAAATACTTTCTTACTGAACTAAAAACTCTCAACTTTCTACTCCACAATAAAGCTTCAAAAACTGATTTCGTTTCGTTTCCAGGTGAAACACAAACTATTGAAATGTGAGAGGAACTATAAGAGTTGAGTTGAGTCTCTCACCAAGGTGTATGGCTGACATTTCTATCTCCCACAAATAAAGATAATGGCAAGGTTGCACGTTATTTCACCCTAACTTCCTTATACGCTTGCACCCTCTGTCTGCTAAGAAACATCTGTTATCCTTGATTTTCAATATAAACATCTTAAAAATATGTTGAATAGAATTGGTTTTCATATCTTAACATACTAAAACTACAGTTGTTAAAGTATTATAGTTTAAATAATTACGCTATAAATTGACGTAATATATTATAAGAAAATTAAAATAACAAAAAACTGGTACGTGATAGGAACTTTCTGGCTTCGAATTTGACTTCAGCATGCTAAAAATACTCTAAAAACATTCAAACTTTGGAGGCAGTAATTTCATCGCAGACTAGTGTTATTTTATGCTCGACCATGCCGAAATGTAGTAATTATACACCTGGTAGCAGCCCTTTAATGGACCTCATTAAAGTACACCTATTCATTAAAGTTCAGGTGTTCCTCCAATCAGAAAATACCATTATAGCAATATGAAAGGGCAATTATCGATTATTCTCGGATATGCAATCGAAAGACAACAATAAATCAATAAATCACCTATACTTGAAATAAAGTCAGTTCTGTTGCTATAATAATTAGTGTTAATTGTAAATAATATTCAAATAAATTCAATTTGTTATCTCGTTTTCCAATGTCTAATTCAATTTCTAGGTTATATCAAGATTAATGTTTATTTTACTCTCTAGTTTATATCAAGGTCAATGTCGACATTTGTTTCTCGGAAAAAATCAATACCTTCGCGTCTGCGCACATCTCACAATTTACGAGGTATTGCACAAAATCAGTTCCGCTCCTCAGCCAGATAAGAATAACATGAATACTTATGAATAATTTCAAGTTAGAAATATGGTCGAGCATTAAGGTCGTATGAAACTTGCCTATAATGGTAATTAAGACGCTCGTATGAAAATTATGAAACTCGCGTCTTAATTACTACCATTATAGGCTCGTTGCATAATGTACTATAATAGTAACCTACAAACTTTCCTATTAACAAATTATTTTTATGTCAATAACAGATCTTTTTTATGTGTCAATATAAAGTACTTTCCTTGGATAAATTAGTAAAAGTATATATTTAATAATGTCAGGTTAGGTTACGTCGGTTTTATAACTAGACTTCCTGTAATGCTACGATATTGTAATTAAGAGATAAGACATAAATTCACTTTAAATAATCATACCAAATTTGAAAATTTAGCTCGAAAACTTCGGGATCTGAGCTCAAGTAACTACAACAGTGTCTTTGGATAGATGTATCCCATTAAGTTGAATGACCTACGTTGAGATCTGACTCAATAGATGTTGCAAGTATCGGTATTATGATACAAAGCTGACTGTCTCACTACTGATGTATCGATTTCAGCTAATATCGTTGCCTATATCAATCACGTGTGTGAAACTTCGATACGAAACTCATGTAACTGATACCATTATCTCGATGTTGCTGCGTGTAGACCCTTTTGTGTGTCTCTTGCAGCTTATTATCTTCATGTCGACAGATCGATATTTTGGGCGGAATTTTTAAAATGTATGCCTATACGTTATATCCATATTTAGAGAGTTTTTAATTTAAAGACTGTTCAGATCGCGGGCGTATCAAAGGCGGGAATTACCAGGTTTGAACACCCCGCTCTTGAAATTAAGAAAGGACGTATTTAGATTTGAGTATTCTTAATCTATAATAAATGCAAACAAGACGAAGACCATGGTTGTCGCAAGAAGAATAAAGAAAGTAAATTTGAGAATTCTGAATGAAGCATTATAGTAAGTGTACAAATTCAAATATTTATTTATTTATTTATTTATTTATTTATTTATTTATTTTTATTTATTTATTTATTTATTTATTTATTTATTTATTTATTTATTTTTCTGATGTAGTTAAGGCCATCGGGCCTTCTCTTTCACAACACAAGGAATACAAATACAATACTTGGGATGTACTATAAGCAGTAATATGAGCTGCTGCCAGAAAGTCAAAGGGAGGATAACAAAGGCAAAGGAAGCTTTTAATAGAAAAAAGAGCATTTTCTGGTGACCTCTGGACAAAGAACTAAGGAAGAGACTAGTGAAATGCTTTGTGTGCACAATTAACACAACACACATGAGGAGCCTATCACCTATTTTGATCACCTAGTTTACAACCGAAATATAATCCGTAAGCCTTTTCTATTATTGGTATTATTCTCTGTCTATTAGATTTAACTGTATATTAACCACACACATGTAGCACACATTGTCATGATCACAAATATACTTGCGCGACATATTTAACTCTATGTTCTAGTACTTTAATTTAAGGGGTTAGGTACAGCTTACAGCAGTAAACGTTTGGAAATATTCAATATTTTTTCCTTCATTACTGTATCTTATACAATAATAAAAATTAGTATGTGTAAAACACTGTCCTTCTACTGTATAAAAAAAAATATTTTTACGATTTAAAAAAAATTATTTTTATTTATTTTATTTATTTTTTTTTCAAAATTCAATTCACTGTGCAGTGATGAAACGTTTCCCACATAACTTAAAAGTATGCAATATTCTATGATTAATTTTTTGTGCGTATTTATGCATGTCATATCTACAATATGATGCAAGATCACTTCTCTACCTTTGATAGATTGTCTGATAAAAAATAAATTTATTTTTAAAAGTGGTCAAATATCAGTATTTTCTTCTAACACAATATTAAAAAAATATATTTATTCAGGAATGTAGTTGGAAGAGCATGATATTGTAAACATGAGTTTCAGCAATAAAATAAAAAAGAGGGAATATGAAAATGTTAACAAGTTTATGAGTTATGAGGGAAACGCTTCATCACTGCACAGTGAACTGCCACCATCATTAAGTTTGAAAAATAAATATAAATAATTTTTTTAATTGCAAAAATATTTTTTCATATACTAGAAGGACAGAGTTTTACACATACCAATTTCCATTATTATATAATGTAAGTAATGGAGGAAAAAAATGTTGAATATTTCCAAACATTTTACCGCTGTAAGCTGTACCTAACCCCTTAATATATCAATATAAACACAATAGTAATATACGTTACAAGAGCGGTATGTTGACGTTTTCATGTTTGAGGAAAAGATTGAAAAAGCGAAACGTAGTTGAGCTTTTTAATTTCCGAGAACATGAAAACAAACATACCGCTCGTGTATCGTACATTATTTTGTGCGAAGATCGTTTATTACATACCTGAAATACGAATTTCTAATTAGTTGCAATGAAATCTCCATCTTGGTTTCTGTTTAATGACGGCAACTTCGGAAAACCAAAATATCTTTCTTCAACATTGTTGCTATAAAATGTTTTCTGTGTTTACTATACTCCAGCAGGTCGTGATATACGTCTGTCTTTTTTTTTCCCCCCAGTCTATAAATGCGAACTTAAAACAAACGGTAAGGTTATGTAATGATTTATTTTTCATTTTAATATTTTAACAATATTATTTATATAACATATTGTAGTAATAATATCGGCATCTGGAATCTTGTTGATTTTTTCACGGCTTCCTTAATGTTACTTGTATCAGGAATGCAATAAGTTTCGTGGAGTAGTAGACTTTACTTATTTTTTGCAATTATTTAAAAACAATAATTAATATTGCAATTTAGGTGAAATTGCAGTGGTAAGTTTCCAATTTATAATTATTACTATGTTAAACGTCTCTAAAAATAATGTGTTAAAAGCCTAAAGCAGTAAAATGAATGTCACGCTTAAGCGGTAAGAAGAAGGAAATTGTTATGTGTGTTACGTTGGGAATACTGAATGTGGTATTTCACACTTACCGCGTATTGGTTCTGTGCGGAAAACAAGCAAATACGCACGATCTCGCACAAAAATAATATATACACTACACTACACACAAAGCTAAATGATAACTTTTTATCACACTTATTTACAGTAGTAAAAGTACAAGTGACTCAGTATGATAACAAGGGGCTGAAGAAATTTCTCTGGGGTGGTCTTTACCTTGGGACTGGTGCAATAAACAAGATAAGGAGCGAAGATATATTAAGTTAAAGGATAATTTGGAGGGAATTTTGTATCATAACATTAATGTGTTATGTTGAGATTCTGGCTGATTTTTACGTACATCTATTATCAAGCAGTACATCTCACTTAACGATAGGGGGAGACTCGTCTAATTTGGCAACATTTTATATTTTGACACAGTTTGTAGTTACATATTCTGAAATTAAATATTCCTCTATTATGGAATGTGTTTAAACATTAAATCCCAACAAACCTCTGAAAGAAAATTCTACAAATCTAAATTACTTTACACATAACACACTAATAAATAACAAATTACATGTTTCCAGATTTGGTACTTCATCAGGATAATTTGGCAATAGTACAGGGGTAATTTGTCAATACGATTAAAAAATAAAATTTTCAAAATAAAACAGTGGTACCAGGTTTATAAGACTTAATTTACTGGGACAAGAAATCACTAAATATCATAAACACAAAACAAAACCAAAAACAAAAATTGAATGGATTTTTCGACCACTCTTATTAATTTTATTGAAGGGTTGTCTTCTAATTTCTGTTGTCTATAGCCCAAACCCAAGTTCTTGCATTTTGATTACATATGTCACCAGTTTTTGCTCTTCCTCAAAGGTTAGAGCTAGAGGTCTTCCTTTTTTGGGAATGACAAAGTCATCGGGTCCTGGGAATGCATACAGAATCCTCTTTAAGTTGTTAAAGGGCACATTGTACTTCTTAGAAGCCCTATAAGTCGACCATCTAACTTTCAAAACACTCCCAACCGCAGCCCGCAAATCATCTTTGGAATATTTTTCAGAATAATGTCCTCGTTCCCTTGGCATATCTGCAACACACCACACACAGTGCTGCATTGAAGTCTGTAAAAATCCCTCATACGTCCGTATTCTTAAATGTTATGAACGAGTACACATTCTTGTTCAAAGATAGCAGCAATATACTGTATCAATATAAAGGAAAATGGCTAATTCACACTACCCTGGAGAAGACATTTTTTGCTAAGAAGAACATAAAACGAGCTAAGGCCTGATGAGTGAGTACAGACAATATTAATTATATAAATGGCTTACCTTATAATATGGAATCTCAACTTTTGATATGTAATGCACAAACAAACGTAGGTAATGAACAACACTTTTCTTCCGTCTTTGTATACTTACGTCCACACAACCACCACGTCAACAGGAAGTATTCAACACTTCTTTCTGTTAGTAACAATATCTGCCACTATAATGCGGATTTGAATGAAACGAAAACTAAAAGTACACTCAGATGTTGTACTCTATGATCGTGTCATTGAACTTCTTAAAACTCTAGAGGAAATTTGGTAATAGAAGAAATACAAGAATATTGCCAAATTTCCCATATTGCCAAATTTGTAGACTTTCCCCTATGTGTCAGAGGAAGAAAACCCTACCCCATTATCTCCTGGCCTAGTTGCCTCATAAGTGGTGCCTTCTTGATATCACTTGTGGGGTTCAGACCTGTCTTCGGACAGTTGACTAAACAACAAGATAAATGTGAGAAGCTGGAAAAGGAAACAAACTAGACCCTTTGTAAGTGTTATCTTTACTGAATTTAAGAGGCTGTGAAAGGAAATCGAGTTATGGGGGGGGCAAAAATATCATCACACTATGGTCCTTGTCCACTAAAGCAGTAAATTAATAACATTAATTAATCAAATTACCACTATTAGCTTTTCATTATTGTAACATTTAGTATCAAAGAAATATTAGGATTTATAGCCAACCCAAAAAAAGAACAATAGGCCTAATAATAATAGTAATAATAATAATAATAATAATAATATTAATAATAATAATAATAATAATAATAATAATAATTCTTTATTTATACTTGCAGAGTTAAGGCCATAGAGCCTTCTCTTACACTCTACCAGGTCACAAAGTATACAAGCAGTTAAAATTTAACAAAAAGTTAAAGAACAGAATAGTAACATATTACAAAAAATAATAATAATAATAGCATAATAAAATCGACACTAAACAACAAGAAAATAATACCAGAATAGTAAAAAGGAAAGTAAAATATATTGGAATATAGTAAAAGCAACTCATTTAGTACAAATGGTTAATATGGAAAAACTTAAGGAAGAATATATCAAAATGGAATGTAATAAAATAATAATAAAAAAGAAAAGAAATGCGAAAGTTAAATAAAATTAACGATAAAAAGGCTATGATAATAAATTCATCGGCTGATAAAGAGGAAAAAAGGGGAAAGGAAGGAAAAAGAAATATATAGCCCATATTTTTACAAAACTATGGCAGAGATGTTAATGTTATGTTTTATTTAACGACGCTCGCAACTGCAAAGGTTATATCAGCGTCGCCGGATGTGCCGGAATTTTGTCCCGCAGGAGTTCTTTTACATGCCAGTAAATCTACTGACATAAGCCTGTCGCATTTAAGCACACTTAAATGCCATCGACCTGGCCCGGGATCGAACCCGCAACCTTGGGCATAGAAGGCCAGCGCTATACCAACTCGCCAACCAGGTCGACTCTATGGCAGAGAAAAGGGCTTATAACTGAAAGGAATCTAATTCAAAAAGTGCAATTTTAATTTATTTTTGAAACTAGACAATGTCCGACAGTCTCTGACATGTTGTGGTAGAGAGTTCCAGAGATGAGCTGCAGAGACGGTGAACGATGAAGAGTAGAAGGATGTTCTGTGTTTAGGAATGGAGAGTGTGATATGGTGTTGTGAGCGAGTATCTATTTCGTGATATGAGGACAAATGTTGAAAACGAGAAGCTAGGTAGCTAGGGTTAGAGGTTTGTAGAATATTGAAGAGTAAAGTGAGAGAGTGAATAGTTCTTCGCTCCTTGAGACGGACCCAGGACAGCATATTTAGTGAAGGTGTGATACGGTCAGATCTAGGGACGTTGCAAATAAATCGAACGCATGCATTATGAACACGCTGTAGTCTGTCTGTCAGTCTCATGTTAAGGTCAGTGTAGAGAGTGTCACAGTAATCAAAATGAGGCATTAAGAGCGACTGCACTAAATTCTTCTTGAGAAGCAACGGAAGGAAATTTCGAATTCTTTTTAGTGCGTGAATTTTCATAAAAATTATTTTACATTGTGTGTGTGATTTGAGTATTCCAACTTAAATTTTTGTCCAGACTTTAAAGAAAAACTGATGGTGCCAGAGAAAAATGGATTGCACCGTGAAATTCAGCTCTAAAATCTTAATTACAAGGACCTTATTTCATGCAAAAAAAATGTTTCACTGTTGTTCAGTGTTTTCTTTTCCGTATCGTCATTACATGGTACTGCGTGTTATTACTGTATGTTTGAATTTCATCTTAATATCAATATAATTTGTAGGACTATTACACTCTTACTACGTCATACTACTTTTGACCAATAAAACGGTACGAAAGGACGTATTTCAACCAATCATGGCTGCTTATCGCACAATTTTATCGCGTCCCTAGCCTTTGTTTAATTTTATCGCGTCCCTAGCATTTGTTTAATTTTATCGCGTCCCTAGCATTTGTTTCTTTGTTTGCCAACGTTTGAAACTGCCCTGGTCTGGACGTCAAAATATATATATATATATATATATATATATAAAATTACAAACCATTCCAGTCGATGCACAGCAGTTTCAAATATGACTCGCATTGGCATTCAAGAACAAGAATTAATAAAAATCACTGATCATACCTATGCATCTTCTGAAATCCTATGTACAAATAAATGAAGAGCACCACTCGGAAATCCTGAATAAGTTGAATACACCATGTAGGCCTAAATCAACTAGTTCCACTTCTATTATGCACACGTCCAATATAACATCAATTGAACCACCAACCACATTCAAATTTGAAAATTGTACATTCAGTAATTATTCCTTTTAAAATTATTCATTCGGAAATCCTGAATAAGTTGAATACACCATGTAGGCCTAAATCAACGAGTTCCACTTCTATTACGCACACGTCCAATATAACATCAATTGAACCACCAACCACATTCAAATTTGAAAATTGTACATTCAATAATTATTCCTTTTAAAATTATTAATTTTTATTTTTTATGTCATCGTCGTTGATTAAAACTTTTCTAAGACTTGTGTATATTAGTTAGGTTATGTTATAGCTTCTGCTATATGATATTATGGATAGTCACGTATCAGAGATTGTTTAATATTAAGATTTATTGAAAATCATCTGTCAAGTGACGTTGATTACTGGGATTCGGATAATTGAAGTGGAATGCAACTGTAGTGGTTTTAATAAAAATGAAACTGAATCAACAAAGCCTTCTTGACTAGTAACATTGCCATCGTGTACTATAGATCGAGAACTTCTCGACGAGAAGGCATTGCTAGTAATCATTACAGTGTCTGTATAAAGACACTACTGCGATCTAGCATGCATCTAGCGTAATATTTGTAATGTTGAGATGGTAAAATAATACATTTGAAGACAGTTGTATTTTCGTAAGTCAATTAATATTTTATTGTATTGGAGTACTTCGTTACTTCTAATCTTTATATACTTTCTTCTAATCGTGTAATAGTCAATTAAATCCCACTCGAGTTTTGATTTTCTCTAGATAAATCAAAACGTCTAGTGAGATTACTGTTGAAAAACTTTTCGTAGGTCTATATAACAAAGTTAAATCTGTGATTTCATTGGAAAAATGATCCCGAGCTTCTTTCAGAGAATAGTTTTAAACCTCGTAAGACGAAGAATGATAGCATAATAAACGACCACGTTTATGGTCAGCATCACGCTCGAGGTTGGATTCACCAATATGGGGTAGTGGTGGGGCGCTATAAGTCCTCCAAGACGGAGCTTAACAGCGTTGGCCGCTGTTTATCACCTCTTCCCATACCTTGTTCCAAGTCTGGACGTGTCATTAACTCCTCTCTCATGTTAAATCGAAGATGCCCATTACAGTGACGGTTACTACTAACACGTTTATTATCACCAGTTCTTTATCGCCTTGCTATCTCGACGCTTAATACCTAAATACCCCATTCTGGCCCCGGAATATAGCGGTATATCTTCAAGTATTGAGCTATATTACAGTTAATCGCCGGGGAGAACGGGAAAGAGAGAGACTGAAATTCTCCTGGGAACTGTGCCACCAGCAACGTAGAAACGGTATTTCACACAACAATTATATTTTTTTTACATCCTCGGTGGACTAATGGTTGTCGTACTTGCTTTTAACTCAAGTCTCGCTGGTTCGAACCCTACCGAGGTAATGATATACAGGGACATCATTTTATTTTTACTAACATTTTTAATATTAACCTGGCTATACCTTTAGAGAACCGGAAACACCGCTTGCTCCCCCCGGGGAGTTCGATGATACTGGCGTAAAACACAAATCACTCTACTAGGTATAGGAAGGAAGAAAAGTAGTTCATCCATTTACGTAAACTAGGAAATATCGCGATTTTGAGTTTTATAATTTTCATTAGGTTTTTCTTTAATCAAAGTACAGTAACTAAAACTGTGTCAAAATATAAAATATTGCCAAATTAGACTAGTCTCCCCTACAATTAAACAATAATGACAAAATGAATAGATAACAAAAAAACAATGCATACAAATAATGATTAAAATTAGTACAATGAGATAATTAAAATAATTACAATTAAATAAAATGAATTACAAATGAATTAATGAAATATAAATGAAGACTGGAATCATATAAGTAGTATTACAAAGATAATAATAATAATAATAATAATAATAATAATAATAATAATGTATGCAAATTCGCTCTTAAAAATATTCAGTTAATATTATAGAAAAGGCCGGTTTTTTAAAGAAAAATTGTGTGGCGTACAGTGTACTCCTCGCGCCTGGTCGTATTACCAGAAAAGAAGCGCCCGCCGAATGGTTGAATACCTATTCCCGTATGATAGATTTTTTTACTGTCCATAATATTCCTTAACTTTCATGTTCTATACAAACATGATACTTGCCGATTGCAGAGATTTGCTCCGCATGTTATATCTACGTAAGTAAATAGTCATTGGATATCTCCAGGGAACGAATTTATATGGACTAAAAATATATGAAATATGTAAATATATATGTAGTTATTTTTACCAAAATATGGAATTAAATATGGATTTTTACCAAAATATGGAATTAAATATGGACTTAAAATTATAAAAAAATGACTATGTACGTTAAATATTGGTACATTTTAATCAAACTAAACAAAAAAATATAATGGACGTACCTTATCTTCCAATGTAGTTTCAACAAAACACAATTTTTATTGTCTGTTACCATAACAATAGGTTACAAACATTTCTTTCAAGTGCTGAAAAGTGAATCTTCTTCTATTGTCTCTGAGGATAGATTTATACTGACTAAAAGAGCGTTCGACGTCACAAGAAGTAACTGGTACATAATTCAATTTCACAATGTCTGCTGGGGATAAGTCCAAGTTAATCTTCACTGTTGATTCACCACTCATCACAGCAACAACCTTTTGTAGTTCTTCATATCCAGGGTTTTTTGAAAGTACAGTGTCCACCTTAGCTCTTACTGCATCTGCAACTTTACCTCTACCACGATTCAGTTGTTCCACAGTACTATTTATAATTTCAAAACTTTCAGATAGTGAAAGGTGCCTATTTTGGAGACTTTTGAGCGTTTTTATGATGCATGAAAATGTATGCTGAATGTGAGCTAAGTCATTCTTCACACTTATGTCACAGGTAACTGTTTTCGCAGTATCAATTGAGACTGCATCTTCAGAGTCCAATGCAAGGAGAACATTGTTAATAGAGTCTATATGTTCGGCATAATATTCAACTGCTTCTAGCCATGTACCCCATCTAGTTAAAATTGGCTTTGGTGGCAATGGAATTTCAGGGTACATTTCTTTCAACACGTTAACTCTACTGGGAGCTTTGAGAAATACTTTTTTCACTGATGAAATCAACAAATCTACTTTAGGGAAATTGTCTCTGACCACTTCTGCCACACGATGAAATGCATGCGCCACACAAGTAAAATGAGTCAATTTAGGATATACAACAGATAATGCTTGTCCAGCTTTGACCATATAAGGGGCAGCATCGCTAATAAAGAATAACACATTATCGTACATAATACCCTTTGGCCACAGGATACCCATAGCTTCGTTGAACAGTTTAACTATAGTTTTGTAATTGCACTTTTCTAGAACATCACAATGTAAAAGAATTCGTTCAGAATATTGTTCACTTAACAAACCGATAACTACATTACCAACAAGTCTACCTTCTTTGTCGGGAGTCTCATCAATGGAAACCCAAATTGAACTATCTTTAATTTCATCTCTTATCTTCTGTATTGTCTCATCGTAGATGGATGGAGCATACGTCTTCCTAAGTGTTGACTCATCCGGGATTGTATGTTGAGTATATTTTTCAAGGAATTCCGTGAAGACCTTATTCTTTAGTTTGTAGAGAGGAATATCAGCAGAGATGAGAGAACGGCACAGGTCGATGTTAAACTCAGATCTTACATTCGATGTTGTTGGTTGTGTTAAAAACAATTGTCTCTGCTTGGAATTTAGTTGTTTGTTGGCCTGATGTTTACTAGTTGTAATGTGTTGTTGCACCAGGAACTTTTGTGTAGATGATACTGCACACTGACACAAATTACAAAATAATATTTTATTGTCAGTTGATAAACCATCTTCTTTAAATTCTGAAATGTAACTTGTTAGTTTTGATTTTAAATTGACTGAATGACGTACTTTTGGCATATTTACCGTCTTTATAGTATGATTTACAAAACTGAACCTATGTGTACTCTGACTGGCATTTAACTGTTGAGCTGCACAACTGAAGTCTGTTAAAAATTTTAAATTAAATTAATACAGTTTTGTAACTTACTTTCCCATTGTTGATAGGACTGCTAATTTTCAAATAACTCTGATGTTAAAGGGATTACTGAACATGTGTTTAAATCTCTATTGTTGAAATGCATTTTTAAAAGTTAATGGAATTTTGTTTTGTTTTATTGTTAAACCTAATATAATATGGACTGTTTTATATGAAATATGGAAAATATATGGAAATTAACGAAAATATGTACTAAACTCTAAAATATGGAAAAATATGGAAAATAAAAGTAGGATTTTTCAACCCTACACATTGTGAAACATAAAGATAATGCAAAATATAAATTATATTAGCTTTATAAGTAAATATGTATTTACATATAAATCCTTTCCCTGGATATCTCCTATATCGACGGAGCACGTTGGTGCTATATCTATACTAATAATAAATCTGTAGCCGAAATTTTTCTGATAATTTTCGATTTTCCAAAAATAATTGCTCCTAACATATATAATTAATCGCCCTGAAACCGAAAATCGCTTCTTTTAAATTTTTGTTTGTATGTCTGTCTGTCTGTCTGGATGTTTGTTACCTTTTCACGCGATAATGGCTGAACAGATTTATATGAAAATTGGAATATAAATTAAGTTTGTTGTAACTTAGAATTTAGGCTATATGGCATTCAAAATATTTTATTTAAAAGGGGGGTTATAAGGGGGCTTGAATTAAATAAATCGAAATATCTCCCTTATTATTAATTTTCACGAAAAATATTACATAACAAAAGTTTCTTTAAAATAATATCCGATAAGTTTTACTCTGTGCAAAATTTTGATAGGACTGATATTTAATGAGATAAATGGGTTTCAAAATTACAATAACAACGCCATCTAAGGCGGTGTAATGAAATAAAAAACAAATGACTTCATCTATAAGGGGCCTTGGTCAACAACAATCGAAAGCCATGAAACATAGACTACTGAGAATGTTTCTGTGTTCGTATGAAGTAATATCGGAAACGAAATTAACCGATTTGTATAATTAATTATTAATTCACCATTTTTTAAAGTTTAGTTTCTCTAGATGGACGTAATGCTATAATGTTATTACAGTAACTTCTGAGTGAATTGAGGACAGGTAAGATTAAAATAGCTTCTTATGCACAGAAAACTTGATAGAATATTCTGTACATTCGTTTCCTGTATTTTCTAAAATAATTTTGATGACCAAATAAGTGGTCTCTGGTTCAAAATGATCGCATTTTAATTTTTAATACAATTTAAGTATCATAATAAACGATTTATTCTTCTATCAAACACGAATGTTCCCTGGATCAAATATCCTATTTTATTTATGTAATTACTTTATATTTATTTCTAACGGGTGCAGCGGAGCGCACGGGTACGGCTAGTTACCGAATAAAAATGTACAAATTAAAATTTAAAAGCTGTCTGTCACCTGTATAACAATCAAGTGTCTTTGATTGAAGTAAGATGGCTAAATCGTATTTACTATCTAAAAGATATCTTTCTAGCTCTAATTGCATGACAACAGAGATGTCTCTCTCTGTGACTTGAGGTATTCTTTGTATAATATGTAACAATAGGCTATATGTTGCGTTTGCCAACTCTTGGACCTGAAAATCCCCAACCTGAAATATGACGACACGAAAGAGGGTGAACTGAATATTTGAGGCACTTGCGAATATTGGAGAAGTAGTAAGGAAGCCCATTACTTAAAAGTATTAGAGGAAACATGCGAAATGCCTCTCTCGCATTTGAGTCTGTCGTCCAACTGAGCTTAGTGGAAAGACGTTTTAGTGTATTCCCGACGTACCCAGTTCAATTCTCTGTACGGAATGCCTTCCGAGCCATTGCAAGGGAATTGGAACACATTACCAATCCACACTGTTTCCCGGCGCTCTCGTTTTAGAGCAAGTTATATGGCTGCAGACAAAAGCTAACTTAGATAAAATGTGCTTTTGACTCGGTAAGCTCAAGAAAGAGAATTCTTATTTTTTTTAGCAGAGTGTCATTGCGAAAGTAGAGAAGAGTTTTATTTAAAAAATGCTGATTGCTCTTATTTATTATACACTTATATGCAGAGTATTTAAAAAATACGGGGCATAATTTCAGGTATGTATTTCCCACATGTAGACAATCAAAATAGTTCATTACAACATGTGTCCGGAAATGCTTCATTTCCGAGTTATGGCCTTCCCAACATTGAAATTCACCGGAACGTTTTTCTTTCCGCAGGTAGTTGTCATTACAGAAAATGTTCAAAATGTCCACCTCCTGCTTGAATACAGACCTCACATCGATGTCTCATTGACCTGCGAACACGATCCCAAACTCCAGGAGTATTGGGTATGTCCTCAGAACATGCCACAATTCGATTCCGAAGGGATTCCAAATCAGGCACCGGAGACGAATAAACCAATGATATTAAATGGCCCCACAAGTAGAAATCTAGAGGGTTCAGATCAGGTGAGCGTGGAGGCCAAGCAATTGGGCCACCTCTACCTATCCATCGATCAGGAAACCTTCGATCCAAGTACCGGCGAGCCGTACGACTGAAATGTACAGGAGCGCCATCATGCAAGAAGTGAATGTGTTGACGATTGATCAGTGGAGTGTCTTCTAAAACATGAGCTGTGGTGTTTTCCAGGAAGTTTGTGTACGCCTGCCCCGTAAGTCTGTTTACAAGTACATGGGGTCCAACTAATCGATCACCAATGATACCTATAGCCCTGAATGATACCGGCCCACATGTTGATGGAGAACCGCACCTGGTGATGAGATGGAACAGTTGCACGTGGGTTTTCATACGCCCATACATGCTGATTGTGGAAATTTGTTATGCCATCTCGTGTGAACTGTGCTTCATCTGTGAATAATACTAAGGCAGGAAAGTTCGGATTTACACCACACTGCTGCGAGAACCACTGACAGAACCTAACTCGTGCAGAGGAATCTGCCTGTACACGTTGCAAATGATAAGGATACAATTGATATTCTTTCAACAGTCTCCAGACAGTCGTATGAGGAACATTGACTTGCAACGCTACCCTTCGTGTGCTGATAGAAGGAGTCATGTTCACAGCCTCCAGAATCTCCTCCTGTACTTCTGGAGTTGTAGATCTTGGTCGTCCCCTTCCCAAACCTGGAGAGTTAAATTTTCCATACTCGCACAGACGGTAATGGAGACGTACAAATGTCTTCCGATCTGGACGTTGTCGCTGTGGGTACCTCTCCTGGTACAAACGACGAGCCAGCGCAGCATTGCCGTCCGCCTTACCGTATATGAAGTGTATCTCTGCCAGCTCTTGATTTGAATACATGTCGCACAGTCTAACGCCTACACAACACTGAATGTAACCCTCGCCTCGAAATGAACTGTCAGAGTGCCCTCTTAATGTTTCCTTTGACGGCAACGACCTGCGGAAAGAAAAACGTTCCGGTGAATTTCAATATTGTGAAGACCATAACTCGGAAATAAAGCATTTCCGGACACATGTTGTAATGAACTATTTTGATTGTCTACATGTGGGAAATACATATCTGAAATTATGCCCCATATTTTTAAACATCCTGTATAAGGCGAAAGTTGCTTCGTTGTCTCGTAATATATTCGAGTACTCAGGCGTGTCTGGAATCTAGTAGTTCCTTGAGACAGCCATTGCACGAAACTCAAGTGCGCTTTATAATGCTAAGGGAAAACCGTGGTTGTGGGTTTGAAACCCATCTCGAACCTGGATTTCTTTTTTGCAATTTTTCAATGTGATATTCTGTTTTGTCTTAATTGGATATTCTATGTAAGTCCTGTCATTTTATCTATCTGAAGTCAGTTGGAACAAGTTCATTAGAGCGGCTCACTAAAACACTTCAGGGTTATATATTTATTTAGTAGGTTATTTTACGACCTTTATCAACAGCTTAGGTTATTTAGCGTCTGAATGAGATGAAGGTGATAATGCCGGTGAAATGAGTCCGAGGTCCAACACCGAAAGTTATCCAGAATTTGCTCATATTGGGTTGAGGAAAAACCCCGTAAAAAACTCAACCAGGTATTTTGTCCCAACCGGGAATCGAACCCAAGCCACCTGGTTTCGCGGCTATACGCGCTAACCGTTATTCCACAGGTGTGGACATCAGGGTTATATAAAATACGCTTGATAAATAAATAGCAACGTGTGTACACACATACATACATACATACATACATACATAGGTCAACGCGTCTGGCCGCGAAACCAGGTGGCCCGGTTCGAATCCCGGTTGAGGCAAGTTACCTGGTTGAGGTTTTTTCCGGGGTTTTCTCTCAACCCACTACGAGCAAATGCTGGGTAACCTTCGGTGCTGGACTCCGGACTCATTTCACCGGCAATGTCACCTTCATTTCATTCAGACGCTAAATAACCTAGATGTTAATACAGCGTCGTAAAATAACCCAATAAAATAAAAAAATAAAACATATATAGGCCTACATACATACATGCATGCATACATACATACATACATAGGCCTACATATATACATACGAGATTAATTAAACAAATTACAACTACATAGCTTCCGCAACGAATGTTCAACGGACCCAAGAAGTGTGTGTATGTATGCATGTATGTGTGTATGTATGTACAGTATGTATGTATGTATGTATGTATGTATGTATGTATGTATGTATGTATTTCCGAATTGTTAGAAATGTTACGTTGCAAACTCTGTGAAACACCCAGAAGTTTGTGAGATGATTGTCGTCATGATGATGATGATGATGATGATTTATGTATCTAATCTACACCAGGATGTTTTTGGAGAAGAAACAGAAGTGTCACCAAAACAACTTCCCGGGTAACATTCTTAATCGCAGCAAAATCCGTTTAACCCGCGGGAATCTGAACACAGGACTCCGGACTTGAAAACTCACGCTACACGCGTTCAATTAATAGTATGTCCCCTTTAATCACAAGGACCGAGAATCTCTGCTTATTTGTTCTACAAAGATGATCTCAATTCTAAACAGAATATTAAAATAAGAAGCCTCAGAATACCATATGGGAAGAAAAATTGTATATGCAATGCGTGGAGTAAGAGGCGACGGTGTTGACGCGTTTGAAACAAACCGCTTCTCAATTTAACCATCACAAAACCACACACACAGGCTCAGTGGAAATGTGTTTATATGGACCAGCATCCTGCTGCAGCAGCCGTTTGAGGGATGTTGAGAAGCGCAACGCTGTTAACAATTACAGCCACAGGCGGCGCTGCGGTCGCTGTTGACGGTTGAAGTGAGAGAGTCCCAGTGTATAGAGCCGCTGAGATAGGAGACCCATGTATACACATGGAATTCTCTTGTTCAGCTAGACTTAAGCCTTCAGTGTGCTCATTTCGCATGTTGCGAGAGAAGATGGCACAAGGGATGTAAGCATTGTTTAACCCTTTGTAGTCTTATGTCGCAACAATGAGCTTTACGAAACTTGAAAAGAACTTAACATTGTCAAGTATGTATGGGAATCAAACTTTGTTTGATTGCAATAGGTGGGGAACTGCATATGAATCGATAACTGGAGAATTCAGAGAGAGATTTTAACGGGACATTGCGTGGAAGAGTGGCGTGTGAAGAACTTCTGGAGGATAAAACAAATCATAATTGATGGAGACTGCGGACTGAAAGAGGTTAGATGAAACGACGATGAAGAATGGGAAATTCTAGACTCAGAAGTGCTTCGATGAGACAGATTTCTTGATATGAATGAATGAATGTAAGGTATATTTGTCTTTAAGCAATATACCTTTTGGTGAGGCGGCACTTCACATTATTAGTATACAGTGCCGTCTCCCCGTTTTACACGCCTCTCGCACAAGTCAATTGTGACATTATTATTTTTAATTTATTATTGCAATTCTTCCACTAGTCTTTTCTTGTCTTTCATCAATTCTCCCTCTACCGTACTCCTAACCTATCAATATACCAAAAATACTGTACCCCCCCCCCTTACTTTACATCTCTAATTATTTGCACTTTTCACTACTCCCTTTTCCACATTGCTACTTTTTAGGTCTTGGTTTTCTTTTCTCACGATTTATTTCCCCTCCACACCATTTCCTTAAGTCATTCTGTTTTTTCACCTTGTTTTCCCCTCTTCCTTCATTACTGCTCCCTGAAATATCTCCTACTTGCGTTACTCTACTTCTAGTCAGCTTCGATTTAGATCTTAGTTCCTTCATCCGCTTCGGAATCGCTCCCATCTGATGTCCACTATTTCCATTCGCTTGCATTGAGGTCTTGTATTTCTTGATATGATGTTAATGAGATTTATAAAATGTTCAAGTATTATTTATATGGGAAAACATATTATAGTATATGTCTTTCACGTGTTAAATTTTGTTACCTTGTTAACATGTTTCGGCCTGCTATTGGCCATCATCAGAACTGGTTTTTGCTGGTCTTGGCGCCTTTTGTTTTGCTTTCTGTGGGGGTGTGTTTGTGTAGTGTAATGTGGAGTCAAAGAGTGTGTGTGTTCTAAAATTGAGTTGTGTTGAGAATTTCATTTGCATGTGTTTTTTTGTCTTTGTATATTTCGTATTGTTCTAGTGAGTTTAGTTTCTAGCTTTTTGGTTGGATGGTAGAATTTCCATGTCTGTGTTGATGTCTCTGTATGTGTGGTTAGCATTTGTGATGTGTTCTGCATATGTGGAAGTGTTTTCTAATTTTGTTATGGCTGTGATGTGTTCTTTGTAACCTGTTTGAAATGATCTGCCTGTCTGTCCTATGTAGAAGTTGTTGCAGGTGTTACATTTGAGTTTGTGTACGCCTGCGTGGTTGTATTTGTTTCTGTTGTATGTGTGTTGAGTTGTATTTGTAGAGTGTTATTTGTTCTGTATGTGATGTTGTAATTTAATTTCTTGAATGAGGTTGCAATCTTGTGTGTGTTTTTGTTTTCCTATGTTAGTGTGATGTATTTTTTGTGTTCTTGTGTTTGTGTTGTATTCTTATGTTTTGTCTTTAACACGTGAAAGACATATACTACGTTTTCCAAAGTGATATAGTGTTAAAAGTTGTGTAATGAAGATGTATTATTTATAAAAGGTTTCTTTATTTCTACAGTAGTATTTTATAATATTAAGCTATATATTAGAAATGTAAACAAAATTTAATCTCTAAAATAATAATTAGAAGTTTTTACTTGCTCTATACACACAGAGCTTTCATTTCAAAACTTCCCAGTCTAAATAACTAATTATTTAAATTAAAATAAAAAAAACAAATCAATTCAGATATTGAGAGGGAAGTTTGAAACCAAACTTAATTGTATTTAGATTTAACCCTCATCCTAGCCACTCCTCACTTTGAAATTCAAATGGCACCACTATATTTTTATACTTAAATATGAAAGAGTATTCAATTGTTTATACACCTCATTAATTTGTTTCACATCTTTTGTTTTATATCGTTGCCTGGCAACCTCGATTGTTGTTACTGTTGATTAGAGCTGAAGCTACAAATACTATTGAATATTTTTTGTAACAGTTGTGTTCGTGTATTAAATTATTGTAATATGGTGTATATCCTTCAAGAGAAAACAGAAATCATATTTATTTACGAAGCTGAAAACTGTTGTGCTCGTAGAACTGCTGAAGCTTTCTACGAGAGGCATCCTGAAAAAATGTTTATCCATGACCATAACGAAAAACATGCCTTTACTAAATACTTTTGCGTTTGTAAAGTAGGCTTTTATTCAACATTACTTTATTCCAATAGTGAAATAAAGACTTTACCTCACAGTTTGAACTTTATCTCACAGTTCATTAGTATTTTCCTAGTACCCGGGTACCACGTAAACTTTTCCATTCAACTATTACTCAAGAAGTTAATATATTAGTTACAAGATGTCACTACCTCTACTTCTTTATTACCATTTCTTAAATATGCATACACTCAATCTCCTTTTCTTTTCTCTGTCTACTACGTCGCAATTTGTGCATTGCATCCATATCTAATAGCCTATGTATTTTTTTTTAATTTTGTAATAATTTACCTTTTGGGATGCGATGAGACTTGAACCTACGAAGTTGGGTTTATAGGATTTTAAAATTCTAAAACAACACGTGTTAGTCAACTGAGCTAAACAGACACGATGATTAATTACGTTTTAATATTCCTCTCAAGTTTACAGAAGTAAAATGTGAAATTATTTTAACCACATTAGTCCCGTGAACACTTCTAAATAATCCCTGAAACTTCAAAATGACGAAAATTTTGTTCTCTTACTTAAAACCCATTTTCTGTTGTCAGTCGTCTGTTATTTTAACCAGAAACACGTATCATAAAATATCAGTAATAACAGCGCTTGTGGGAAAAATTTCTGCTAGTTCAGAGTTGACTCATCTGGATCATTGTTGGCAAGTACGTCATGCTAATGACCTGAAACTGCAATGCTGTGCCGTACTCTCACACACGAAGCCCGTCAGTGTTTTGTCAGCTGGATGACGGCACTGTTCAGTATGCGTTGACGTATGGAATGTGACAGCAGCTACAAACCCAGCCTGTCAAACATTGACAATGAAGGTACTAGACTATTGCGAAGACCTTCAATTCTACGGGCGTAGAATATCTCGTGAAGCCTGGGACAAAGAATAATTCTTCTAGAATGTATTATTATAGGTATTATTTACTATTCAATATGCATGTTTAGAATGTACAGGGTGTTTTACAGTTATAGGTACAAACTGCAGGAATGAGTAGAGGACAATGAAACAAGGTAAATGTCCTAATGAACATAGGTTGGGAAAGCAGCTGTTTCAGAAATCAATGGAGTTTTGTTATGGCTTTGGGATAGCATAACTTCCGATATGCGCTGGAGGAAGAGTGTGTTTAATATGTGCTCAATATGATAGCCGTTATCAGCACGTTTCCTCATCGCCAGTTACACACGTTCGAATACCCTGGCGTGTCATACGTAGACAGCTATTGACAATGCACTCCTAGAGTTCGTTAAAATTATCGACAGGGTTGGAATACACAAAACATTTCAATATATAAGCAAGAAAATTAGAGGATTGAAGTCGGAGGAATTGAGAAGCCATGGTATTGCTAAGCCATCACCGATACACCTGCTGTGGAAGTACAGGGACATCATTTTATGTATTTTTACTTCCGTTTCTATTGTACCTGAGTTTTTAAATGTACTTCACTCCCACCCCTTCTATTATTAAAGTTCAACCGTCCTCCACATAGATCCAAGACCGCATATACAGTCATAGTAGCCTTACGCTCATAGTAAATAGTACTTTCCAAATATATGCTCGGGTTTTCCAGTGACGAAATAGCTTTCAATATTGAATCATTTTCGCACAGGTACTGTCGTCCATTTGCCTACGTTGTATCCCGGTTTCCCCCACCAGCTTTTATTCGCCAGCTAGTGGCTGGGCTGTCTTAGCTCTTTTCTGAGAACATTAATTTCTGTTAGGAATTGGACGTCTACGTAATATTATACAACTGTTTAAAATAGCTTAAATAAAAGGGGCTCGTTAAGTAATTAACTGTCACGTGATTTCCTCCCTTTCTACGATCCTACGACATAACCACTTGTACGGACAGCAGATAGTATGTCTGAGTAATTTTATCTTTTCGGATCGGGCAGAAGTGAAGATTGAATTTACAGTACGTAAGGTACTCTTTTATAGAGTAGGTACAGAATTATTTCACCATGAGTTACTAGTATGAAGGACGAAACTGGTAATTGGGATTAGGTACAATAGTCTATAGTGCAATAATATGCACAAAAGAACTGAAGACTGTATCGAAATGAACGGCCACCATTTTAAAAATATGTTTAAATATCCATATTATGATTATTTTTCAATTTAACTTCATTCTCTATATTGAATGCTAATGTGCTGTAGACAGTATAATATACACTGCATAATGAATACGTCCACGTGGACAGCTCAGTTCGTGAGTAAAAACACTCATTGTTAATACTATACTGTATTTTAATTAAACAAAAATCTAATGAAAATTATCAAACTCAAAAGCGGATGAACTACTTTTCTTCCCTCCTATACCTAGTAAAGTGATTTGTTTGTATTCTACGCCAGTATGATCGAACTCCAGTAGTGGAAGGGGGTAGCAAACGGCGTTGATCCAAAGGTATAGCCAAGTTAATATTAAAAATGTTAGTAAAAATAAAATGATGTCCCTGTATTAAACTTTCTGGATTACATTTTTTCAGGTCACTCATAAATTCAAAATTGAAATTATGGCTTTGTTGTTAAGTTATATAAATATCAAATATACTGTGCAATTTTTAAGGCCTGAAACGTATATTTTGTGAGGGTAGATGAATTTTGAAGAAGTCCATTTTTTTATTTTAGTAAATCACAGACTATTAATCCGAAACTAATAAAATTTACGGGCATTAATAGAGGTTTACTGTGTGCAGAATATTAAGATTCTAGCTTTCAAAATGTAGAAAGTAAAAATTTAATTAACTTTGTCCTTTAAGCTTTAAAATGGTAGGAAAATATTCCTCTATCTTTCGGCATTTACCGTTCGAAAAATATAGGTGCAATGGAGTCATCTGATATTAACGGCACATCAGTCACCAATTTTAACACTACAGAACACTTGCTTCATAGCATGTTAATTTTGGACATAATGAGATTGCGTGTAATCATGTAAATGGAACTAAGTCTCGTCAATCGTGACCACCAACTGGGGATCTAACTTACCGCCATGGACGTTCTGCAACAGCTAATACCAAGCGTAGCATGTACCGCTTGGTGAGGTGCACTAAGTTCTTCAACGTCTCTGATCTTATAGGTTGGAATTTAGTAATTCTAGCGGCAGTAAGTGCTGAAGATTTAGAATTTCATGTCTTTTGAGAAATGTCGTTAAAATAATCTTCTCTGAATTCTCTCCAAGCGATGTTCATGTCATCTTGTTGCCTATAAGGACTCTTTTATGGGGATCTCTTATTAGTTGTTATTTTATTACGCACGCAACTCACTGCATGCGATTTTTTAACGAGTTTTGATTCCCTCGATGTCATAGCAATCACAGTGCATTTTGCGTGTCAATTTCCTTAATGTATTATTATTATTATTATTATTATTATATTTATTATATTGTTATTATTATATTTCATTCCATTTAGTGTTATACCCAAAGGCAAGTCTTTCACTGCAAACCCAGCTTTGTCCAATCCTTCCTATTTTCTGCCTTCCTCTTTGTATCCTCACATGATCCATATATCTTAATATCGTCTATCATCTGAGATCTTCTTCTGCCCGGAACTCTTCTCCCGTTCACCATTCCTTCCAGTGCATCCTTCAGTAGGTAGTTTCTTTTTAGTGACCCAACCAATTCCTTTTCCTCTTTCTGGTCAGTTTCAGCATCATTCTTTCTTCACCCGCTCTTTCCAACACAGCTTCATTTCTTATTCTGTGGACAGACCACGTTCTTCTCCATAGCCATATTTCTAATGCTTCTATTCGCTTCTCTTCACTTCGTCGTAATATTATTAGGCCTATTATTCTTATTCTTCTTATTATTATTATTATTGTTATTACTAGGCTTGGAGTCCGATTACACAAGTTGACTGCAGCATGGTACATAGACGTGAGCTACTACGAGGATATTGACTTGGTTCTGCGATCGATTACGTAAATAACGAGACGCACATAAACAAATCTGGACATCTCTAAAAGTAAATAATATAAGCGACATAGCATTACAAAGATATATTTTTACGTACATTTCGTTATGTGCAGAAGAATTATCTTAGAATTATTCGTGAGTTTGAGTTTCCTCCTTTCTTTTCATGTGAATGGATAGTAAACTTGAAACCACCGTAAAGAATCCTATCGGTCCTCAGCATTACAAGCCTAGATATTACATCGTTGATCTATAAGAAATTCCATATGGGTCATCGAGAATTGAACTAAAGTTTCCAGGTTAGAAAGTAGACATTCTCCCTATTCGGTTAACACAGAGATTGCACCGCTTTAATATAACATAGTTTTCTATTCAAGTCTGGATTAAATATGTAAGTTTCATACAGCATAATAGAATGGAAAGTGAAAATGAACTAGAGACGTTAAATTTGGCAAAAAGAATACTCGATGGATACACGCAGGCAGAAAATGTCTCCCCCTAGATTTATAAGATATGATTATTATTCAACCTTCGCAATAAAATCTATTGTATTCTCCACAAAACATTATTTCCTTTCCCTGATTCTGAATGCGAATCGGCGCTGGTCGTAGTTCACTTGTCTTGGCAGCTACGTGCAGCGGTGGCGCTGCGGTGGGGACGGTGGGAACTAAGAGAGGTGAAGCGTGTAATTTGTAATGTTTCTTTTCTATTTCTCTCTTTCTCTTTCTTTTTTTTTTTCGTTCTAAAATGTCTTGGGTTGCTGCATGGCCCGAGCTTCCGGTCTAGTCCTACCGGTGATGGATGAGACATTTTGAAATACTTTTTATTACTTTTTTCACTATGTTTTTATTCCTTGATAACTAGGTGAGATCATAACAATCGTTACAGGATTTATGTTGGTATATTTCATGTTTTTATTATTGTAACGAGTTCACAGTTTCAATCTCAGATTCCCGATATGAAATTAAATAATAATAATAATAATAATAATAATAATAATAATAATAATACTTGCTTGCTTACTTACTTACTGACTGACTTACTTACTTACTTACTTACTGGCCTTTAAGGAACCCGGAGGTTCATTGCCGCCCTAACATACGCCCGTCATTGATCCCTATCCTGAGCAAGATTAATCCAGTCTCTACCATCATATCCCACCTCCCTCAAATCCATTTTAATATTGTCTTCCCATCTACGTCTGGGCCTCCCCAAAGGTCTTTTTCCCGCCGGCCTCCCAACTAACACTCTATATGCATTTCTGGATTCTTCCATAGGTGCTACATGCCCTGGCCATCTCAAACGTCTGGAATTAATGTTCCTAATTATGTCAGATGAAGAATACAATGCGTGCAGCTCTGCGTTGTGTAACTTTCTCCATTCTCCTGTAACTTCATTCCTCTTAGCCCCAAATATTTTCCTAAGAACCTTATTCTCAAACACCCTTAATCTCTGTTCCTCTCTCAAAGCGAGAATCCAAGCTTCACAACCATACAGAACAAACGGTAATATAACTGCTTTGTAAATTATAACTTTCAGATTTTATGACAGCAGACTAGATGACAAAAGCTTCTCAACCGAATAATAACAGACATTTCCCATATTTATTCTGCGTTTAATTTCCTGCCGAGTGTCATTTATATTTGTTACTGTTGCTCCAAGCTATTTGAATTTTTCCACGTCTTTGAAGAATAAATCTCCAATTTTTATAGTTCCATTTCGTACAAATAATAATAATAATAATAATAATAATAATAATAATAATAATAAACAACGTCGTCATCATAATGATAATAAAATCAAAATAATTTGGAACATATTTAAAAAAGAAAGTGGACGATCAAAAGTATCAACACAAAAACCCGCCTGATCCAAATGAAATTCCAAAATATATTTAACAAATGTATCTTTTTTTCAATAACGTATAACCTCAAAATTCCCCAACATAATGTTACTAACAGTTTTGACTCTTTAATACAGCATTTTCCAACAAAATTACGAAATATTCAAATATTTCCAACAAACAATCGGGATATAATTGCAATTATTAAAAATCTAAGTCAAAAAAATCCTCAGTGTATGATGAAATAAGAAGCAAGATACTAAAAGCGAGTTCACATATTATAGATAGGCCACAAAGTTACTTCCGTAACTATTCAGTGTTCAACGGTATAATCCCCGAGAGATTACATATTCAGTGGTTATCCCCATCTTCAAAAAATGAGAAACAACGTCTCCAGAAAATTACAGACCCATATCACTTCTACCAGTTTTCTCCAAAATCTTTCAAAATGTAATGTGTAACAGACTGTATCATCATGTAAACTTTTATTTATTTTATTAGATTATTTACGACGCTGTATCAACATCTTGGTTATTTAGCATCTGAATGAAATGAAGGTGATAATGCTGGTGAAATGAGTCCGGGGTCCAGCACCGAAAGTTACCCAGCATTTGCTCGTATTGGGTTGAGGGAAAACCCTGGAGAAAACATTAACCAGGTAACTTGCCCCGACCGGGATTCGAACCCGGGGCACCTGGTTTCTCGGCCAGACGCACTGACCGTTACTCCACAGGTGTGGACTATCATGTTAAATGATACAAAATTTTAGGTCCAGAAAAGTTTGGATTTAGGAAAAATAAATACACGGAAAATACAACATTTAGTTTAACTGACAAAATTGTAGAGGCAATTAATAAAAAATTAAAAGTTAAGGGAATTTTCTGTGATTTATCCAAACCATTTGGCTATATAAATCATAAAATGCTGCTAGACAAATTAGAATATTATGGAATTAAAGACGTTTCACTCATATCTCATAGATAGGAAACAGAAAATCAAAATCAATACAACTATGAAATGTGTCTCGACATGGAGAAGTATTGATAATGGAATTCCACAAGGGTCAATTTTATAGGTCTTACTCTTTCTAGTGTTTATAAATGATCTTACCTTCCTAATAAAAGGAATAGATCATCCCATATTATTTGCAGTATAGTAATTATAGCCATTAACTCCAACTTATTCCAATCTTCAGCAGAGACAATTCTCCTAAAAATATGTGATTGGTTCTCAGTCAGTAAATTAGTATTGTATTGTATTGTATTGTATTGTATTGTATTGTATTGTATTGTATTGTATTGTATTTATTAACATTCCATGGTATTCGTACATTGCTTTACAGCTAGAATATGGAACAAGCAAAAAAACTTAATGCTATTATAAAGTCTTAATTTATAGTCACAGTCTAGATGAAATATATATACAGACGAGATTTACAATATAGTCTACTAGTACAACACATAGTTTTAGTATCAGTTTCATGAAGTGTTATTGAATGTCATGAATTCACTTACAGAATAGAAGGCGTGAGAAATTAGGTACTTCTTTAATTTGGCCCTAAATAATCTTATGTTTTGAGTTTCATTTTTTATATCGATAGGGAGGCTATTAAAAATTTTTACTGCCATATAACGTACTCCTTTTTGATAGCACGATTAAATTGTAACAAAACTAACATAATCCAATTCAAATCCTGCTCAAAGTCAACCTTGCAAATTTAAAGCCCAATAATTAACAACAGGTCCCTAACGAAAAGAATAAATACCAAATTTCTTATACAAATCTAGTTTTTCAGGTAAGGCTCCCTGTAAAGCAGATTTGAATAATTTCAAGGGAAAAATTGTTCCGGGGCCGGGTATCGATCCCGGGACCTCTGGTTGAACGTACCAGCGCTCTTTCCAACTGAGCTACCCGGGAACTCCACCCGAAATTATTCAAATCTGCTTTACAGGGAGCCTTACCTGAAAGACTAGATTTGTATAATATATACGTCACTGTGTACGTTAACAGAAAACCACAATTCCAAGTCACACAGAGACTGTGTGCACTCGAGGTGGGTCTCTGGTGTTTCGTCAGCCCACGCGAGTTGTGTGGATATAAAGGGAAAAGTTGAGACGGTGTCGGGTGGAGTTCCCGGGTGGCTCAGTTGGCAGAGCGCTGGTACGTTCAACCAGAGTCCCGGGATCGATACCCGGCCCCGGAACAATTTTTCCCTTGAAATTAACCAAATTTGTTGGTTCACAAATCGATAAAGTTAAATTGGAAAAATGATATTAAATAAATTACTCCAAAAGTAACTTAAGCATCGTTTATATTAGACGTATGCAAGAGGTAGTAAATATCAATACCTTAGAAACAATATATTTTGCATACTTGGACTCGATAATAAGTTTTGGGGAAATTCTACAGATGGCAAAAATAGCTCAACATTTTCTGTATCTGTTCCAGTAAATATTTCCTTGAAATTGTGTTTTCTTTCTGTAAACGTCCCTAGGGAAACTTACTTTCTGTGCGTGCCTCGTATTAATCACTGTACCGCCAAAATAACACAGAGACATGAAGTATATATTATGAAATGGAAAATGTTGTTTTCTAAACAAAGAAAAACAAACAGGAACTTTAACAAAGTAAACCAACATAGGCTATAAACTTAATACAATTTTATTTCTGTTTTTAAGTTAATATAATTAAAAGACTAAGGCCTTTGTTTAAAAACCAAAGAAGTAATTGCTCTGCCAACACGAATGTTATGCACCAGAACTTTACAACACGCTACTAGACTTACGACTTTAGTTTTCGCAGGATGCGGAGAGAGAAGGTTTGTGTGTGAGGTTGAAACGGGGATAATCTCAAGTCTTTGCTTTACCGTTTCCCAAGCGTGAACCCGTAAGAGTAGTTTGTCCGAAAACTTTGCCAGAACAGCAAAGTCCTTACTGGGCTCAATTATTTTGCTGAGGTTGAGAACAGTTGCAAGCTTATACTGATGCTGCAGTTTATCATGAAGAATTTCCTAACCTGACGTAAGTATATTTTAAGTTCAGAGCAGTTTCTGAAACTCGCGGAGCAATGTGTGATTATACCTCGCTAACTATTCGGATTAGGCCGAAGAGAATAAGCCGGCAATTTTACATCACTTAATTAGCCGTGTTCGCCAATAATTTTTAATATTTCAGCCCCTTTATGGAATCAGTGCTATCAGAGTTCTTGAACATATAGTCCCTCCTAACTGTGTAAGAAGTCCCGCTCAGACAAAAAGAATCCCTCCCTCCAATTATAAGACTTGAAGTATTTTTTTAATTTTCGTATTTCACAGCAAAATACTGAATGTTCAGTTCACAAATTGTTTTTCTTTAATTTGGACAGTATGTTTTTTAATGATTTCATTACAAAATAACATGAAGATTGAATTTTATTGAAAATTAAAATATAATGTGACCCTTAATTGGATTCATGAGTAAGATGTAGGGGAGAAGTGGGTACAGTAAGACAGGGAGAACAGTGAGACATTTTTTATTAGATGATAAATTTTGATGTTGAGATTTTGGTAACAGTGGAGTTGTATGTTGCATGAGTAAAGTAACAGTACTTTCATACTCGATTTGATTCTAGTTATAAAGGTGAGTGATGAAAAAATAATTCGTAATTTTTCACTCTAGAAGTAAAATTTTGGCTTGTGTTTAATGAAGGTTAATATTGGATATACAAATGAGATATAAATATGAATGTTTTGTTACCTAGTACTATGGTATTTGAGATTATGTTTGGCTAAGTCTTGTCTTTCTTGTTTTAATTTTGAAGTGATGGCGTCATTTTTAAATCAACTATGCGTAAAGGGAACAGTGAGACATGCCATTGAAGGGTACACTGAGACGTCTCACTGTCCCCATGTACCAATGATTTGCAAAAACAAACTGTAATTATATTACATTTACCAGTAGCTAACGTTCAAAAAGGAATATACTAGTAACCAATTTAGGAACTGTAGCTTAAAATAATGGATATTTTACATTTTAATGGTTTCATAAATAAAAAATATTCACAAAATTTAAGAAAATGTTAAAAAATAATAAACAATTACATTAAATTCTTATAATCATAAGCTTTATTATCACCAAAAATTCATTTCAATTTTTCGGAAAAGTTTGAAATGTCATGGAAAATTCACTTTTCCAAATGTTCCAAATGTTTCAATGATTTTGAAGTCGGACATCAAAATGATTGTAAATAAGCCTATAGAACATCTCAAGATAAAGAGACAGCAAGTTCTTGTTTTCTTTTGAAATAAATGTAAATCATTCCAATGTCCGTTAATAGACACTGTGGTGTCTCACTGTACCCTCCTGAATGGGAACAGTGAGACATTTGCATTTTTGACAAACATGTATTGTATATTATGTCCTTTATCTATTAACGTTTTTGTTTATGTATTATTATACTCTATGTTTTAATGTCTATTTCTATTGCACTTGAATTTAAAAATACTTGAATTATCACTTGCATACATATGTCTTAATATTTTGTGTCTCACTGTATCCACTACTCCCCTAGTGCACCTAAGCGTGAATATGATAATTTATATATATATATATATATATATATATATATATATATATATATATATATATATATTTTAAGTTTATTTATGCATGCTCTAAGATCTGTGGTCATATTGCGTGTTTAGGATCTGTGGATATACCAGTAGGCTGTTTTCACTATTATTCAGTTTCTGTTTCTGTTGTGTGTTATTGATGGCTTATGTTCATGTAACTGATTTAGATTTTGATTAATGTTTTATGATATTGGTTCAATGAAGATGCGATGCATCATAGTATGTACATTTACAATCCTGCGCGTCCACATATGTGGAATAACGGTTAGCGGGTCTAGCCGCAAAACCAGGTGGCCCGGGTTCGAACCCCGGTCGGGGCAAGTTGAGGTTCTTTCCGGGGTTTTCCCTCAAACCAATATCAGCAAATGCTGGGTAACTTTCGGTGTTGGACCCCGGACTCATTTCACCGGCATTATCACCTTCATCTCATTCAGATGCTAAATAACCTAAGATGTTGATAAAGCATCGTAAAATAACCTACTAAAATAAAAAAGTACGATCCTGTGTTTGCCTTTTTTGACTGAGGGGAAACCATGAAAACCCCCAGTCAGATTGGTCGGCTTTTGAACCCGAGACCTCCCGAATGTGAGTCTCAAACGTTAATCTGAGCCACCTCGTAATATCCAGACTGTTCTGACAGATGATTAAATATTATAATGCAGATTCACTCTGTACAAACGGCCAAAGCAGAAGAGTAATTGAAGACTTAGTTTCCCAAAGTGTCAATTTTTCAAATTTTATTTTATTCAATTAAGACATCGCACCGGATTGGTGGTGATTCCTCATTTAAGGTGGAACCTTAAGAATCAGTTAAGAATGTTCATTGTTGTTGTCTTTAATGTCGCCTGGCATAAAATAAGGTACAGTACACTGAGAAAACTACTAAAATGGGATGTCAAAAGAACATCAGGCCTATGCGTTTCTCAGTTAAAAATTACAATAAAATCTAATTTTAAAATATCCGTAGATTAAATTGAGTAATCCGTGTATCTGTGGAAGCTCACAAAATTTCGTAGATCTACGGATCCGTAGAGTTGGCAACGCTGACTCAACTAGCCTGTCAACTGAATTGAATTGAATGAGAAGGGAAATGGGAGGAGAAATTTAAAAGGTACGCGAAAACGCGTTTTTGCAAGGAAATTCGGAGCTGAGAGAAACTGAATATGTGAGCTCCAAGCCTGTTAGTCACTTGTCTCACTCCGGTTTCGCTGCTCCATTGAAGGAGTTGTAGAAAATTTTGAAGGGGAAAAGCCGAAAATGGACGTAATCTCTTAGCTACACATACGGATAGGTAGGAGGATACATGCACTCGAAACTGTGATCTGACTTTATGATCGATAAATAGATGGCAGAAGGTATAGAATACGTAAATTTTATACTACTGCATGTGGAGTCGAATAAACTGTGTCAGAGCAATGGTAAACTTTATATTATAAAACGGTACTAATACATCTGCGAGAAGTAATGCAGTTTTACATATAATTAAACCTATTAATAGTTATTAAAGTGCCAACTATCATCATAGGTTATTTATCGCTTTTTTTCCTATTAAAAGATATTTCTTGTGAGTCTTGGATTATTTGAAATTAATACCTCAAGGTTTTTTTAAACTTGACGTTTTTTTTTTTTCATTTTTGCAGTTTGGACGCTAGAGGAGGGGATTTGGATAAAGCGAATCACTTCGCCATCAGCACAGATCTCGGAGCTAGGACGTACTTCCAAACCAGCGGAAATTTTCCGGCCCGGCTTCGAGTCCACAACGTAGGCTTGCAAGATGAAGGCGTCTTCAGATGTCGGGTGGACTTCGTCAATTCGCCTACCCGAAATTTTCGTGTTAACCTCACAATAGTAGGTAAGTTTACTTTCAAGAGAGGAAAATATTACTTAATTAAATTTAAATTTCTGAAAAAGTACAATCACCAGCTCTGACACGCTTGCAAAATATTGCCTTACTACATCTGCCTTGTATTCATATCATACTAGTGGCTTGTACAGCAATTGCTGCAAACTAAGTCCATAAAAATTTCAAATAAAAATTGTTCAGATTTATTTTCAACTAGCCGTACCCGTGCGCTCCGCTGCACCCGTTAGAAATAAATATAAAGTAATTACATAATTAAAATAGGACATTTGATCCAGGGAACATTCGTGTTTGATAGAAGGATAAATCGTTTAATATGTTACTTAATTTAAATTGCATCCAAATAATTAAAATGCGATCATTTTGGTCCACAGACCATTCATTTGGTGCAATGACAATTCCTTTAACATCGCTAATATGTTTTCGCGGGATATCAGCCGAGTTAAGATTTTGAAATGCTCCAAGCTTTCGACTGCTATCTCTGCAGCCATCTTCAGGGAAGTGATGTCCGAACAGAAAGTCGAAAGGTAATATAGATGTTAGGCTGTCTCAGGTGAAACGGGATTGGTTGGCGGATCGGCCAATCCGGGGCCGGGAATTGTCATTCCTCGTAAGCTCCGCCCCTCCCGGGATTCTTGTGTGAAGTTTGGCGGGCGGCGAGCCCTGTTCCGCCGGTTGGAATCGGTTGCCGTCCTCGGTCCGTGATCTTCATGGCTGCAGAGATAGCAGTCGAAAGCTTGGAGCATTCCAAAATCTTAACTCGGCTGATATCCCGCGAAAACATATTAGCGAACCAACGCCGAGAAAGCCTCAAATCATACATTCCTTTAACATGTTTCTTAATTACTGTATATTATATTATATTATATTATATTATATTATATTATATTATATTATATTATATTACATTATATTATATTATATTATATTATATTATATTATATTATATTATATTATATTATACAGTATTATATTACATTACATTATATTATATCAGAAGTTACTGTAATAACATTATGTCTATCTAGAGAAACTACACTTTCCAATGGTGAAATAATAATTAATTATACAAATCGGTTAATTTAGCTTTCGATATTACTTCATACAAACACAGAAACATTATCTGTAGGCTATCTTTCATAGCTTACAATTGTTGCTGTCCAAGGCCCCTTATAGACGAAGTCATTTGTTTTTTATTTCATTATACGGCCTTAGATGGCAGTTATTTTAATTTTAAAACTCATTTATCTCATTAAATATCAGTCCTATCAAAATTTTTCAGAGTATAAAACTTATCGAAACTTATTTTTAAAGAAACGTTTGTTATGTAACATTTTTCACAAAAATCAATAATAAGCTAGATATTTCGATTTATTTAATTCAGGTCCCCTTATAACCCCCTTTTAAATAATGTATTTTGAATGCCATATAGCCTAACATCAAAGTTACAACGAACTTAATTTATATTCCAATTTTCATCGAAATCCGTTCCGCCATTATCGCGTAAAAAGGTAACAAACATACAGACAGATAGACAGACATACAAACAAAAATTTCAAAAATGCGATTTTTGGTTTCAGGGTAGTTAATTATATATGTTAGGACCAATTATTTTTGGAAAATCGAAAATTAGTGGAAAAATTTCGGCTACAGATTTATTATTAGTATAGATGAAAAATACCAGACATTTTGATAGTTATTTGCTTCCATAGTAGTGAAACATACTCCCTCTGAATGTTTTTTTTTTTTCGCCAAATACTTTTCCTTGAACCTATCAGTCTTCAGTTCTTGAGTTTGAATGCGAAATCGCTAGTAACAATGTCAGGATGATCAGTGGGTTTTTTCATGTGGAAGTAATGCAGTAGCTATTTCGGGTCATTGCGGATTGTATGTGAAAGTTAAGAAAATGTAAGGTTTGTCATGCTTTGAACAAAAGACTTAGCATCTTGGTATAGCTGCTGCATGTTTCGTGAACTACCCTGAAATGTAGAGGGCAGAATAACTTTTTCCCACTAAGAGATCTTGCTGAGGTGATCAAGAGACTACAAAATCTTGTGGGCCTCTTATTTTATCAATAAGTAATACCTTTTGGTCTTTTCTTATGAATTGTAATTTTTTGCGCTTCTTCCAGACAATACTGATCTATCAAATACTGCTGGATTAATTTGTGTAACAATGAATGTTATTTCGTATATTTTCTGTAATATAGGCTGTTGTGAGGAATTTATTGCTGAGATGTGGAAAATGAGGCGAATGATATGTCAGAGTTGTAGAATCTTATATGCGCCCTAAATAAAATTGTCCTTTGTAAACCGTTAGCAGTTTCAGTATTTCATTTGTTGCTGGTTGAGGGAAATAAACTTACTCATCACGGTAGCAAGAAGTGAAATGGCATGCTATTTTCCCTACAACAAAATATGCTTGGCAGCAATCACAAATCTAATCAATTAAACCAAAGGAATATGACATTAATTTTGATGTAGTTTAAAGACGCAGCTAAAATAGGAAGCATGACTCAATTACTACCAAGGAAAGTTAGAGAATCAGACAGATAAATATTTATATTACACTGCCGTTACATATATGAAAAGGACCCACACCACTTGATTAATAATTGTAAAAGTATTTCATTTTAATAACAATATTCTTACCTTACGTAAGTTTTATAGTTTTCAGTAACATAAGTTTATATAGGCCTATAGCCGTTATTCAGTAAATTACTAAGATCAAGATCTAATATAAAATATCATTTCTCTGCGTCTACTTACATAAAGCCCCAAATGGTTTCACTTTCATAAATCAGTATAGCATTATGTGTTGCATTAACTATAATAATATTTCATTTTTAATGGTAATAATATCATCAAACATTCTTACGTTTTGTAGTTCTTAATATCCAATACACAGCTGTACTCGGAAAACTACAGACCAGAGAACTAGACCTGTAAATTATTTTTATACGTTATCAAAAAATTGCACAAATGAAGATCGACATATTGCCATTATGATGGGAAAGAATCTGAGCCGTCTGAACTCTATGTCAGCAATTCTGTAGGTCATGGCCTTCGTGTAATAGCCTATTGTTTATTATAGTGTGTGTTTTGTTTCATTCTGAAATGCAACACGGCCGACTTGATGCTCGCTTCGCTTAAGAAAACGAACATCTAGTCGGCCGTGAATGCAATTAATTATTTCTCAAAACTGACGAAAGATGGATTTTGGAAAAAAGGAAAATGATTTAAGAAAATTGACATTTCACTGAACACTACTATTTTTCCGAAAAACTTTGGGTTCCAAGCTTCAAAATGAGGGGTAAATTATTAAAATCCGTTCAGCCGTTTTCCCGTAATTTCCATTACCAGTTCAATTTATATATAGATGTTAAAAAATACAATTCTGTAGAGACACAAAATTTTACAAAATGAAATAAGGATTAATACGTTTCGGGTTAATTAACACGTATTAAAATGTATTTATTTTCAATATTTATGAACACTGTTTTCGATTTGTTAGTCACTTCAAGTTCCAGCGCTGGTCTGTAGACATCTGTCTGCAATTAAGGTAAACTGGTGTCGCAAGGAATAGCTCACCATGAAATTCTGTCGATGAAAAACGGAAGTCAACCATCGCCATAGGCCTCGTATTAAACAACGCACAACGTATTATATGGGAAACATGAGAGTGGTCGTGAACAGCTGTAATAAATATTGAAAATTCTGTATACCAGGTTTAATACAGAAGTTAATGAAGAAGATAAAGTTAACATATTCTTAGA